>NC_067139.1:73080771-73407292 GCF_903995435.1 Acomys russatus
ATTCTAAAATAATCCTTGTAAATAATTATGAAAATAAATCTCAGGGACAATTATTTTATTTCCAGGAATACATTTATTTGCCATCATCTCTTTAGAGGCAGGACAAATAGGAGCACTGGGTAGTGAATACAATTTGCAACTAGGCAAGATAAGTAGGGAGAAAATGAATATGTATCCCTCAGAGCTCTAAAAGGAGAGGAAGAACATTAATAGCCATTTCCTTGCAGACAGAACTTTGAAACTGCTGTTTCTGATCCATCAGTGTGGGGCTCTGGGTGAAGGAAATGGCTTCGGGATGAGGAGAAGCAACCAGATGTGAAGAGGCAGCTTCAGATCTGCCTCCTGCCCTCCTCAGCCTGCGCTCTGTCCGTCTGTCCGTCCATCCATCCGTTCGTCTGTGGGATGCAGAAGTCCCGCTTCGCAGTCGTCATGGGACCAGCTGCTCATTTGCTGGTGGGTATGCTGGGCAAATCTCCTCCATGTTCCAGACCAGCAGTTCTCAACCCGTGGATCGTGACCCCGATGGGGTTGCATGTCAGATATGTCCTGCATCTCAGATGTTTATCCACATCACAACTCACAACTGTAGCCAAGTTACAGTTATGAAGTAGCAATAAAATAATTTTATGGTTGGGGGTCACCAACCACAACATGAGGAAGTGTACTGAAGGGCCGCAGCACGAGGAAGGCTGAGAGTGGCTGTCCCAGCTTTGGTTTCCTCAGGGAGCAGCTGGAGTATATGATTTACCCCTTCCCTCCCTCCCTTCTCTCATTTCTTCCCTCTTTCCCTCCCTTCCTCTCGCCCTCCTCCCTCCCTTCCTTTTTCCTCCTTCCCTTCCTGTCACATTCCTTTCCAAGACACACTCTTGAACTCTGGTTTGGAATTCACTATGTAGCCTGGGCTAGCCTTGAACGTGTGGCAAGCCTCCTGACGCAGCCTCCCAAGCTGAATGCTGGGACATGTGGTCCACCGGGCACCACTTCGGAGTACCTGATGTCCAGAGTGGTGAGTTTCGTACATTTACAAATCCTAACTACTGGAGGGAGAAGGAAGGGGCCCTGATGGCTGAACTTAACACCCCAAGTTCTATGAATTTAACTGGGGGGTCTGAGGAGTCTGTCCCCAGTCTAGCCCACAGAACCTCTCTAAGTCACGTTGGGGTTCTGGGAAGGTACCCTATCACTGGGAATAGACAGTGAGGCTGGATTTTCTTGTTCTTTTCTCCTGGCCAAAGTCTAGTATGAGCCTCAATTTTCGGAGGCACTGATGACTAACCTCCTAAGTCAGGGGAGACCTGGAGTAGCCTGCAAGTCCCAGGCAACTGGACTAAGGTATGTTTCTCAGCACATCTCCACGATCCGTTAAAGTGAGGCTGAAACAAGGGCAGGTCTTGCAGCATCAGTGGCCAAGTCTCTTCTTTCTGCCCCCTCCATATCAATCTCTCTCAGTTTATTATTCTTTCTTATTTTATTTTGACACCGGAGTCTCACTGTGTAGCTAGCTGTGGCTGGCCTGGAACTTTCTGTGTGGACTAAGCTAGCCTCAAACGCACAGAGATCTGCCTCCCTTCACTTCTCCAGTGCTGGGATTAAATGCATGTGCCATTAGGTTCAGCTCCTTTCTTATTTTTAACTGTAAAAGCAGTACATTTACATTGCAAATATAGAAGAAAGGGCAGAAGGCCCTCCCACCTCATCTTCCCCAAACTCCTTTCCTTTCTCCTGACCGTTTGTATTTCAATAGGAAAACAACTAGGTAACAATTTTGGATTTTGCCATAGGGCGTTACTATGTAGCTCCCTGACACTGCCCTGTCTAGAGTGCCAAAGTATAGACATGTATTGACTGGCTCTCACAAAACTTCTTAAGAACCAGGGCTGGGGAGATAATTGAGTGGGTAAGTTGCCTGTTGAGCAAGCTTGATGACCTGAGTTTGGATCCCAGCACCCACATAAAAGCCAGTCTGGTCAGCCTATGGATCCATAACTCCAGCGCTGGGGCAAGGGGCACGCAGGTAGGTGGATCCCTGGCCTCACTGTTCAGCCAGCCTGGCTAAGACTCAGTGCATGCCAGGTTCAGGCAGAGATCCTGTCTCGGAGAACAAGACATCTGAAGAGGACACCAAATGTCAGTCTGTGCCCAGTACATGCACGTACACTTGCACATACACGTGTGCACACCCACTTGTGTACATATACCACACACACACACAGACACACACACACACAGACACACATGCACACACACATACACAGACACACACACATACACACACACACAGAGACACACACACAGACACACACACACACAGACACACATGCACACACACATACACACACACACAGAGACACACAGACACACATGCACACACATCGACAGCAACATCAATAACAAAAACTCAAACCCTTTAGAACTTAAGGAGAAGGTGTATAGAGGCCCCGAGGCAGAAGCGTGGCAAACTCTGTATGAGGAAATAATAATGAACTATAGCATATATAGGAGGAGTCCCCAAGCCGGATATTCTGATGGTCCACAACATACACTTAAAGGGTATCTGTTGTTCTCACTGAGAGACACCGGGAGTGTTTGGGAGCCTCTGTCACCTTCCATCCTCTGCCTTAGGTGCTTGGAAGAAGAGGTACAAACAGCTCACTCCTTTTTTTGCATTGCTATCCCCCACCCAGGCGTGAAGGGGACAGATGCAGCATCAAGGAGCATTTCCTAAGCACATATCCAGTTGTTTTCTGAAATCTCAGGGTACAGAGCTGGGACCAGAGGCTGGAGCATGACAAATGGCTGCCCGCCCCCCCCACTTCCTTGAAAGCAAGGAGGAAGCCAGGCTGGAGACAATGCCAGGGAGCTTTAGAGCTAGCCCTGTCCTTTTCTCTGCCGCTAAGGCACACTCTGAAGATTTAAGGAACCGGTTCCTGTTTGGCTGGTCCTGGCTGACCGCAGCATCAACTCCTTTGACTGGAAATAAACAGGATCTTCCTTTGTGTCCCCAGGAATGCAATGGAGGAAGAACTCCAAGGGAAAGAGTCTCTTCTGCCAAGGGACAGCAACAAGGGCGACAGTGGGAAGACAGTGCTGCCCCCTTCCTCCAGGGTGGCAAGGAAAGCCCCCCTTGTGTGAGCTGAACCTTCCAACTCTCTTTATGAACCCCACTAGACTGCCAGAATCAACCACAGGCCCAGGGCTCCAGGCCATGTTTGGTTCAGACTTTCTGTTTTGTGGGCCTCATGAATGCACTCACCCACACTGGGCTATGCACCTTCTCGGGGGTTCAGAAAACACAATCATAGTGACAGCATCTCTTAAACTGATACAGGATTGCAAATGTCCCAGGGCAAGCTGGACCACTTTTCCTGAAGGGTGTATGTTAGCTGAGAATGTACCCAAAGAGGATGCTGGGGAATGAAACAGAAGCAGGAGATGGGGAGCTCATTAAAGAACAGGGTGGTGAGAACCAAGAGGTTCCCCAATACGTGCACGTGCACGTGCACGTGCACGTGCACGAGTCTACCTTTTCTCCCAGCGCTCCTGGGACAGGGGTGGAGTTGGTCCATCTGGAAGTCTCAACAGGGCTTTTCCACTCTTATAAACTCCTTCCATTTCAAAAGAACTGTTTGTGTAGGTGCCGAGCCAGTGTTTACCCTCTCTCGCTTCCACTTTACTTAATGTCTCTTTTTGTCCCATCAGAGGGAAGTAGAAGGGTGTCTCTCTCTCTCTCTCCCTCTTCCATCTTCTTCGGTCCAGGGAGAGAGGATTTTTTGTCCCTTCATCTGCACCTCTTTTCCTCCCTCCTCACCCCCAGCCCCTCCTCCATTGCTTTTCCACTCTGTAGGAAGCTGATGAGCAAAGGCAGAGCCAAGTCCCCTTGCTTCAGCTAGAGCCTTCTGACAGCTACATCCAGGGAAACTAATGACACTAGAGTTTGAATTCTTGTGTCCTCTTAAAGTTCACACACTAAAACCTTAGCCCTTTGAGTATTAAGAGGCGAGGGTCTTTGGGACATGGTGGGTCACAGGAATGGAGTGGTGCCCTTAGTGCCGCCCCCCTAGTCAGGGCACAGGGGGATGCAGTTCTCAGTAACTAGCAACTGTGCTCTCACCACACAGGGAACCTGATGCTACCAGATCTCAGGTGTCTCAGGCCCCCAGAACCATGAGGAAAATCTGCCCAGTTGTTAATTTGCCATCTAGTTTATGGTACTCAGCGGTAGCAGCTGGACAGTTTAAGACAGTCACTCCAGTCAAGAACTGCCTGTAGTTCCCCAGAATACACACTAAAACCTCCCTCAGATGGCGCTATCCTGAAGTTAGTTTTGCAATCTCCCCATGATCCTTGCACACACTGTCAACTGGCTTTCTTGGTGTGCTCACTGAGTGGTGACAGGAACCACGGGGGAGGCATTTCCAGGCAAAACTAAAAACTCCTTTAAGTTTAGGAAAGGATAGGAAATGTCGGCACTGTAAAAAAGAGATATTAAAAAAACCCTCAAAACTTTTATTACATTTTATTTATTTATTTTGTGTTTAACACATATGCACCAGGGTGCACCAGGTCTCCCTCCCTCCCTCCCTCCCTCCCTCCCATCTTCTTGTGGTACTAGGGACTGAACCTAGGGCCTTGCACATGCTAGGCAAACTCTTTGCCAACTGAGCTATACCTCCAGCCCTGTAAGAGATGTTGACAAGCACACTGAATCTTGAACTATTAGGAATGAATGGGAGACACTGGAAGGTTTTGGGTTTTAAAATGATCCTCTGAGGTTCTGTGGAGGAGACACCAGCAGCAAGACCGCGTGTAAGGGGAGCAAAGCTGGCCCACTTTGGTGATGGTGCCTCTGAAGATGCAGCAGGAGGGGCACAAAAGGGGTGCTTGTTTTTGCACAGGCTTCTGCTTAGGGCCCTTCCAGGCAGGCTGAGGTGAGAGGTAGCCAGGGAGGACAGAGTGTCACAATTGCCAGGGCACGGAATCAGTTCTTCCCTTTCAGGCAGGAAACCCCAGTGGACAATGGGCTGGGGAGGCTGTAGCCTGCATCAAATGTAGGAGGAGGGTGTTGTCCTGGGGACATCAGGCCGTGGGAGGCTCCCTTTCATCTCCTTCTCTCTGGAAGGCAGCTTTCTGTTTCTGCCTGTCACTTGCAGCATTTCCAGGAACCTCTTGAAGTAAATACAGTCTGGATGCTTTTCCATGGCACCACTTGGCTATTGCCACTCTTCCTATGGGACAAGTGTGAAAGAGAGGGACAGGCAGGCCAGTCTTCAGAGGTCAGCCCTGCACATCGGCAGGCTGCCATCCTAGCTAGAAGCAGAGGGCAGTCTGGCCAGAACAAAATTCTCGACCACAATCATAGCTGTCATCATCAGCGGCGTAGCCAGTGGCTTCTAAGAGCTGCTTAGACAAAGGGAAAATGACAACCAAAACCCCATGACGGGTCTCCTGTATGGAGGGGGCAACCACAATTATCTGTACTTCTGCTGAGTTGTGGTCCCTGGCCTGAGAGTGAGACCAGGACTTAGCCTTTCCTTATCTAGTTGAACAATGTTGACATCCATCTGTGAGGAGAGCAGAATGGGCCTGGCAGGGCAGGGGCTCAGGAGGTGACATTCCACAGAGCTTTGGCAGGCTGAGCATTTTGAATTAAAGGAAAGGAGGTGGGTAGTGAGATGGTTCAACCGGGAAAGGGACGACTACCAAGCCTGAGGGCCTCACTTGGTTCTTCTGGACCCACATGGTAGGAGAGAACCAACTTCTGAAAGCTGTCCTCTGACCTCTGCATGTGTGAACATGTATATATGTTATAATGGGCGCACATGTGCTTGCACGTGCATGAGCATATACACACATGCACAACATAATAATTTAAAAACATACAGGCGAAGGGAAGGCCCCAGGGCAACCTCTGAAGAGGTCTCTTCCTCACTATCCCCTGCCCTCCTGTCTCCAGCACCTTTTCTCTCTAGAAATGAGTCACAGAAACCAAGATTCCACTTCCCCCAGGTGGGTCCTGGGAACCAGGGTCCCTCTCCCTCAGAGCAAGACCTACACCCTAGAGATCCTACTCAAAGCCATCTTTCTGGGTGGGAGCTGGTCATGAGGAAATTCTCCATGATAGGGAGTCCCAGGGGAGTCCTGCCCTGCTCCCTGGAAGGGAGAGATGCTGTGGAAGAGGGGAGGTTGAGGCAGCTTGGCTGGGCTTCTCCCTTCAGTTGGTTACACTCAGCATCACACCCTTTTCTCCATCACATTCCTGTTCAGTTGTCTCAGCTTCATCCAGCCTAAGCTGTACCTTTAAACACACACACACACACACACACACACACACACACACACACACACACGTGCGTGCGCACACACGCAAACACACACTACACACATGCACACACCACATCCACCTACACGTGTACACACATACCACACACGCACACACGCACACACACACATGCGTGCACACACACATGCGTGCACACACACACATTCTCTTCTCTGAGACATGGTCTTGCTGTGTAGCCCAGGCTGGCCTCCAACTTGAGATCTTGCCTCAGCCTCGCCAGTGAGAGAGATTACAAGCCCGTGGTTTCCCACCCACTGCTCCTTCATTTCTGAAAGCTCCCCATACCAAGTAAAACTGATTAAATGCATTTTCTCTTGCCAATGTGTCTTTTACTATGGGAATATCAGCTACAATCCTTATGCTAGGTAAGGGCTGGTATATCGTATACACACCTTATCTTGAGGGTGGTGGTGGGAAGGCAAGAGAAGGCGAAGGTTCCAGAAGGAGCTTCCTGGTTTGGGTTGTATTTCCTGGTCAGGGGGTGGGGGGGGGGGGGAAGGATGGCCAATGGCCACTTCTTGCTTCTAGATGGGGAAGGTAGAGTGGGAGGGTGTGTGTATGTGTGTGTGTTTAAGCTCACGCATGCACCCTGAGGGCCACCCCATACCAAATTAATAGCTTTGGTTTTCACAAAAGTCTCTTCTCTTGAAGGAGAATAAGAGGATCCTGGGATTTGGGGACATACTCTTCCTGTCTCACGGTTAATTACTGTCAACTGTTGGTGGGCATCATGAGGGCAGGTGGAGAGAGTAGGGGTTGTATGGCCAGCTGGCACTTTTAAGGAGAAATCCAATTTCTCCCTCGCCTTCCCTCTAACAAACGAAAACTCCATCCCACCAGGAGCCCCCTTTCCCTTTCTCTAGCACCTTCTAAACTGTGATGGGGACTTTGGGTGAAGAGGCCCCTCCTTCTAGCAGTTGAGGGCGGTTATGTAACCTAGATTGTGAAATTCTGGGAAGGCCCAGTTCTGAGCTTGAGCCAGGAACTAACGCCTCTGATGATCCGTCCATGATGGGGACCCCTTTCGCTCCGGAAGCCTGAGTCTGATGAATGCAATAAAGTTCTGGGTATTGGATTCTGGAGGGGCACCTCTTGGGGGCACAGCGGCGGAGGAGGAGCCAGGCAGGAACTGGGCAGGAAAGAGGAGTAGTTGCCTGTGGTCCCCGCGTTGGGTAGTGCGCAGCAGCCACCTGTTGCGAATTGCCTGGCGGCCGAGGTTCACGTGCACCCGGTCTAGCAAGCGGCTGGAGCGCAGTTGCGCGCAGTTCTCGCCGGAGCCTTGGGCTTCCGCTGGTCAGCTGACCGCCCAGTGCGGAACTGCACCGCCAGGCTGCCGCGCTCTGTACTGCCAGCCGGTCCCGCCACCATGGCTGGGCTCATGGTCAGTGGAACTCAAGTAAGTCGGTCCAAGCGAGCCCCATCTAGTGCCGGGGTTCAGTTAGGCTTGGGAGGGACAGGGTTCTCCAAGGCTTAACTTGAATGCCCTTGCTCTGGGAGGTCTCATGTGCAGGCTATGTGTGTTAAGTGCCCACACTTGCTCCAGGTTGAAGAGGTCAGACTCTGTTTTTGATCCTGGCACACTCCCTAGCGATGTAGTAGGCAGCCCACATCCCCTGCCTCTCGCTTCTCTCTGCCTCTAGAGTCACACTGATCAACATTTGGGGGTCTAATTTCTTCACCATTCCCACTGCTGGTGGCTTCTATTTTTCAGGGCTCTCTAAAAGTGTTTCTTCTTCCTGGTTTCACAATCCTGGTTTGAAAAGAACTTTTGGTGTGTAAGAAAATGTTTACTATGCAACCATTTACCTGTTGATACCATGGCAACTGCACAAAGGGTCTGATACATGGACGAAGGGGGCCCAAGACAGCAAAGTGCATAGGGTCACCAAAGCCACAATGAAAAACACAACTTGGTCTCTGGGCAGGTGCTGGCGGAGCTCCACTGTCAGAGTGGACTTCTTTTCCAAGGCTGGTGGAGGCCCAAGGTCCTCCACAGGTTTACTTGGTCTCTGGGTTCTTTAAGAGGTGTCACTAGGGCATGGCAGCACCGCACGGTGGACAGCTAGCAGTACCTGCTTTCGGCCCTGCGGTAAGTAAGGTCTCTGGTGTTTTGGAGAGAAAACCCCACTAGGCTGAGCAGGGGGCCCTGGATCTGCCAAAATAGGAAGGTTTCTCTTCTGCTTTCTCTTTTCCTCTCAGGAAGCCCGCCCTCTCACTTTGCAAAGGGAATGGATCCTCCTTAGAGGCCTAAGAATTTTACAAGTCTGAAGCTCGGGTGTCACTAGCCGTGTGCACACTGCTGTTGTGCTGCTTCTTTTTAAAAGGAGTCTGGCACTTTTCGCAACAGAATACAATTTACTGAGTGACTACTACACCTCAGGCGCCCTGCAGGTGCCCAGTGGCTTCTGGGAGTGAGTTTGACTGTTTAGAAAGAGGGGTGTATGTGGTGCTGTGGGGAGGCAGCCTGCCCCTTCGTGTATCTGCCTAAGAAGTAGGGTTCCCTCCTGAATACTGTGGTCTCTGAGTTTTCAGTCCCAGCACTCTCTGTGTGTAGTCTCTTCCAAGTTCCTGAAGAACTTGACAGTGAGGTTGAAACTTCCAAGACTTCCTTTTTCTTTCTTATCTTGTCCTACTCAAGACTTGATGTTTCCTGTACCCCTCACGGAGCCTGCTTCTCAGGGCTCAGGGGCAACTGCTGACTTGTGGGTTAAGACTGTAGGCTGTGCCCAGTATTTCAAGATAAACTGCTGGGAGGAGCTAAGAAGGCTCGGGGGTGGGGGTGGGGCGGGTATCCTGGGTGTTACTGTCTCCTTTCCTCCACCATCTCGATGGTGAATGTGAGTGCCTGCCTCTGGGGCTGGAGTATTTGCCAGCATCTGCTCCACACAATCTATAACAGCATCCACTGTGAGAGGTAGCACTTTGAATATGCACGATTCTGCCAAGCAGTTCCTTCTTTGAAAAAAAAACAAAAAACTATTTTAACAGGATGCAGTATAGTATTTCAATACATGTATATGGTGTGCAATGATCAGAAGAGTGGCATAGGGATATCTATTATACATCATTATTATATATTTGTATATTTATATAATATATTATTATATATTATAGTAAATACTTATCATTTAGTTGTTTGTGCTAGGGACTTTCAGTCTTCTTGGCTGGCTGTTTTAAAACACACAGTACCCAGTAGTTAGCACCCATTGCTACTGTGTGTTGTATAGCATTAGGAGGTAATCCCTTAAACACTTGTACCTCTTACCAGCTAACCAGACTCTAACCCAGGACCTCTTCATGCCGCCTCAGAGCCACATCTCCAGCCCTAGGTCCTTAGTAAAAAAAAGTCTTTAAAATGATTTACTTTGAACTGGGTGTGATGGTGCACACCTTAAATCCCAACGCTTTGGAGGAAGATCTCTGTGAGTTCCAGGCTAGCCTTGCCTACAGAGTGAGTTCCAAGACAGCCAGGGCTGTTCTAGAGAAACTCTGTCTTGAAAAAAACAAAAAACAAAAAACGAAACAAAAATTCAGGAGACAACTGACTTAGAAGTTGTATTTTGACCTCACAGTCTCCCCCCCCCCCTTCCCCACCCCCTCCCCTGCCCCCCTCCCCTGCCCCCTCCCCCACCCCCTCCCCCACCCCCTCCCCCACCCCCTCCCCCACCCCCTCCCCTGCCCCCCTCCCCTGCCCCCTCCCCCACCCCCTCCCCCACCCCCCTCCCCTGCCCCCCCCATCTCTCTCTCTCACACACACACACCCACAAATAAATGTAACTTTAAAAGATTTATTTTTGTTTGTGTGCATTAGTGTGTCTGTGTAAGTGGTGTGTGTGTGTGTGTGTGTGTGTGTGTGTGTGTGTGTGTGTGCGCGCCCAAGAAAGCCAGAAGAGTACATCATATACTGTATTGGCTAGGTCTTTGTCAACTTCTCCCATCTGAGAAGAGGGAACCTCAGGTGAGAAAGTGTCCCGATCAGATTGGCCTGTAGGCAAGCCATGGAGAGCAAGCCAACAACCCTCACTGGTCTCCTTCAATTCCTCCCTCCAGACCCCTCCCTTGAGCTCTTGCCTTTCCTGGATCTGGAATATGCAATCCGAGTAAACCCTTCCCTCCATGACTTGCTTTTGGTTAGAGGTACAGCAATACAAAGCAGAATTAGACAGATCTCCTGGAGCTAGAGCTATAGGCAGCTGTGAGCCACCAGACGTGGGTATTGGGAATAGATCTTGGGTCCTCTGGAAGAGCAGCAAGTACTCTGCACTGTTGAGCCATTTCATTCTCTTACCCTGATTCTTCTTCAAGGGGGGAAACCGCCCCCCACACCTGAGAAGCCCAGGGGTTGATTATCATTTTCATTATAATGTAGCTGTAATAGCTAAGAATAAAATTGCATGCAACTTCTTCAGTATTTAGAGAACATACACCCTAAGTAAAGGGATGGGTTAAGTGTAATGGAAAGATTTCAATAAAAATTAAAAACAACTTAAAGAGATGGCTGGTGACAATTGTTTGATGCTACAGTGCTGCTTCTGGGGCCATCGTGGGTCGATGGCTGACAGGCAAGTGGGAGGGTTGATGCTGGCCCATCACTTTTCTCTGGAAGATCTTTTTATTCATCATAAGCCTGACCTCATTTGGCTTTTCCTGGATTGAACGCTTTATTTATATCCAACAGTACATCCTCCTTTTTCCATTAATGTATGACAGCTACAGTTTGTGGCATGGGTACAATTACAGACATAAATGCAAACTTGAAATTTGGGCACTGAAATCTTAGGCACAAGAGACAATGACAATAGCCCGTACCCTCCTTGGGGACATTGGTCTGAAACAACAGCGATTGATTGGCTGACCTCTGCACAACAGAGACGGCGCTTTCCATATGCCATGTTGTTCCTGTCATACAAGCACCGGCACTGCCTGATCCCGAAGGCTGCTTCCTGAGGATGCAACAGATAAGCGGGCACTTGGCTGGCATTTATCACGTGTTGCTATCGTAACTGCTTTTGGTGGTAGTTGATGACGGTGCTTGATAAATTCAAGAAAGAGGAAGCAGAGGCTGGGAGCCAGGCAGTTGATCCAGTGCCTGCCTGGCATGCACGAGGCCCTGGGTTTGACCCCCAGCATAATCCAGGCAGTAGGAACAGAAACTGAAGGTTATCCTCTACACAGTGAGCTCCAGGCACGCCTGAGACACATGCGACTCTCTAAGTGAAGAAAACAGGAGAGGAAACAGGTTCCAGAACATTGTGACTCATGCCAGGAAACAACTAGATAGCAACTCTGGTGCTCAGATGTGGGGCAGAGTGTCTGGCAAGTGCCAACCTGGTAATAGTCAGGGTGTCCTAGATAGTCTGCCCTCAGTCTGGTGACTGACAGCATGTTCAGAAAGGCCCTAGAAGCAACCGTCCTGATGGTAAATAGACGTCTGTGGTCACATGTGCTTTGGCCCACGTCTGCAGCTTCTGCTCATAGAGACTGAGTATGTGCCTGTGGTGGGGACGTACTCACACATTCTCACACTTCTTCCTCCGATTTCTCTTTGAAGGGCTCTTGGACTCGACATTTGTCTTCCTTCATTTCCTCGTCCCTCCGCCTTTCTCCTCTCTTCTTGTCCTTTCATTTTGCATTTCCTCTTCCCCTACTTCCCTTTCCATGTTCTCTTTCCCTTTCTCCATCTCTTTCTTTTCTTTTTTGCAGACAGGAACTCATGTAGCCCAGGATAGCCTCACATTTACTATGTAGCTGAGGATGACCTAGAACTTTCAATATCTTGCCTCTACCTGCCAAGTGCTGGGATGACCGGCGTGCACCACACCTCAGAACTGACCCAGGCTCTGTCACTGGGCTGCATGCTACCACTGATAGCTATGAATGCAGTCCGACACAAAACCATGGGCTTACTCTAAGTGTGTTTTTAAGTAACTTGATTGCACAGTTGAACGTGAGCTTTGTAGGTTAGATTTTGTGGCAATGTCAGAAGGTAGAAGAAACACTTTCCACTGTGGCCACAGAGATTGCTTCTGAAGTTGGAGAAAAGGTTGAGGTATGCTTGGTAGAGCATCCACTCTATTTTCTGTGAGGATGAGTATATTATGGGGTGGGCAGGAGAGGGAGAAGGAGAGTCACACGAGCCGGTATGGAAGGCTAGCTATTATGGCTGTCTCCATGTCCTCCAACACTGGGCTCTTCTGGTTACCTGTATCTTACCCAATTTTAATGTAATTATTATTGTGCCATAATGTGTCTCCATAATGCTAACTGTGCCAGGAAAGGGGGACTGTTGGCAGAGTCCTCTAAAGCTTAGGAGAGATAGGCACACTCTAGCCTTTTTGTGTGGAGGCGTCAGCCTTTAAAGCTGAGGAAGCAATTGCAATGGTGGCATCAGTGACTCTGGGCTGTAAGCAGTTGGGTAATTTCCATTTTTTGTTCCATTTAATTTGCAGGTGTCCTACATAGACCAGCACTGCACAGAAATTCCGGAGCACCTGGGCCGGGACTGTGGCCATTTTGCAAAGAGACTTGACCTGAGCTTCAACCTCTTGAGGTATGTAACCTTGGAGAGATGCAGGCCACACCTGGGCCACCCACTTCCCTCCAGGACCTTGGGCTGGCAGGTGCAAGTCACAGGTCCCAGCTTTTTGCAGGGTCTTGACAAACATGGAACCACACCCTAGGAGCCCAGCTCTGCTTTGGATGGTTTGTCGGCTAGTCTACTAGTGAGTGCGGCCTAAGAAGGTGGGGTGGGTGAGCATGGCTCTGCTCATGACTGTGGGAGGGTCTTCTGCCTTTTGCTTTCTTTTTTTCCATGTACACGAGTCTGAATCCTTTGGGGGAAGGAGAGAGATGGCACCAGTAAGTGTCTTAGGGGTGTTTGACTTTGCTTTCTAAGAATGACTGCTTTTCACAGAGTGTATCAAATCACAGATAGGGTGTGTGTATGTGTGCTTTTCAGCCTTGATGTTTTGAATATTCATGGGGACGCTCTCTTTCAAAGGACTACTATTGATGTGGAGTGGCTGGGCAGGGAGGGACTTTGTAGCAGCTGTTTGAGTCTTGGCCAAAGGTAAGTGTGATCTTGTACAGCAGTCCAGTGGAGGACAACGTGACGTTTCTTCCTCAAAGGTTATGAGTTACGCTGGTGTGTGGGCTTAGTGAATGGAAGTCAGTGGCCCTGGGACAGTAGGTGTTGGTGGGACAGGCAGACAAGGGGCAGGGAGGCGGCGTTTGCTCTTCACCTGGCTGCATTTAGGCTGCTCTTGGGCGCCATCCTTCCCTCTGCTTGGCACCTGACCTCCATTTCAAGACCCAGGTATGTTCCTGCTTCTAGGCCTTGGAGTCTTTGTCTTTTCCAAAGAGTAGGGGGTACTCGGGAATAAAGAATCTGGGGGTGGGGGACAGAAATGGGTAGAACTCAGGGAACTGGCCCTCAGCAGGTAGAAGAAAACTGTAGCTTCAGTTAAGACAGCATTGTGGACCTAGGCTCCATCACAGTCTACACTGCATGGTCTCCGGAAAATGGGTGTCTTGCGGGGGATAGGGGAGGATTGCCCCTGTGTATACACTCCCTGACTCTCAAGGGGTTCTTAGCACATGTGGAAACATAAACATGCACTGTTTTTTAAAAAATATATAAATTTATTTATATGTACATTTGGAATTTGGCATAGATACATGTCTGAGTGGGAGTGTTGGATCCCCTGGAGTTTGAGTTACAGACCAGACAGTTGTGAGCTGTCTTGTGTGTGCTGGGGATTGAACCAGGGCCCTCTGGAAGAGCAGCCAATGCTCTTAAACCACGGAGCCATTTCTTCAGCACCCACACATTGCAACGTTACTACAAAAGGCGGCTAAATGTGATTACTGCCTCCAGAGAAGTCCAGGGTGCTTTGTGGTCCCACTGCCAGAGAGAGAGGACAGAGTGTAAAACCTGGAGTGAACTGACTCTGAGACAGTCATGCCCTACATAGTGCTTCTGCCTGGACTCAGGCAAGAGCTTTTTCACAATATCCCAAGTTATACCTTGGGGGGAGGGGGACTATAGGGCCCTGTAGTTGCCTTGCGAGTGTCTGGTGGAAACGCAGAGGTGGATCTGAGGAAGCTTGAGCCCTGTGAAGGAGGGTGCCAGTGGGTGCAGGTCATGGAAGTGGGAACTGCCATGTCTGAGGAAGGAACTATCTTTGCTTACCTAGGCCCTTCCTACCTCTAGCTGAGAGGATGCTGGGCCTGAGGCGGGGGCTTGGAGAGGCAGGGGGCGAGTAGGAATTCTTAGCTTCGAGGGGCGAGATTGAGAAATATCCTGTAGAAAAGGATGTGTCCTAGATGTGGGAAACGTCCGTGATAAGAGGCGCGTGTAGTCGACTTTGAGCGAGAGTTGTAAAGACTGTCACTTCCTTTGTGAAGAGGAGAGAATTTTCTGTGGTGTTAAGCTGACAGAGGCTCCTTACCTGTGCGTGAGCCTGCTGTTGTCTGTGTTGTACTCTGTGTGAACTCTCCGCTGGCTGGGCTGAGTTGGGGTAGAGGAGATACAGGAAGGAGAATGAGGTCAAAGGCTCATGGACAGTGCAAGTTCAAGGTTAGGTTGGGGGGAGCTACAGCCCAAACAGGAGAGACACTGGCGGCTCATGAGTTGGGTACCTTGGATGGAATCACCTTTGACCTCTTTGGGGCGGGGGTGCATGTGGGGTGGCTTTATTTCTTTTGTGCTTACTCATGCACTCGTCCAGCTCCGGTCACATGAACATCTAAGATGTTCTAGTTACTAAACTACCTCGTCTTTAAAAAAAAAAAAAAAAAGACGAGGGAGCGGGAGAATGGAGAGAAAGGAAGGCTAGGAGGTCGTCAGCTCACATATAAAGGCTGTGGGTGTTTGACGGGAAGACCTAAGCGTGCAGCTGTGTTTCAGGGGTTGGTGCTGGTGAGGGGGGTCACTCAGGAAGGGGCTCACTTTAGAAACACGAGGATCTGTGTGTGATCTCCAGAACCCGGGTAAAAAGCCTGCAGCGCAGCGTGCACCTGTAATCCCAGCACCGGCAGGCCAGGCGGAGGCAAGAGATTCCTGGGGCTTGCTGGCAAGCTGGTCTGGATGAATCGGGCAGCTCCAGGTTTAGTGAGAAGAGCATACTCAGGAGCCGAGGTGTGGGAGGGGTGGGAGTTGGAGCTGTATTCAGGAGACGAAATGGAGGAGTGCATATGGTCAAAATACATTGCATGCATGTATGAAATTCTCAGTGAGTTAATACAAGGTTAATTAAAAATACCTAAAATACACAAAGTACCCAAACCAGGCTAGGCATGATGGCCTGTATCTGTAATAATCCTAGTGCTTGGGGAGCTGAGGCTGGAGAATTGCAAGTTTGAGGTCTGCCTGGGTTACAGAGTGAGTTCAAGGTCACCCTGAGCTACACTGTGAGATGCTGTCTCAAAACAAAAAACCAAACCAAAGGCCTTAAAAAATCTTGTATTCAGTAGAAATTTCTCTATAGACACTACCCCACCCCACCATATCTATGGGGTCTCAGAGACCACATTTCCCAGCTGATTGCCCCGTGGCCTCCTGCTCTGACTTCTCTGAGGTCTCTTGCCTGAAGTTGTCCTTCTTTGCAGCCTGCTTGCCCCTATTCTAAGCACCTTCTTTTTTCCCAAAGCCAAATATAGTATTATTATGTATTATAGACATAGTAAACATGTGTGTGTGTCTAAAATGGTAGATCTTTAGTATTCTTACCACAAAGAATAGCTAAGTATGTGAGAGCATGTGTGTGTGTGTGTGTGTGTGTGTGTGTGTGTGTGTGTATGTGTTTGATTGGTAGCCATATCACAGTATATATCATAATTTCAGCTGTCTGATGCATCTCAATGTAGCTAGGGGAAAAGCAAGAAATTCACATTAGTGTCTCTAATCTTGAAATGTAGAAGTCTGCACAAAAGTTGAAAAATAGAGTATAAAGCAGGAGTGGGAGGCCAAAGGGCAGAGATGGGGAGAATTCTGTCCCTTTATTTGTTTGTTTGATGCTTCTAAATGTTGTGTCATAGGTAAGCTTTTACCTATTAAAAATTAAACAAATAGAATCCCTTTCCCCCCTCCAAAAAATTATCATCCAACACAGAGATTGTAGCTGATCTTGCAACCTAGGGGAATTGTTCTGAAACACACATACACACGCACATGCACACACACATATACATGCACACAAATACACGCACACACACACACAGTTATGACCTCACATACTTAGCTATTTTTTGTGGTAAGAATCTTAAAGCTCTACCATTTTAGCATGTATCAAGTACGTAATCCAGCGATATTAACTATACTCTCCATGTGGTACCAGTGGACAACGATTAGATTGAATTTGTTTTGGTTTTTTTCCTTCTCTGTGTGTGTTATGATGGAAGGACCTAGCTTCCTTTATTCACTAGTGCTCACTCATCTTATGTTGCTGACTCTCTTTACTCTGTGACTATCGCCTCCTAATTTCCCTACTTCCGGCAAATCCCGTTCTAGTCTTTGTTTCCGTGAGCGTGACTTCCCAGACCCCACGTGTGAGCTCCTGCTGCAGCTGTCCCTTTCCGCGTCTGCCTCATTTCACTTAGCACAACGTCCTTCAGGCCCTAGCACAATGGAGGCTTTGTTCTGATATGTAGGGGTGAGTAATAGGCTCTTGCCTTTATATTAACGTCACATTCAGTCCCCTTGCTCTGGATCCTGGCGGCTCTGAGTAGGGCCAGAAGCATGGGAGTGACAATGTCTTGTCAATGCACTGATTTCATTTCCTCTAGCTCTACACCCAGAAGTGGGATTACAGGTCATGCAGTTATTCTACCTGTGATTCTTGTGCGGCGCCTTCATGGCCTCATACGTTGTCCCCACTGAGAGTGGGCAAGTGTTCTCTGTGCTTCAGTCCCTGTCCAGCACTTGTACTTAGTATGACAATAGCCTTTCTAAAAGGTGAGCTATAAAATTACGGTTTCTACTGGTATGGTCATGGTGATTACGACACTAATTAGGGTTCTCCAGAGGGACAGATCTGATAGGGTAAATATATATTAAAAGGGGGATTTGTTGGGGGTGACTCCCATGAAACAGTCTTTGGAGCTCCAAAATGGCTGTCTTCATGCTAGAGAAGCCAATGCTTGGTATCTCAGTCCATGCAGGTGATGCCTCAGTAGTTTCAACCAGGCACTCACTGAATGCTGGGAGAGTCCCCGGAGAGCCACTGGCCTTCAGTATGGGCCAGACATCAGCAAAAGGCTAATAGCAGCAGTGTTGGCGCCTGAGCTCACCATCAGGGCACCTGAGCTCACCAGCAGGGCACAACAAACTTGACAGCAAGATGTGAAGGCAAGAAGGCAAAAAGCAAAGTTCGCCCCTTGGACCTTATTTTGTCTTGCTGCTACCAAAAGGTACTGCTTCTATTTAGGTTTGGTCTTCCTCTTTCAAACAACCTGATCAAGAAAAATCCCCCACATCCATGCCCGGTGATTTATCTCTTGGCTCTAGACACAGTCAGCTTGACAGCCAAGATTAACCCTGATAATTACTGATGGTAAAATTTATTTCTATGTCTGTATGGCTTCTTTTGAGAGATGTTTTCTCTTCAGATCTGTTGCTTATTTTAAAATAAGGTTATTTTTTGCTATTGAGTTGTGTTCATTATATATTTTGGATGCAGATCTCATGCTATGTTTATGCTGTCATGGTTTGGATAAGTGTCCAGTCCCCAGCCTATGGCCCTCCTGGGAGGTAGTGGGATGCTTGGGAGAAACGTTAATGGGATCTAATGGGAGGTCTGAGGCTACTAGGTATGTGAACGGACCTCCTTTGCCACACACTTCCACCATGATGTTACCTTGCCATATGTCCCAATGCAGGAGGACTAGTTGGTCATGGACTAGAACCTCCAAGGCTTTAAGCTGAGAGAAACCTTTCCTCTTAAATTGGTCACCACAGCAGTTTGTTATGCTTTTGCAAAGATGGCTAACAAACATGGCTAACAAACATGGCATGCAAATGTTTCCCTACTGTGGAAATTACTTTCCCTTCCAATGGTTGTTTTCCCCCAGCTCAAAACATTGTACAGTTTGATGATGGAATCTCATTTGTCTAGTTTTGTCTTTGGTGTTGTTCCTTAAAACAGCAGCAGCAGCAGCAGCAGCAGCAGCAGCAACAGGAACAACAACGTTACCCAAACAACACCAAGAAACAGTTTCTTTGGCCAGTGAGATGGCGCTCAGGGTAAAGGCTCTGGCTGCCAAGGCTGATGGCCTGAGTTTGAACCCCAGGGCCCACATTGTGGAAGGAGAGCACTGACTCCTCCAAGTTTCTCTCTGACAGCTCCACATGCGTCATAACACTGCCACCCTCCCATGCACACAGATCCAAAGACACATGTGTACCCTGTTACTCCCCTCTCTTACACCCTTGAAGTCTCATCAGCATGACTGCCTAAGCAAGGCCTGAACAAAGATAACACCAATAGACCTCTAACGTGGAGTGGGAAAAGCCCAGGAGACCTCAACTCCAGACGAAGAACTGCAGGCAGCTGAGAGCGGGGGAAGTAGTCCTCCCCAGGGAAGAACGCACCAACCATTTATTCAATGCCAAAAGCTCAGCTCTGAAAACATATACACAAGTAACATTACACAGACCGAACAGGTTGTATTTGTATATTTAGGAATATACACACGTATATATACACACACACGTAACAATTTTGAAAAGGTCACGAATCCGAGAGAGAGCAGAGGAAAGTACATGGTTGGAGTTGGAGGGAGGATAGGGAAGGCAGAAAGCGATGTAATTGTATTACAAATTCAAAGAATAGAAAAAATTGAAAAAAGAAATAATTGCTCTGTTTTATTCTAGTAGCTTTGCAGTTCCAGGTCTTAAGTTTAAGCATTTCTCCCCTGCACCCCCTCTTGTTTTGTTTTTTGTTGTTTTGTGTCCAGGGTTTCTCTATGTTATCTTCACTGTCCTAGACTTGCTTTGTAGACCAGGCGGGCCTTGAATTCACAGTAATCTGCCTGCCTTTGCCTCCCTGAGTGCTGGGGTTAAAGGCGTGTGCCACCACACCCGGCATGTTTAAGCCTCTATATCGAGGAGAGCGTCCTTTCTCCTGGTGTGGTCTTGGTGCCTTTGTTGAAGGGCGCTTAACCGTGAGTGGATGGGTTTATGTTTGGATGCTGTGCTGTGCCCTACTGTTACCTTATGTGATACTGGATTGCTTTGGTAACTGTATCCCTGTAGTGTATTTTGAAATTAGATAGTTTGTGTTAACTTTTCTTTCTTTTGCTTGAGATCACATTGGCTGTCTTTTGTGGTCATCTGGGTTTTGTGAAAAATGTTGCGATTTTGATAAGGATTGCATTGTAAGTATAAATTCCATTTAGCAACTCATCCAGTCCACAAACACAGCCTATTGTCCATTTATTTGTATTGTTGTTAATTTCTTTCAGTAGTATTTTATAGTTCTTGGTGAGGAGATCTTTCACTTCTTTGGTTAAGTGCATCACTAAGTGTTTTATTTTTTCCTTCAGTTCTGTTGGGACTGTCTGATGATTCTGTTCTGGATTGCTCTTAGTGTATAGAAATGAAACTGACTTCTACATATTGATTTTTTTATCTGGTGACTTGCCTGAATTTGTTTTGATAGAATCTTTGTGGCTTCTGTGAGTGTGATCATAACAAGGGCAAATGGAGACAATTTTCCTTCCATTCTTTTGATTTAGATTCTCATTATTTCTTTTTCTTGACTAATTGCTTTGGTTGAGATTCCTAGAAATATATCAAAGAAAACTGACAAGGGTGGGTATCCTTGTCCTGTGTGTGAGGAGAAGCTCTCAGCTTGTCACTGTTCAGTGCCATGTTTTCTGGGGCCGTCATATATAGTCTTTCTATTTTTTCTCTGAAAGTGATCTAAGTCACCAATTAGATTCACTTTTTCAACGTTGTGACATCCAGTATGAAGTGTAAGACTGCCTTTGGTCAACACATAACAACCATGCATCCCTTGCAGCTCCTGCAGATTTAAACTCCCAGGCTCAAGAAACTTGCGTCTGCTACTGCTGTGAATACTCTATGTGGCTATATTTACAAGCATACTAATTACTTAAATGTTCTGGTCCCTGCTTATCAGTTAGTGAGTTATCACAGAACTGGCTTGCACCAGAAGTGTTCATACTCCTCACAATGGGCATTTTTTTGTCAGAGGCAAATTTATTGTGTAGTTGGATAGTTTTTCATTCTTTAAAAAATTTCTCTTGGGCTCAATGGCTTAGTTTCTGTTTTATTTTATTTTATTATTACCCCTGAGAAGCTGGTTTGTTTTTTAATGCAAGACAGAAAGGGGGTGGATGCAGATGGGAGGGGCGGTGAGAGGGACTGGGAGGAGTAAAGGGAGGGGGAAATCTGTTTTCAATAAAAGTAAAAAATAACTTTCAAAAAACAATGTTTAATTTTGCATTTATTTGGCATGTATGCATGCACACGTGTGTGTGTATGTGTGTGTGTGTGTGTGTGTGTGTGTGTGTGTGTGTGCAGACATGCATGGATGAACGTGCAAGTCAGAGGATAACATCTCTTACTCTTTGGGTCCTTGGGATTGAAGTCAGGTTGTCAGGCTTGGTGGCAATCACTGTTACCGGCTGAGTCATCTTGCCAGTCTATGTTCAGCAATCTTGTTTCAGGACTCAGATCATGGGCAGAGGTGGCTCAGCAGTTAGGAGCACTTGCTGCTCTTGCAGAGGCCCCAAGTTTAGTCCTCATCATCCCAAGTAGCTCACAATTGCCTCTAATTCCAGTTCCAGAGGGTCTGACGCTGTCTTTCGGCCCCTGCAGGCACCTCTACTCACACACATAATTAAAAATAAACACAAATCCTTTTTATTTGTTTTTTGTTTCTTTGTTTTCCAAGACAGTGTCTTACTATGTAATTCTGGCTGTCTTAGAACTTACTATGTACACCAAGCTGGACTTGAACACATAGAGAGCCAATGGCTTCTGCCTCCTGAGGGCTTGCTGCTATGCCTGGGTAAAAATAAAAAAATAAATCTTAACTCAGATTTTTTGTAGTCATTGTTCACTGTTTTAATCTTTAAAAATTTAGTTTGTTTTTTTGACAGATTTGTACGTGTATATGATACATTCTGGCCATACTTACCGACCGTCCTTTCTTGTCTCTCTCCTGCCTCCATCACCTCGCTCTCCTCAGTGAGCACCCTCTCCCATACTATCTCTTTTTATTTGTATTTTTGCTTTGCAGCCCACTGAATTTGACTAGAGATGCCCACAAATGGGTGTGGGAGACTCACCAGTGGGTATATCACTAAAGACAATGGCTCTCCCTCCCCCAGTAGCTACCAACGGCCAATGGCTTTCCAGGGAAGGCCGACCTTAGGCCTTCATTATACTGCAGTGCGCCCTGTCTGTACCTGATTCATTGAGCGTTTCTTACCAAAGGGTTCGGAATTCTGTTGAAGGCTTTTTCCTGTACCTCCGAAAACAAATTCAGCAGCACAGTAAAAAGCGTCATATACTCTGGGACAGGATTGTTACAAGTATACAAATCAATAATTTCACAGCCCTCGCCAAAATAACAAAGGATAAAAGTTACCTCGGATGCAGGAAAAAACATTTAATAAAATATAAGTTTACCAGAGATATTGGCAATGTTGTCCAACATTGGTATAGGGCTGTTGTATAGGGCAATGCTGGCATTCTGAAATGCATTTGGAATGCTCCTTTCTCTTCTGTTGTTTGAGCCAGTCTAAGGATTGGCATGAACGTCTCTCTCTTTGGTAGAATTCACTAGTGAATCCATGAGATTTTGAGCTTTCTTTTATTGGAGATGTTTTGATGACTTAACTGCCTGGCTTGTTATCGGTCTGTCCCAGAGCATCTCCTCATGGCTGGTTCAGACTTAACTCTTGGCAAGAGGTTAAAAGAACGAGGCATTAGTGAGAATGTCCTTCTGGGCTGTTCTGTTCCTCACTCTCAGGCACACGCCCCATCATTATGAATCACCTTCAGCACTGGAGACGCAGCTCAGGGGCAGAGCACTTGACCAGCATGTGTGAGACTCTTGAGTTTAATCCCTACATGGAAAAAGACCCGTGGGTGGCACTCTAGTTGTTGCCTGCTGCTCCTTTGTTGTGTGTTAAAAAAACTATTCTTTAAAAATACATGTATACATGAATACATACATATATCCAACACACACAAAGAGATCTGCTCACTTTCCTGTGGGCACCTATTCATACTGGCAGAAAGATAAGTACAGATTTTACAGCTCTGAGCTTTGGCTTGCTGGTACGTGCGTGTCCTTCCATTCCTATTACACCTCATATATTAACTATAGTAAATCCATCTCCCTCTCACTTGAACTATCTGATAAATTGGTTAGTTCTTCCCTGATAAAATTGTGGATTCAGGCCGAGTGTGGTGGTGCATGCCTGTAATCCCAGGATCTCTGTGAGTTCAAGGCCAGCCTGGTCTACCAATCAAGTTCAGGACAGGCAGGGCTGTATTGTTTCAGGGAGTCTTTCTAGAGATCAAAGTCTCTGGAGCCATTGGGTGTCTTATCAAGTCGTACGTTGGAAATGGATGCAAGAGATGAAACCTCTATCTCCCTTAAAAGCCCAGAAGTCTCTGTCTTCTGCCTTTATAACCTGGGTCTGATTCTTCTTGTGATGGGTCAGAACCAGGTCAGCTGCAAGAATAGGCTGGCATGAGCTCTTGGGGCATAATTCCCAAGACCAGATCCTGTTGTCTGTCTTGGGATGCGAGTAGAACATGTTAACTGGCCAAGAGCCAGGAGGAGTGGCAAGTTGCACATCGAATTTGCTTGCATTAACAGTTGCGCCCTAACACCTGTATTTATATGAAACACCTAAGACTTATTTGTGCAATGTTTTTCTTAAAAGCAATAATGATATGTGTAGGATTACTGGAAAAAAAAAATCGGGAAGGTAGGCAGGAGACAGTTTTTCTCTCGCGTCACTGACAGTCTTAGCGGTTACATATCAGCATTACATTATGGCTGTGTGGTAGGCCCACTCTTTGCAATGCCATCAGCATGATGCATATGCTCAGACTGTGTTGGAAACATTTTCTTATTTTGGTAACTATAGCATAATAATTAAGATATTTTTATGTTGTGGTGCACATGTCTGTGTGTGTGTGTGTGTGTGTGTGTGTGTGTAGGGTCAGAGGACAACTTGTATTAGTCTGTTCTCTTCTTCCACCATGTAAGTTCTGAGGCTCAAACTCAGGCCATCACTTTGCCCACTAAGCGCCTTTGCCCACTAAGCCATGTAGTAGACCTTTATATAACAATTTTTGATGGTGCCTTAAATCATTCCTTAGTGTTGGACAGTTAGGTTGCTTCTAAACTTTTCCCATTATGAATAACTCAATTCTAAACAACCTCATAATATTCACTAATGAGCATACTCTGATGAGTTACTTTGGACAAATTCCGAAGGAAGGGCTTTGGTGCAGATGCGGGATTGCCTCCTTATAAAACCTATGAATGCCCATTATCCCAAGTTCTTCCCAGAGCTGCCTCTGTTCTCCTTTCACTTTTTAGGTTAATGAGAGAAGCCCATGTCTTAGCCAGTTGGCCTCTGGATCTGTACAAGGCAAAGAACTCTTTTGAATGAGTGTTCCTAGCATCAGTTTCCCTTTCTGATTGGGCCGGGAAAGAGTCACGCTTGTGGCCCCAGTCTGCCTCCCCAAGGCCCTGAGTGGTTTCAGAGGGCTGCCTGCTTAGCTTGTTGAACACAGCAGGCAAGAGCAGAGCTCCTGTGGTAAACAGTGATAAATATGCCACGTCAATCTGGCAATAAAAGTGAGAGGGTTTAATTGATCTATGGCAACAGGAAGCTTACGTTTTAAAAATTAAATTATTTGTAGTCGCATCTTATTTAGCGCCACTGATAAATGTGTTGGGTGGGAAATTGCTTAGCAGAAAATTTCTGATAGGAACTTGCATGCTGCTCGCCTGCCTTCTGCTGGGAGGGGCTGGAAAGGACTGAGGTGGCTTGGGCAGCTCCAGGTAAGAGCCGCCGACTCTGCCCTCTCCACCAGCCCAGCTGCACGCCATGAAATGGGCATCTGGCACATCGTCACAGCTTCTTCAGGGCAGATACACTGCGCCTTCCTCGTTTGTGCAGCAGGCTGTCAGGCTCAGTTCCGCGGAACTGAACCCAACTTTGGTGTTAAACTGCTGTGGCTAGAACTCCCAGACCTACTTCTGTTGCTAGGCACATGTCACATGCCTATTGAATTGCCTGGGACGTACTAGGTCATCCATAGCATGCCGATGGGATGCTATCAAGGAGGCTCAGAGCCTGGATTCAACCCAGTGCATTCTCTGGTGGTCACTCGGACTCTTCACGGGCAGTGAGGGTTTCCTCTCTTTCAGCATCCTATGTTTGCATCTCTGTGTCCTTCGGGATGGCCACTGGGCAGAAGTTCTAAGAAAGCCAACACACTCCTCTGCTCTTACCGTAGGCCGCAGATTTCAACCGTAAATGAGTGTGCCCGTTGATTTTGGACGAGGACTTTAAGTGAGGAAGAGATCTGTGTTGTAAGGCTTTGGGGCTAATTTTTAATTTCAGCACAGCCAAACCTATACTAACTGTTACAAATAATGCAGTTTTCCAGTTGTTCCTGATAGTTTACAGATCACGCTCCATCAGCACCAGGTCTTGTTAAATAGTGTCTGTACAGTTGAGGGCCGTGTACAAATTATTTCTGAAATATAAGTGCCCAGGTCTTTCCTGGGTCACACAGTGACTCTGAATGGCATAGCGTTAGTAACAGAGATAGGCTGTGACTTCTCTGTAGCGTGTTGTTCACCAATAAATCTTTTATTCTTAAAAATATGTTTATTTATGTATCAGGGTATGTTCTGTGTGCATATATGGTGCATGCTGGAAGAGGGCATCAGATGCCGTTACAGATGGTTGTGAGCCACCATGTAGTTGCTGGGAATTGAACACGGAACCTCTGGAAGAGGAGCTGGTGCTCTTAACTGCTGAGCCTGCTCTCCAGCCCTCTTTTATGATTCTTACGAGCCTCAGCATTCATAGTTGGGCGCGGTGGTGCAGGACTTTAATCCCAGCTTCTGCGAGGCAGAGACAGGTGATTCTTTGTGAGCTTGAGGCCAGCCTGGTCTGCAAAATGAGTTCCAGGACAGCCAGGGCTACACAGAGAAACCCTGTCTCAAAAATAAAACAAAACAAAGCAAAACCCCAGCAGCGTTCTGCATATGTTGGAACCACCATCCCCTCTAAGCCAAGCAATGTGGTTAAAAACAACAGAACTGAGAAACTTTTTTATGTTCTAAGAGTATTAAAGTGTCTAAGAGTATTCAAGTGTCCCTAGCAACCGAGCAAACATACAATCAAAAGGCAAAATGCACAGCCACCTGCCAGGTCATATATGACACCTCAGCTGTGATTCTGATTTCTGTACTTCTGACACTCTCTGGCGTGAGTCATAGAACAGAAAACAGTTTGACTACATCAGGCAGGGATGGGCACTCAGGGGCAGGTGTCTGTCCATGAGTTGTTGCCATGGTATTTTCTTCCCTTTACTTTCTCTCACAGTCTTCCTGATGTTCCCAGATTTCTACCCACTGGGTACAGAAGGTGGGGTGGGTGTTGGGCCCACAGAGATAAGACTGGCTTGAGAGTAGTGGGCAGCCAGAGAGAACTGTAGCAGGCTGCAGGTTGTTTCTGAGCTTCATCTTCTCAGGGATAGCCATACTGTGACTCACAGGAAGTGCTTTCCATCAGGGATGGCCATACAGTGACTCACAGGAAGTGCTTTCCATCAGGGATGGCCATACAGTGACTCACAGGAAGTGCTTTCCATCAGCTTTGCCTCCGTATTTCCTCTACTGTCTGTCTCTCGAATTAAAAACCCCTAGAATTGGGGCTGGAGAGATGGCTCAGTGGTTAAGAACATTGGCTGCTCTTCCAAAGGACCCAGGTTCAATTCCCAGCACCCACATGGCATCTCACAACTGTCCGTAACTCAAATTCCAGTGCATCCCTTGCACAGACGTGTATCTAGGCCAAACACCAAATGTACATAGAAATAAATAAATTAAAAAACATTCCTAGAGTTTTAAGCATTAACTTTTATCATCATTGCAAACATTTTTCTCCCCCCTGGAACCTGAGGCCTCAGTGCTCCCCACATCTCTGCCCTGCTGTCTGTTCAGAGGATGTGACTGTGAGCTGTTATGGTGTCAGCACTATTGCCCCTCCTGTTCTACCAGGGTGGCTTTGGTGCTTTGGGGTGGGCAGGGTAGGAATAGTGGTAAGGGCCTTTAATTCTTCTGTACTTTCCTGTCACTGGGCTGCCAGGTTCTCTACCACAGAGTCCTGCTGCTGCAGGAGGCTGCCATTGTTGCAGTGATGGTGTGGGTAACTGCACTGCCATTTAGTGCATGAAGCTAAGGATGCTAAGTGCCTTGCTCAGTGTCTATCTGTGTGTGCACACGTTCCACCGAGGACCTGTGGACACTTTGGAGACAGTTTTGGTAGAAGGGTTCCCTAGATGGCCTTCATGGTAAAACACACTTGGCAGCTACTATTGAGATGTGACCCGTCCCCTCTCCAAGGGGGTCTCGGGATGGGGAGTTGAGCAAACGTTTATTTTCTTTTTCAATTACGTTTATTTTCTTATTAACAATAGCAGCTAACATTACGCAAGCCTTACTCCTAAGGATGGGCAGAACCTGTCCCATGTGTGTTCTACTGTAATCCTACATTCTCCAAATGCAACTATCAGAACCCATGTTTCACACATCAAGCGGCTGAGGACCAGGGAAGCCCAGATGTTTGCCCCAGACCTCATGGCCGGCTAAAAACGGTACTACATGGGCCAGGTCTGACTTTAGCTTTATAGTTATTCTAAATTGTTTTTATGATGTAAACTGGCACACGCGCTCTCTGTCTGTCTCTATCCCTGTCTGTCTGTCTGTCTGTCTGTCTCCCTTTGTACAAGGACACCACAATGACTTCCAAACTTTTGCCTTTCCTCCTGCTCTCCTAGCCCAGCTCTAGTTTGGGAAGTTTAGAGCAGCAGCACTCCAGGAGGCCCAGGTGGGCTCAGAAGCCAGGATTCCCAGTGGACCCTCCCTGGGCTGTGTCTTCTTTCCCTTTAGGCTGTGCAGCTTGGCTCAGACCCAAGGTCACGGTCATGGGACAAACGATGCAGCCTTGTTTTCTCAGCCCCGGGACAGTGGACTTTGGCTTTAGAGTCAGAGAAAAAGACATGGTGTGTGTGTGTGTCTCTCTCGTGTGTGTGTGTGTGTGTGTGTGTGTGTGTGTGTGTTCACTTGCACATGGATTCACACTTCCGTATGCTCCCTATCTGGAAAGCCTCTTTGGTCTCCTCGGGGACTGACTGTTGGTGATTTTAGCTGTTCCATGTTCCTGAATGATGAAAGGGGCCATTATCCTTTTTTTTTTGTGCTTGGGTGTCTGTGTTTAATTGTAGGAATATAATAACGACAAATTCTCCCTGGCTGAGACTTTCCACCCCAGCTGCTTCCTCTTTTCCTTTTGGACCCTACCTCATCACCGCTGTAGCACAAGGCCGCTTAGGGTTTAGACATATGAGGTACACACACGGTCGGTCAGGTTTTTTTTAGAGCTGGAAAAAAAAAAAAAAAGGCTCCTCCCCAGACGCACCATTATGGAGATCAGCTGTGCCCCCGCATCCCCCCTGAGCTCCTCTCTTGACTTTACGCAGAACCGTGTTCTTCCTTCTCCAGGGTGTCTGCTTTTTCTCTGGTTATGCAGAAACAAGAGATGGGCACAACACAGAAGACCAACAAAAGAGGTTTTAGAAGAAGAAGAAGGAAAAAAAAAACAACAAAAAAAAAACCCAAAAACCCAACCATTCTTGAGACAAAGCAAGACTTATTAAAAACAACTGGAAGCGGGGCAAAAGTGGGGGTTCTAGCCCCCGCACAGCCCGTCTCCTGCTTCTGAAGTGTTTTTAAGAAAATGCACCATTGTTAAAACTTTTTTCCCCCTTGATGGATTTATTTATAAGGTAGAGAAATATTTTCCCCATAATTGGGTAACTCTTAATAGTAGCAATTGCATATTTATCAGTGTGAGGGGCTGTTATTAATGTAACTGTCAGGCCCAAACACATTTCTGCATTAAATCCATTTAGTATGTGCATTATTCGGGCTCGAATGTCACCGGGACATCAAAGCCCCGTAGGCATGGAGAGCTCAGTGCCCTGCTGCGGCTGCCGAACAGGCCCTTGATCAATAAATGTAACATGTTAATGCAGAGCAAATAGAATAAAAGATTTCTTTGACAAGACATGAAAAATCACCTTGTGGCAGCTGGCATGTGATGCATTTCTGGGGGAGACACCAGCAAAGTTGATCTGACAAGCAAAGAGGGGAGCTGATGGCTGGAAGGTGCTTTTGTTTCAAACTTCTTTCTTGACCTGTCAGGTTTTGAAGGCGCCTCAATGGCTCTTTTTTGTCATGTGAAAATTGTAGTCTTAGGTAGTTATGAAGCAGTTATCTCTTCTCAGATTGTGAATGCTGCTGTTTAATTGATTCACTTAGCATTTGAAACTGTCACGCATTAATAATTGCGAAATCCTGTAGATACTGCGCACGGAGTGTGTCACGCTTAAATGTGTAGTTATCAGAAAATTAATATCCTTAATGAACCAGTGCTTTCAAACTAACATTCCATGAAATCTCTTTTGCCCTTTCATTTGTGGAAGGCACATCCTCCGGTTTGCGGAGAATCACCTCTCGACAGTTTGCTTTCTCGATGCCCAACAAATGCCAGCTTTGCTGTGGGTACATCGCCTGCTCAATGACAATAAATATAGTAATTATACCGGAGTTAGCAATTAACATAATTGTAGTCAATTACGACAAATACAGTGCAGCGCTAAATAAATGAGAAGGGGAGAAATTAGCAAGCTAATTGATTTGTCTTTACTCGGCTTTCTATTATAACTGGCAGGGCTGTTTTTCTTGGGGTGGTGTGGAGAGGAGGGGAAAATCCCCCAGAAGGATTGTTTACAAATAACCGATTTTGTTTTGAAGCCACTTTGTCTTTTGACTTATTACACTTCACCCCTACTCTGCTTACCAAGGGGAAAAGAAAGGGAAACACCAAGGGAGTGTTTCGCTAATTTAGCTACACTGAGCTGATCGCTGAGTCTAAGGCAAGACATGATTTACCTTTCCCTACAGCTTGAGTTACATTCCCCCTCCCCCCCCCCCCCTTTTAGCTATTGCTCTGGTAAAAGAAACTATGTTTTTGTATGTATGTATGTGTGTGGGTTCTTAGACTCCACAAGCAGAGACTGTGCTTTGCGGTATGCAATATGCATTTGCGGGTGTTGTATGCGTGCACTAATTTGATCAGTGCTATACCGCTGGCTTCATGGAAGAAATAGGCACCTTTTGCTTGGCTCAGTCTCCCCTCAGTCTTGGTTACCTTTATTCTTAGGTAGCTATGGAAGAGATAGAAGAACAGACTTGGCCAGAATTGTTGGAGAGGGGAGAGAGGGGAGCTAGGGAAGTGAGGGGGAGAGAGGGGCTCAGCCTGGGTCGCTTGCTCACGTTATTTTCTTTGCTCCTCTTCAGGGTTGCTGGGGTCCTGGGCGGTCACACTCCTGAGCTGCCTGGAAAGTTTGTGCTGGGGTCTCAGTGCCCATTTGTCTCGGGCTGGTTTGTTCTGCACTGCCTGGGGCCCTGGTCAGTGAGTGGTGTTTATCGCGGGCCTCTGTCCTTTGTCCACCCTTTCTAATATGACTGCTGTTCATACCACTCAGGGTTCACACTGCTCAGGGAGAAACTGTGCATGTTTGGGGACTTGGGGTCACATCACAGCCCTGTTTTTTCTCACAAGTTCTAGACAGATTTTTCCCCCTTTTGCCTCTTGTCACATGATGAGGGTTAGGAACCAGAACCTTTGCAGGACTGCATGCTAAAATGCCTCAGCTTACCTGAGAAAAGCTGAATGCTTTTAGAATGTAATTAAAAAAAAAATAATTCAGCATCATTTTTCCATCATATCTACCTACAGCATTTCTCTGAAAAGCAGGGGTTTGTTGGGGTTTTCTTCCTGAAGATTCTACCGGGTAGCTTCCTAGCCCGACACAAAGGGAGCCCAGGGAGGCAGTTTTCATGTACTGCATGCAGTACACAGAATCCAGTGTGATCTGGCAGAGAGCCCGCCTTTCCAGATACCCCAAAATGCTGCCATGACTGCGAACACCAGTGTGCGCCCAGACACAGCTTGGTGTTGGTCATCTTTCATGTGTGTTTCATTTGGAAATCAATTTCTGATATTAAATATTTATATACAAGGAGTCATTTAAATTATTTACAGTATTCAGACAAAATGGTCTCCCCTGTGAAAGCCTCAAATTATTTTAATAAGCGGGTGGTGGGACCTTTTTGAGGGGAAAACGCTTTGGTAATTGGGAGGGGTGTCAAAGACACTTGGAGCTTCTGTCTGATGTACTGGGAGAGGTCCAGGGGACATGGGGAGATTCACGTCGGGATCTTTGTTTACCCAGAAAAGTTAAGTCAAGGTAGGGTGGAACGCCTCGAGAGGGGGCACCTGCTCTTCCGTGGAGGCCCGTGAAAAGCGGTGCGAGGGGAGGATGGGAGTGAATGGATACTTTGAAGAAAACTGGCCTCTGACCACTGCCAAAATGTGCTCCTTGGAATCGTTTTTTGTCCCCTGTGTCTTGACCTGGCTGCTGGATTTTACAGTCTGTTCACTCTTGAGTGACACGTAGATGTTTAGGAGAAGCACCCAGGATGATGACAAAGGGAGTCATTGTATCTTTATTTCTGCCACGGGAAAGTTGCACTAATTAGAGCCAGCTTTGCTTGGCTCCCTAGTTGCTTAAGAAATAAGGGATCATTTTGATTCTGATGTGTTCTTTTTAAATACAGCACTGTGTGGAAATGTTCCATCCCGCACCCCCCCTCCCGCAAGACCCGATTCTGTTTCTCTTCCACGTACCCATTCTCTAGAGCCCCCGAGCTGTGAAAGTTTTTCTCTTTAGAAATCCTAGTTTTTGTTGTTGTTGACTCTGTTTTTCTTCTTCCTTTTATCATTCGTTAGGCGCCGTCTCTGTGGCTGAAGGCTTACAGAGTGTGTCTGTGGGGTTAGTGGCATGGAGGGCAAGGGATGGGCAGGGTGACAGCGTACTGGCTCTTGCCTTCTGGGAAGCTGTGTGGGTACGCACCTGTCCACTGGCTTGCTAGTCTTTGCGGGGAGTACGTTAGAATTTATTCCAGGGTTATGTCCTTCATAGTATCTTGATTGTCCCCTCTAAATGCATCAGCTTGTGCCCTAAGAGCAGAAGATGGCTGACGTGGGAGGCAGATGTCTGCCTTTGTGCTGAACTGTTGTGAACTCTTCTCAAATACCTGAGCTGGATCAATGTCACAGAAAGGCAGTTATCCTGCCCACTGCAAGTGGAAATAGCCAACGGATTCTTCCGTTGGAGCTGGGCTTGAGTTAAGAAAATTCAGAAAATGGGTTTAGAGAAATGGAGGCAGGCAATGGTTGTCCAGAGTCATTGACTACTTCCCTGCCCCAGGGAATCCATGCAGCTTTAGAAGAGTGACTAGAGAGATAAGCTCACCTGTGTATTTTTAACGTTCATTTTGTCTTTTTCCTCCTTATCTGGAGGTGAAAGTCAGCCTGGGACCTGCTATTGTTTAGAGGATGCCAGCCAGGTTACAATGGTCTTTCTAGCTACAGTGGCCATTTTCATCCCTCTGATGCAAGTGCCTGTGGGTAGGCTTTCTCCAAGATCTTGGTTCATGCAGCCTTGATGACAGATACAACAGTCAATGAAGTACCGGTAGGCTCTGTTCAGAACAGCGTGACCTCTTTAGAGCTGTCTGTCCTTAGGGGCCGAGAGGGTAAACTTCTGTATCTTCCCACATGTCCATTATCCATACCTAGATACTGTTGTAGACTCTCAGACAGTGGGAGACAGGAATCCCATGAAGGCTCTGGTACTAGGTTCCTGGGCAGCTGCAACTTAAAGATGGGGTGCTTTCTCCTGCTAAAGCATACATGTTCAATGTGGAGATGAGGTGATTCACGTGGAGTGGACACAGACACCTGGACTCATGGCTATGATCTCTCCCAGGGAACTTGGGAAACGTTGGAGTTACCTCTGCTGACATTATCACAAGTTAGTAGACAGAAATGAGAGGCTGCATTTATGGGCATGGTGCCAAAGCGACAAGGCAGAACAGGTGAATGACCCCAGGTGAGCCTCAGGAGCCACCCATGTGAGTGTCCTGAGGTACACCCAGGACAGTCCAGCCCAGTTAAGTGACGGAGGCATCATGTAGATGCTGGTACCCAGGATATTCTCAGAGGGGAGGACTCCATCAAGGGTGACTTCACAAAGTGATGGAGACCTTGTCAGATCACAGCGGGCGGGCAGGACTGGCCTGTTGGGTCAAGATTTGTGAATCAAGTACGTGGTTTGTATGACATCAAGGCTTTGGATGGCGAGACCCTGAGCTTTGTATTCTTGGGGACTGGTTAGGGTCCTGGGAGAGACAACTGGAAAGCAGGCACACTTCTTCCAGCATGTGAAGACATAGCGCCCATCGTGTGTGGAGTAGGGCTGGTTGTGGCATGCAGACATTGGCAATGGTAGTCATTTAGGGAGGCTAGTCCAGAAAGGAAGGACTAGGGAAACATGAGTTTTTTTTCTAGAGCCTTCACTGTGGAGTTACAGGTCCGAGGTGGGAGAGAAGACATCTCTGTTGAAGAAGGGCAGCCCATTCGGAGGCCAGGCAAGGACTGAGCATCCACCCTGACATGCATACGTAGCAATTATGCTGTTAGAAGGGTCGCAGCTAATGGAGTTATTCTATAACTTGAGCTGCAAGCATTCAAGGCCCCTTTGTACCCTGCAAGGCCTTGTGGGCCGTCTCTGTGCTCCTTCAGAAGGGGAGAAATTATGTTTATTACTGTTCTTCAGTCTGCCTAGGGGCGCAGTCTGCCAATCTCAGAGGAGTTTGTACCTCAGTGGTACTGCACATGGCTTGGGACCTCTGTAAGAACTTCATCATCCATTGGACTGCAAGTTTATCAAGATGGGGTAGCAACGTCTCTTTCCCTATAACCCTAGGTAGGGTTACGCTCATGGTAGTTTGGAACGCAGAGTCTTCTGGGAGTTTATTTGACTAAGTGGATTTTAACTTACTTTAGAAGAGGTAGCATGCCACTCATTCCTCAGCCTCCCTCCCCTATTACCCTTTTCATATTTATGGCGAGTAAGAGCCATGACTCCACAGTTGAGACGTGCAGTGATCAAATGGCTTTCCTACGGGCTGAGGTGGAAACATAGCTTTGCCCAACAGCTGAGCTGTCTGCTCTACCAGGCTACACAGAATCAGCTTGACTGCCCCCTCTTGCCTTCAGGCTTCTTTGCTGGCAAACTGGTGTAGGTTGGTAACAATCTGAGGAGGATCCTGTCTTCCAAGGCTTTGAAAGGAGGATCCCGTCCCTACCCTGCAAAGGCTGTTGCTGTTTTGTTTTCTTCCTAAAGTTACGTTTGACTTTATCTGTTTTTTTTCCCTCTCCCCAAGAGGCAATAAAAATTCTAGGCTGTGAGTGCTGGAATACCTCAGAGAGATAGCAGGTTGGGTTCCAGACTGCCGTAATAAAGTGAATGTTGCAATAAAGTGAGTCACACAAAGTTTTTGATTTCCCAGTGCATATAAAAGTTGTGTTTACACTGCACTATAGTTTGTTAAATATATAACAGCGTCATGTCTAAGAAAGCATACACCTTAATGAAGGAATACTTTACTGCTAAAAGTGCTGAGGGTTATCCGAGCTGGTAGAAAACCTGGTGCCGACGGGCTTCTGTGACGTTGGCATATCTGTGAGGTGCAATAAAGTGCACCTTGGTGAAGTCAGGCGTTCTTGATTTTAGAAGTCTCCCTCTAGCAAGGTTGGGTAACTTTTATTGTTTCGCCTCTCTTTATGGACCTCCAGGACCCTGTCTGCTTCCATCTCTGGTATGTTTTGGTCTTCTTCTTGATTGTGTTCATCTGGACAACTCTTAAGAGCCCAAGTCTCTGTTGTCTCGAAGAAGTTGTCCATTGTCTCATTCCCCAGGGTCAACTTAGGTCACAAAGGCTGTTGTTCGAATGCTGGTAAGTCCCTAAGCCATAGTAACCCCAAAGGACCGCAGACTGTGTATTTGCTTTTAAATGGGAACCTAAGCTCTTGCTAGCTTACAGTTGGGAGTCACTGTCAGAGACCAGGAAGCCAGCGGCACCCAGGCTGGAGGATGGGCTGGTAGAAGAGCTACAGATGGTCCTCTGTAGTCCATCCCCAGGTCTCAGGAAGCTGCTGTCATTGTCCAGCCAGCAATGATGGTGCTGGCCTAGCAGGGCCGTGAAGATCTAATGTGAAATGTGAGTTTTGTACTCGCAGAAGGCGTCCCAGCAGAACACCTATCCCCAGAGTACTTTTTGTCACTTTTGATTCATTTGTTTGTGAGTGGAACTGTCTTTAGCATTGTGTGGCGTTGAAAGGTCTGTAGAAGCGCAGGGCTCAGATTGTAAAGCACTAGGTGTGAATGGCCAGGGTTTGCGGGATACAGCTGCAGAGTGTGTGTCTAACATGGGGCGAGGCCTTTGATTTAACCCCCCACAGTTAAAAACAAAGCGGAATGGCCACACTTCCCTTGGGCAAGGACAACAGAGAGAACTTTCTCCAATTTAATTCTGTTCTAAGGGGGAGGGGAACAGGGTAGGAAGGAAGCAAATCTTCATTAGAGTACACTAAGCATAATTATTATTAGTCTCCATGGAATATTAAGGAGGGCTGTGCATGGTGGGGCACACCTGTAATTCCAGCACTCACAGTGTGAGGCAGGAAGTTCTTGTGTTGAAAGTCAACTTGGGATATATAGTGAGACCCTGTTGCAACCCTCCAAAGGAATATTAAGTGCTAAATAGAATATAGCAAGACTCTAAGAAAGCCAAATGCTAGAGTGAAATTCCATTTTATTTAATGAATTCCAGCGACTTACTGTTTCTTTAAATCTATTTGTACCTCTATGAACTCAGAGCAGGGAGGACTTTTCTACCCAAGGCTCCTGCTCCAAGCCTCAGACTGTAACTGAGTCTCAGGACCAGCTTTCTCACAGGGTGGGAGGAAGAACTGATCGCCATTTTGTGGGGAAAGGTGGGGCCTCACTGCATTGTTCAGGTTTGTCTTGAACTCCTGGGTTTGAGGGATCTTTCCACCTCAGTCTCCTGAGCTGCTGGGCCTGTGGGTTGTCACCACTCTGGATCTCTGAGCTACTTCCCCCCACCTTGTGTGCATATACATGTGTGTGTGGGTAAGGGCGTGTATATACTGGCATGCGTGTGAAAGTCAGAGGGCAACTTTAGTTAGGTGCTGGTCCTCGCTTTCCATTTTATTTGTAAAAGATCCGAGTGTGGCTGGACTTTTGCCTGGAGTGCTAGCGCTGTTGGGAACAGAGAGAAGAGGCTTGCTGGGGCTGGGGCTTGCTGCCTCTCAGCTTAGCACCTATGAGAGATCCTGCCTCAGAAGAATAAGGCGAAGAGCAACAGGAGATTTCTTGTGCATGTGTGATTTCTTCACACACATGCACAGATGCATACACCTGCACACATGTGCACATGTGCCACACATAGCTTACCCCACCACATACTAAGTAAATAAAATTAGTTTTTTAAAAGTTTCTTTTACATTCCTGTAATTATAAACAAAATATTTATTTTATACAAATATAAAAATTCAGAAAAATGCACACAAGGAAATAAAAAACAACCCACAATCTATTACAGAGCAAAAAACTCCACTAACATTTGAATATGTATGAAGTTTTACAAAAGTGAGATTAGACTGTTTACAAGGCCATGCAGCCTTTATTTTCTTTTAATGTTTTATGAAGTTTAGTTCTCATGGATTTTTTTTAACTGCCAACATAATTTTCTTTTCATATATATATGCAAATTTCAGTTATTATTAGTTATCTTGTTGTTTGATATATGTTGATATATATGTATTTTTCTATTTTTTGGTTTGGTAAGAAGCACTTTGAGGGCTTTCATGGTAGCTCAGCAGACAAAGGTGCTGGCCAACCAGCCTGCTCACTTGAGTTTGACCCCTGTACTCGAGCTGTGGAAGGCGAGAACCAACTCGGGCAAGTTGTCCTCTGGCCTTCAAAGCTGTGACATGGCACATGTGTGCTTATGCATGTACATACGAGGTAGTTAGCCAAAGAGCAAGATCACTGAACTAAATCATTATTTAGACATCTTTCCATGAAGCCCCTGTAGAGAAATAAATCTTTTCCTTACCGACATCACTAGTTTTATTGCTGAGGCCCATGTAACAAATCCTAAATTAATAAGTGGAAAACACACACATTTATGAAATATAAAGAATATAATCTTATTATGTTAATGTAAGAACACAAGGGGACCCTCAGGATTGAAAGCATAAAGAGGCAGGGAAAGCTGTGTATGTTCTGTGCTAGATTTGATGGGAAAGTGGATAGTTGTGTGGCGATGTGACTGGCTAGCAAAGTAGAATGACGGTAGCCATGAACCTGGGGGGAGACTTTGTAAAGTCTTTGAAAATTCTTCTGAGTCCAATATATATGCATATTACACACACACACACACACACACACACACACACACACACACACACATATATTTTCCTTGAGACAAGGTCTCACTATGAAGTCTTGGCTGTCCTGGAGCTCACTATGTAGACTAGTCTGGCCTCGAACTCACATCAATCCACCTGCCTCTGCCTTCCAAGTGCTGGGATCAAAGGTGTGCGCCACCATGCTGGCTTGCATCTGGTGCCTTCTCTCCAGGTGCTGAGTGAGCTCCTTTCAGTGAGGGCCTGGAGAGCTGCTTCAGGTGCCAAGAACCAGGAACGCTGGCTGGCCTGCATCTTCCTGACTCTGCTGTCTGACCATGTATTGAGAGGCTGTATGGTGGAGCAGGGTGTGTGTTCTTTACCTGCTCTCCTTTCTCACCACCCTCCTGTGTCTCTTACGGAGTGTCCAGGCTTCACTGCTGGAGATGGAGAGGGGCTGACATATGGTGCTTCCATGGGGTCCATCTCTGTGAGCATGCTGACATGAGCCTGCCTGTGTGTGCTCTGCATTTGCTCAGTGCTGTCTGTGTGCATTCAGTTCAACTTGCACCTTTGCAGAGCACTTCAAAGAGGGGAACACTGCTTTCCAGAGGCCTGGCTCCCTTTTATGCCCGTGGGTTGCCACTGGCTAATTCTGTGACTGGAAGCTCCTGAGGGGTTCTCTGTGCAGGCCTTTGTCAAAAAACGGTGTGGAGTAGGGCCCTGCCAGGCCTCCAGGCTGGCTAACATGGGGAGAGCAAGCACCCAAGCCGTTTTCAGCTCTGCCTGTGCAGATACAACGGTTCTTAAGCATACCTACAGTTACCTGCACCAGCAAGGCAAGCGTTTTGCATTTTAATGACAAATCAAGTACGCTAACTTGCATTTGAAACGAAAGTGCCTTAAATGTCTCTGGCTGTCAGAATGAGATGTTAGGAGCTTGATGAAAAGCGAACAAAGAAGACAAAGTATGAAGCCTGGATACAGTGCAAAATGAAATAAAACCTTGTATGGCCTGTCAGGGGTGTCAGTTGATATTCATATCTAAAGCACATTATAGCATTACTTTGCAGCTCACAGCTTACTCATCTGTCTTGTTTAATTCATCACATTCGAGCCCACATCTTTTAAGTCTCATGTGTCAACAATGGAAGAAATCTGTTAATTGACAAATGAGTGTCACAAATGTGAACTGGTGCCTTTACATCAGCGGCAGGTGTAGTCTCTTTTGTTTTTTGTTGGATCTATTATTGGCACAAGCCAGTGTAAGACATCTGTCTTTGTCGGAATGAGAAATGACAGGCCTTCTTGGCTGTCATTGTCTTAGCGCCTGCTCGTTCTCCGAGATGCTGTATAAAGATAAAATGTCAGTTAAAAGAATATGAAAAACTATCTGGAGGAAGTCCCTAAATTACTCAGAGAGGGGATCCGGGAATTGGGGCTGGAATTGAAATCCGAGTGTTTCACTTTGCATCTATCACACCTATTTAAAATAATATTTCCTGAGTAACAGGATGAAGTGATCAAGCATTTAGGGACACGTGTTGTGCTGGTATAATTAGCTTGATAAGGGTTAGGAGAGAACTCTTCCTCAGCAAGACAGATATTTATTTATTATAAGGTCACCTCTCCGACAAACGCAGAATTGCCTCAACACAAACACTCCAGGGTAGGATCCTGGGTGCTGATTTGCATGGATTTTGAGCTGTTGCAATTGTTCTCCTCCAATTTCTCTCTCGGTTATCTTCCTACCTCAGACTGATGAGAGGCATAACAGGATGGAAACAAGGAGCAGGCCTTGCGCTGGGAGATGCACTCAGGCCTGGACGTCCGCGGCCCTGTGGCTGGCTCACGTGAGTGCTGGCGAGAGGAGGTAGCAGGCTTGGCGATGGAAAACCATCCTTATACTTCTCTCTCTGTCCACTTTCAGCAGGACCTAGAGAGCCTGGACATTAGGGACGGTGAGATCAAGGGACTTCAGTGAGGCATGTCCCGGTCAAGGATGGGCAGATTCGAAGGAGGGTTTCCCAAACTTGAGTGTGTCCTCAGGCCGTCCATATTATGTGTGATGGAGTCAGTCTAGGGTTAGCCCTGATGCCCTGCTTGTCTCACCATTTGCTCCTGAGTGTTTACCTGCTGCTCAGCAGGCCTAACTCACGTGCCAGTGTTCAGTCCATCCTTCCTACAGGCAGGCACGACAGTGTTATGGAAAAGGGGACGTGCGGACTGAACTGTTCCAGATGGCTTCAACCTCAAGAAATTATTTTGGGTGGAGTAGATCCCTGACACGGTGTGTAATCTTACTGGGACCTGGGGGGTCCTGGGAGGACTTTTCCCAGGAAGGGAAAGGATGTGGGGCCCACAGCCAGGCTTGCCAGCCCCTTTTTTTTTCTCATTGCAGCTGGTCATGACTCAGTACAGAAATGACCTCTTTCAAGCCACGAAAACTCGCAACGAGCTAGGGAGTAATTGGGAGGATAGAGCGGGTGTTTTTCTTGGGAAACTCTGGAAGTCCCATTCTCTTTCTTCACTTCTCCCTCCGTCTCCTAACTGTCCCCTCCTTCCCTTCAGATTCTATGTGTGGCAGACATTGCCTGGCTGACCTTTAAATGCTCTGTTTTGGAGGAGGAGATTTTAATTTTGCTTTTTAAATTAAAACAAGGCCTACCTGATGCTGTTAAGCCAGGCCACTGAGAAAGGGAGGGAAACAGCCCATCTAAAAGAGTGTCCATAAGCTGAACCCAAAAGCTCCTTTCTTCATAAACCAGTATGCTTTACGCCACGCTGAGAGGGGCCTGTTTTGTTTCACTGGAAGTGCATACTTCATAGAAGCAGGGTACCAGAGAATGGAGAGGAGGCCTGTGTGGCTGCACACATCTCCTGCTCACCTTCTAAAAATGGGCAAGGCACGCACGCCTACCTTGTGTTTAATCTACACACACAGCTGAGCGCACAGACACAGGCCAGACCCTTGTGTAGATGATCTTTGCTGAGCATACTGAAGGATATCAGAAGACCCTTTTTTTCCCCCTGAGGGATGTGTGTGTGTCCTCTTTCTGTTTTTTGCTGCCAGCTGTCACAGAGGGTCTGAAACAGACATACAATTTATTGGGTAGTGTTTAGAAACCTGTCGGTGGTAACGACTGTAGCTCTGATTTCAATTAACACCCACTAAATTTAGGCGAACTCAGCGCATGTGTGGACCTGTTGAATGCACTTTGCATCACTTTGCAAAAAAATCCATAGTGGTCATATTTTAGAGAAAAAAAAAATGACGGTATACGGCCAAGTGTTTTGTCTGTCCTTTCCTCGACCTGGCACGTCGTGTCATGGCGGCTCCTTTGGGAAATGCAGGCTTCTGAGCGTCTGGTTTGGGTGTCTGTAAAATAGCCTCTCAATTGCAGAGAGCGCAGCTAAAGTTTTAGTGTTCAATCTGGTTTACTGAAGCACTACCTTGCAGTTCATAATTCACCATTTCTTGCACCACGTTCACCCCCTTTCCTGGCTATTTGGGTGAAAACGGCTGGGGAAGGGCTGCATTTTATGATTAAGGCACTAAAAGATTAGCCGTAGGCGCTGCCCCATCTCTGGGGCCATAGAACTGTGCCTGCTGACAGCATATCTGTTTTGAATCGGACTCAGATTAAAGTGAGTGAAAATCATTTGGGGGCCGAGGGCTCGAAAGGTCACACATGTAATGAATTGTGGGTGCTTGCTTGGCTTCCCAGGCGAGAACCGTAAGCAATTATTAAATGCCATTGTGCGTCAGGAAGGGTTGGTTGGTGGTGACTTTGAAGCCTTCCAGAAGGGAGCCTGGGAGATTGCAAGGAGAAGTAATGAGGCCTTCACTGGGAGGGACTTGGGGGTGGGTAGGTGTGCTGCAGCTTTATTTGGGGGGGAACCTTTTAGTCCTCAGTCATCTTTGCTTTGCTCCTATCTGTGCCAATGGAAGTAGCCATTGTATAGGGATGGGTTTTGGGGGTGGAGGTGGGGGTGCGGTTGATGGCACCTTTCTCCTTTGCCTGGGTGAAGACCTTCAGTGGCCCTCCGCTGTGGAAGTGGGTGGTTTTACCCTAGCCTTGAGCTGTTCTGCAAACATTAACTCGCACTTGTCATCTGCTTCTTTACTGAGGCCTGCCAGCCCCCTCTGACCAGCAGGGCAGCTGGGAGGGACTGATAAACTTTTGAGGGTCATTGTCTCTTGCAGGTAGAGCCCTTGGTTGAACAAGGCCTTGTCCACTTTCTGTCTCCACTGGTTGTTTTCCCATCTCAGGAGGGGTGGCCCTGTGCTGTGGAAAGCTTCCAGAAAATCCCATCATAGAGAGGAGCCACTCTCCCACTGAATGGCCCCTTTGTCCCACTCAGAAGCCATTCTCTCAGGACTCCCTTGACTTAGCTCGTGCAAAACCTTGACATAAATCTCAGACAATGACAGGAGGGGTAGGAGACTGTAGACTTAAATGACTCCCTTTAGTTGGCCAAGGTGTTTGCTCTTCTGGTGCCTAGATCAGTTTACTCACTGGTTACTAAATACACGTGGTCCCCACGTAGGAACAGTGGACTACAATCCAGGGAGAGGATGGGATGCCTGCCCACCCAGGGAGTGAGGGAAGGCTTCCTGGAGCAGGTCTGTTTCAGAGTTGAATCTGGAGAGAGGATCAGGGTAGGCCACTTGGGGGAATGAGACTTAGTCTGTAGGCAGGAAGGTAAAGCAGAGCAAAGGCCGAGAGGGGTGAGCAAATCGGAGCAGGGTGGTGCTTGACCTGGCGGCTTAACTTTCCACCGCTCATTTCTTTGCCCTCTCCATAACCTTTTTCCTTTTATTTTTTGAGACACAGTCTCACATAGCCAAGGCTGTCCTGGAGTTTGCTATGTAGCTGAGGCTGGCCTCGAATGGCGAATTCTTCAGTCTCCACCTCCCAAATGCTGGGATGACAGATGTCTGTGTGCCATGCCTTGTCTTTTGGCCCCTAGCAGTCTCTGGCTGGTCTAGTAACACACCTGTTTTCTCAAGTGTCGTAGTTACTGTCTCTGCTCCTCCGGATGGTCCACAGAAGACTTCTGCTTTCTTTGGTTTCTGTTCATTTTATTTCTTCACTCTTCTTTGTTTCCTTCTTGAGTTTCTCCCATCTTTGAATGGAGATCAGTCAGGGTGATGAGGAAGAGAGGTAACAGAGGACATCATCTGTTCCTTGACAGGTAGATGAGGTTGCAGACCCCCTGTTGGCGTGACTGTGAGAGGCAGACATCAAAATTGCAAGTTCTTTACCTACCTTAGTTCCCTATTACCCTATTCTCCTCTTCACTCCTTTCTGAGGACCCTCTGCTCTTTCAGGCTTGGTACAAATGGCTGATAAAGAGGTAAAAGTCTTCAAGGAGTATCTCCATGCTTCTGCTGATGAGCCTGTTCTGAATGCTTAAGTACTGGGCATCTTAGGCCCAGCAAAAGGATTTGTTTTTAGGAGGGGAGGTGAGAGGGGACTTATGGCACCCACTCAAAGGTCTTCACATAGATGCTAATCACTCTATTGTTCATAAGCTCCTTTGCTCTCCATTGACTATAGTTACACGAAGCCTCTCCTTTGGGCCTATGGATGGGAAGTGAGGAAGACTGTTGTCTGTGAGACAAGAGCATGGAAAGATGGGCCAGTAGGACTCCAGCTGGACTTCATGCTCTCACAAATATCTGATCACTAAATGCTGGGGACATGGTCTTCTGTTGGGGATACCCTCTGTTGACAGATTACTTTCTGGAAGGGATCCTTCTAGAATGTGACTTTTTTTTCCTCAAAAGAGACATCTAGTATGACTAGACAAAAACCTCAGCCATGGCCTGGCCCTGCAAGTTTTTGTGGGTTAGAGTTACTTTAGGATTTTTTTTTTTTTCCAGTGAACTTAGAATGAAAGGAAACTTTTTTTCCTGTTATGATAGGTTTCTGCAGAAGGCCTTTGTGGGAATGTTGGGCACAGGATTTGGCTGGGGGATGGGTAGGAAGAATGAATACCAAGCCCCAAAGGGGATGGTGTGGGTTGGGTAGGTAGGGGCTTGTCTGCATTATTGGCCCATGGCGCCCATCCAGCCTGTGGCCTCTCTCACACAAAGCCATCGTTCTGATTAATGGCATCCGTGTCTTGGAGGCATGGATTGTATTAGACCTTGTTTAATAGTTCTTGCTATACATTCACTTCCCCTGGAAGTGCACCAAAATAGGACGAGAGAGGAAAAAGGGACTGAGAGAAAGAGGCTACATTTGGACAGGATAGAAAGGAAAGTCTTTTTCATAACTGCTTTCTATGACTTTCTGTAGTCTTCGAGGCTTTATCGCCACAGTGCTCCTATGGGAGAGCCAGAGGGGAAGTGAAGACAGACATCTTGGGAAAGAAGACGGGTTTCCCTGCCAAAACTGGGAGATGGTGCTGGCTCTCTTGACTCTTTAGAAACTCTAAGAAATCTGCTGACATTTTAAAGGAAAAGGTGGTGGGGGGGGGGATGGAAGAGAATGATTTATGATGACATCACATGTTGCCCAAGCAGATCATGTGAGAGGAAAATGGCTTTTATGGAGAGCATGTTGCAATAAAGAAACAGTGAGTCACTAGGGGAGCATCATCGATTGAAATGCCTTTAGTTATCTGCTTTATCTGCTGCCTCCCTGGACCCAACCAGAGACCTTGATGGCTTCTAGGGCCTTGCTACACAGAGCCCAGAGGTTCAGGAGCCTGAGCCCATCCCGAGCCCAGGGCCGGTACTGCTTATTTCCCTCTGTTCAACATCTTCCTGATGACATTGGTTGCTTCTGCTGTTGCTCCTAGCTTCCTGCCACGTGCAGGAGTTTTACAGCCTGTGTGTATGCATGCGTGCGCGCACACACACACACACACACACACACACACACACACACACACACACACGCACGCACACACGTTTGGGTGCATTTGGGGATGGGTGTGCCTCAGGATGGGCTGTAGAGGAGGGCGTGGTGAAGGAGCCAGCAGTGTCTTTGCTTGTCTTAGAGCTGCAGAGCAGTGCTGGAGTGTGTGGATGGGTGGAGCATCACTCCCATGCGTGTGTTGCAAAGACTGTATAGCTGATGGCAGTAAGAGGCATGCTAAGGCATGCGCTGTGCTAACCACTCATGGCACACCAACACTAAATCACAGTGACAGAAGGGTCCCGGAGGCTTGTCTATAAGAGCTCTGCCTTCCTGGTTCTCGAGTGTCACCGCTTCTTGTGCATGGCACACTCTTCTGTCTTTCTCAAGACTTGAGTGCCTTCTCCTCCTCCCCCCTCCCTCTGTCAACACAGTCTGAGGACCAGGTCTGAAAACTATTCAGATGAAGGTCAAGTTGTCCGAATGGCTTCTGATTTGCTGCTATGTGTTTGCATACCAACGAGGGTCAAAGCATGAAGCTGGAGTGCAAAAACGCCTCCAGAGAAGTTTTGGCCCTCTGGAGGAGGGACCTGGGTGTCCTGTCCAGACTGGGGTCTACTTGAGGATCAGGCAGATAGGATGGTGTCTTTCTTTCTCTTGGTCTGCGTGTCTTGGGTCTCCTCTCTGTGGAGGAGATCCACCTTATAGGTGCCTGGGATCTGAGCAGTACTGCCAATATTCCCCTGGAACCATACATCCCCAGAGGGCATAAGTTTGGGAATCTTTGAGAAATTTGGGAGTCATGAGAAGGGCTGGTATTTCCAGACTCATGGTTAAGACAGCCTTAGGCCCTTACTTTGGGGGACCAGGACAGGTATTGTCAAGCATTTCTGTCCTCTAGAAGGGTCCAGTCCAGACCAGAGAGGGTTTGGGTAGTCAGCCTGGCCCAACATGTCCATGGTGTGGAACTGCTGTTGTACCCACTGTGGCCTGAGAGGCTCATCGCAGGGCCCTGTGCTTTGAGCGGAGAGGTTGACTTTGCCCTGGAGAAATGCTCTATCATGTGTATGTTTTGGTGTCTTCTGGGCACAGGCATCTCTTTTTAGTCTCTTAAATGACCATGGACGATGGTGCCGGCAAGCCACCCGTGATCATGTCACTTTGGTTCTCTTTTTGGAGTTCTGGTGTAGCAGATAGAAAGTCAGGCCCTGTGTTTAGGACTCTTATCTTCTGGGTCCAAATTCAGAATTCATCATTTATTTTACAAAGTCCTAATTCTGTCCAAAAATGTGTGCTTCTCATCCTGCATATATCCTGGTTGCTGAGGGAGTTTAGCTTCGGGTAAGAGGCAGACTTTGTGAACTGTCAGCAGCAATGCAAGGTCAGGCTTACCTCATTCCTTTCACTATGGGGGGGACAAGGCAAACCACGCTAGGCCCTGGTGCCCAATTGCAGAGTCAGCACCAAACTTAGCTCGGTCTGTTCGGAGTCTCCTGTTCCCTCTGCCCATCCAAGCTCTCGCTCAGCTAATGGCACCCATATTGTTTTGAGTTCTGCTGTTTTTCACTTAACATGTCAAAAGCGTTTTTCTGTGTTTCCATAGTGTTCACGATAATCTCTTTAAATGACTACATGATTTCTCTCCCCGTGCTGAAGTTCTCTAAATGTAAACCAGTCCCTGAAATATTGAATGTTTATTTCTCATTTCTTTGATGTTGGGAACTGAGTGGAGAGTTCCGAGTTCCCTTTATGTCCCCCCAAAGAAGCAATTAGCCCAGGACATATGGAGCCTTGTAGGAGGCTCCGCGTTGTGTGTGGATCCCTATGTCGGGAGGGCTCCTGGGAGGAGAGAGTGGATCACTGTCCTTGACTCTTGCCTTTGATTCAAGCCAGACTTTGTTGCTGGGTCCCCACCTTCCTTTCTTAGGGAGAACCCAAATCACCTGACATCTGGTCCCTTCTGTCCCACCTGTGTTGCTCACCTTGTTCTCCAGGCCTGAGTCCATTCTCTGCTTGGAATGTCCTTTGCTTTTCTCTCTTCCAGTTTTTCTCTGACAAATCTACCTTACTGCTTGAATCTCACCCCAATAGCTTGGCCAATGTAAACCTCACCCCAAAAGTTTGGCCAATGCCAGTTTCTTCTTGTACCTGAAACTGCCCCATTCAACCTCACAGCAACTTACATACTAAGAAGAGAAATTTTTTTTTTTTTTGGATTAGTAGATGTAGTATTTATTTATTTATTTATTTATTTTTGGTTTTTATTTTTTAAAAATATATTTTATTAATTTATTCATATTACATCTAAATTTTTATCCCATCCCTTGTTTCCTCCCATTCCTCCCTCCCTCCCATTTTCCCCTTACTCCCCTCCCCTATGACTGTTCCTGAGGGGGACCTCCTCCCCCTGTATATGCTCATAGGGTATCAAGTCTCTTCTTGGTAGCCTGCTGTCCTTCCTCTGAGTGCCACCAGGTCTCCCCATCCAGAAGAGAATTTTTATAGCTCCTAACAGAGTAAGGAAAGAAGCAAAGCAGCTGACGGTCACCATGCCCTCGTCAGTTCCAGTCTGTCTTCTACTCTACTCTTGTTTAGTTCTTAGGACTCTTTGTGGTGCAGTTCATCACCTTCCCCTCACAGTGAAGCAGTTTGCTCAACGCTGCCAAAGCCTGCTCATGTAGGTGGCAGTGCTCTCCAGTGGCAGGCCCTATCTCTGCTTCTTTTATCTCTGATGTCCTGTATCTGGCGTGAGACACAGAGTAGGTGCTCATTAAGCGCTTGCAGAATTGCACATTGGAAGGTCTCCTCTGAGGGGGTAAGAATTCCCCTGGCTCGCTGCTGAATCAGGGAGGAGGATGCCATGAGTCCTGCATGCAGCCTGTGCTTCTCATTCAAATGCTGATCTCTGCAGTTTAGCGGGGGTCAGGCAATGACAAGAGGCAGAGAGGAGGAAAAACATCTTGAGGCTGCCTTCTGCTCCAGGCTGGAACAGAACCCCACATCTGTTCCTTGTCTTCTTTCCATAGTTTCTCTCTTCCACTGGGGTCCTAACAGCAGGCAGGATGAATGAGAGAGAGAGAGAGAGAGAGAGAGAGAGAGAGAGAGAGAGAGAGAGAGAGATGATCTGCTCTGTGCTTGGTGGCTCCAGGCTCAGGGGCTGAGGTGGAAGGGTGGAGGCTGGAAGGAGCATCTAAGGCTTGTTCTGGTCAGGTGTGCTCAGGACAAGGTTTGGTCTCTGCAATGTTGAGTTCTGCATCCCTCCTTTTATTTGCTCCTGCAACGAGACAGATGTTTTCCTCATGAGACATTTAAAGGAAGCTTCTGGAAGCTATGGAGTCTCGACAAGAGATATGAGACTAGATGTAAAACACAGTCGGACCCAATCAGAGGTTAGACCGAGGCGGAAGCTGAGCTGTGCTGTTATACAGAGGCCAGCAGCACACACTGTGGTAGAGTTGGATTGAGAGCCTCAGAAGCCACACGTGCTGTGCAGTGGTGGAGGGGACGGCTGGCGTGCTGGCCAGGTAGCAGGGATAGGCGATTTACAGAGGGACGCTACTGAAGGTTACACAGGCAAACGTTCAGCAATGCTGTGTTCCTCGAGTTCAGTGCTTCCTCAGTTTCAGAACTCCTAGGCCGGAGCCCCACACTGCCATTACCAGGCTGGCTAAGTTTGCAGATAGGGGTTGTGGATGTACCTGCAGGGTGGTCTCCAGGCATCGGAACTCAGGCAAGGTCCTTGGATTCACTAGGTTGGAAAAGCTGCCTGACATTTCTGCGGCTCAGTTCTCCCTCGTGAGGAGTGCAGGCTCAGAGGATAAGCGGTGGCGATTCTGGCAGGCCGCTCATGTGGCGTCTAGCTTATGGTAACTGCTCAGTATGTGGCAGTGGCATTTCCATTTGTGTCCCCTGGATCTTGGCCACCATCTCACCAGTGACCACAGAGACTTTGCCCTCAAGCACTGGTTTTCTGTATCCTATCAACATCAGTGTCGCCTGGGAGTTAGTTGGAAATGCAGACACTTGGGCTGTTTGTTGCCCTACTGAGTTTCAGATACAGTAGAGCTGGGATAGGGTCTAAGAGTCCCAACACCCACAGGCAGCAGAGTTCCTTGTAAATGTTTGCATCACATGCTATTTATCTGGCCATACTGCCACCTCTCATGCTAGTTGGATTCTTCCTCATCTAGGATCCCCGTTGAAATCAGGCATGTGCGGTGAGCTTGTGACTACATGAGACTTGGGCTGGGAGTAAATGTTTGCTCCGCAAGCCAGTCTTGCTCTCTCTGGATCACTGTAACAAAAGCGTCATAGCCTGGGTGCCTCGTAATTCTTTATTCTCACCAGTTTGGAGACTGGAAAGTCTAAAATCAAAATGTCACAGGCCGTATCTGACGAGGGCCCTCTTCTGAGGTAGCTGTCTTCTTACTCCCACATGGCAGAAGGGGCAAGGGTGCGGTTCAGCTCTGATGAGGGTGCTAACCCATCTGTGAAGTTCCTCTTCCCCATGGAGCAATGATGGGAGTAAGGATTTTAACTTATGTATTTGAGGGATGGAAACAGACCATTCAGCCCATAGCAGGACAGGTCAAACTTGTGACTAAGGCAAACTGTCAGGCAATTTTGGCACAGGGGTAAAGGACAGTCAAAGTGAGACAGATGCTAAGCGCTTATCATGCTATTTAACAATAACATGATATACCACTTTTTAATGTGTCGTGTGCATGTGTGTGTATGTGTGTGTGTAGACACACATATGCCATGGAGTATATGTGAAGGTCGGAGGACAACTGCCAGAAGTCAGTTATCACTTCCTACCTTGTTTTGAGGCAGGGTCTCTCTTCTTATTTTCTATTTATTTACCATGTACTCCAGGCTAGCTGGCCCCAAGCTTCTAGGTGACTCTCCAGTCTCTGCCTCCCATCTCACCACAGGAGTACTGGGATTATGGATACACACTCCCATACCTACTTTTTTTTTTTAATGTGGGTTTCAGGGTAAGCACTTTTACACACTGAACCATTTCCCAAGCTCCCTCCCTCCATCTTTTTGAGACAGGGTCTCATGTAGCCCAGGCTGACTTTCAGCTCACTACATAGCTGGAGATGGCTTTCAATTTCCGAGTCTCCTACTTTTACCTCCCAAATGCTAGGGTTACAGGCATGTGCTACCATGCTCAGGTTAAATAAGAACATTTCATGTCATACCTTGTCTTATCTTCTGAGTGTTGCTCCCTCCCATTGGGTTGTAAGATTCCTGTGTGTACATGTGACCTGGTAGTTGGGAAATTTGATAAAAGTGGTTGTGAGGATATTCATCACCTATAGGAATTGTTCTTCATTGTCTGCCATATCTTGGCATTTGGCACCTGTGTATTCAGTGGTGCGTATCATCCTGTTACTATATGGTGTTCTCTGTCCACCAGATTGCTCTTAAGGTGGAAATGAATTCTTTTCTATCTATCCCATCACTGGAACAGCATTCTTGTTACAACAACTGCAACAAACAGCAGCAGCAGCAGCAGCAGCATCCTTAAAACCAGCTCTCCTGAAACCCTTTAAATGTCTCTTGGGAACATCAGAACACTTTAAGGTCCCCTGGCCATAGATCTCAATTTTCTTCTACGGGTCCTGTTTCCTTCTTTCTGATATGTTTCTCCCCTGTCTGGGAAGCCTCCCTGGAGGTTGTTATGAGTGTGGAATGGCTTTGGAGGGACTGTTAGAACTATTGATGGGAGCCACTGCCTTGTGGGAGGGAAGGCCCTGTTGGATGTGATGGCAAAGTAGAGGACGCCAAAGCATGCCTCTCAGCCTCGAGCGCAGCTACCCAGTCCTGAGGGGGCTGTTCCTGAGGGATAACTGGATCACCGCGTTCCCTCCTTAGTTAAGTAGAGAAGTCTTTTTTTCCCCTAAGAAACCCTCAAGAGCCACTGAAGCCAGGTAATTCATGGTTTGCTATCTAAGCTCCTTTGAAGTACAGAGTCCAAAGTATATAAACCTTTCTCCCTACCATAGAGTCTATTCTTGTTATTGAAATCCTAGGGTTTTACATGACAAGACTCACCCATCAGCCTTGGAGAGACATGGAGCTTTTCTCTGTTCATGTACTTGCGGTGTTCTTGCTGGCTGAAAATTAGCCCTAAAACCAGGAGCTGTCATCCAGCCCCTTGCCCAGGAAATGATACAGCACAAAATAAGATGACTTATTAACTTCCCTCACAAAGGCAGAGCATTTAAATGTTTCCATCCTGAAAGAAGGTGTGGGTGTTGAAGGTGACTTTTGGGTATGTTTTTCTGAGGTGGTCCAAGATCACGTTTGAGGAGCCTCCCACCCGCTTCCTCCCAATACAGTTGACTCCTGCTTGAACCCGCATGGAAGCATCTAGACAGTTCCCAAACCTTCACAGGAATCTCTGTTCTGGCCTGTCACAGTGGGTCTCAGGAGTTGTCGGGGTCCTAGGTTGAGAGTGAGGCATGTGATTCAAATCTTTTGCGTTTCTGTTTGAAGACCAACATGTCAAAGTTAAACTGGCTACAGTGGCACCATGTGTAGCCAATTAAGTAATAACATAACAATACTGCTTATCAATATGAGTCTTGGATGGAAACATCAGTGCTTGTATGGACCCACGCATGGCCGAGGAATGTAGTACGATCAGCTCTCTGGAGACAGCGGTGGGGGTGGACTCCTACCCAGTTATGTGCAGACTCAGCCCTCCACTTCCTCCCCAAATTTGTTCTTGTCTCCGTTATCTGTTATCTCAGCTAATGGTGTCCCCATCCTCCCCACATCCCGAGCTCTCATCTAAGTGTTGCTCTTGCCACCCCCCACTCCCACCCCTGTTTCTTCTTCTATGCCCTGCCAACAGAGCAGTTGGCCAGGGTCAAGGTCAGATCCAAGTTGCTCCTCTGCTCAGAGCAAGCGCCTGTAGAGCCCGCGTCAACATCCTGTCCGTGCAGGGACTTTCTGGCTGAGCTCAAGTTTTCTTAATCTCTCTAGCCAAGAGGACTGACTCTGTCTTGTGTTTTTTCATTTCTGACACAGGGTCTCGCTTAGCTCAGGCTGGCCTTAAACTTGCTACGTTAGTAGAGAATATGACCTTGGATTTCTGATCTTCCTGCCTTTACCTCCTAAGTGGTGGGATTACAGCCATGTGCCATTATGCCTGGATTACACAATGCTTAAGATCAAAGCTGGGGCTCTGTGCATGCTAAGCAAGCACTTTAGCGGCTGAGCTCCATCCCCAACCCCTCTCCGTGTGTTTTTCTAGCCCTTGGTCATTGTTTGTACATTGCCCTGTGGTAGGTTGTCAGGACTACAGAGCGCACTGGCTGGTGCTCTACGGATGCTAGATATTCGTGTTCTTACGTCCCTGTAGGCTCAACATGCAAGGTGTATGCAGGACCACTCTCTCTGGGAGTCTTTCCTTGGCTTGCAGACAGCCATCTTCTTGTGCCCTCACATACATTGTCCCTTGTGTCTCTGCCTTGTCCTAAGCTTCTCTTGTTAGGAGGCAGGGAGTCATGTTAAACCAGGGCCGACCCTGATGTCCTCATTTTAGCCTTTTAAAAAGACCCGTTTGTCAGTACAGTCACTGGAAGTCCTGGGGGTTAGGATTGCATTTTTTTTTTTTTTGGAGGGGATATATAGAATACAATTAAACCTGTTATACCTGTCCTCATTCCTGCCTTTGCCTGTCATATGTGTAGGCTCAGGGCCTGATCCGAATGACGCCTTTCAAGAACTAACATTCTTGTGAAGGATTTCCTGACAGCCCTAAGTCCAGAGAGGCGACCAGATCAGCCACACCCACAGGGCAGTTGCATTTGACAGCAGTTTAGACGTTGAGTTTCACCTTCTACCTATGCGTGCTAGAGGCCCACGCAGCTTCGGAGGCCCTGCTATCTCCACTGCCCACAGTCCTTCCTGCTTAGGCATCACTCAGGATGTACTATGCCTGATCACCTGTATAATTCATGAGGGATGTCGTGTGTCGCCCAGCCTGCTGCTCATTTGCAAGAATTATAGGCTTTGACAGGGCTGGCTGTGGGGCAGTCCTCCTTGTCATGGCTTCAGTAATTACTAGGCCTTTTCTAATTACTCGTCTTATCCACATGGCCCCTTTCAGCTGCCTCAGTGACGGCCTCCCATTCTCTCAGGCACGGGCAGCCAGGCCACCTCCACTATTATGGCCCTGAGGTACAGTCGCACCCCAAGGTACAGTTGTACCCTGAGAAACAGTTGCACCCCCAAATCCTGAGGAACAGTTGCACCCCCAAAGTACAATTCGTATTGAGGCTGCCTCTCCCTCGTACCCTGCTGCCTGCCACCTACTTTCCTCATTCCCTGGTTCTGAGCCATGTTCCGTGTTAGAAAAATGAGTCACAACCCCTTGTTTTTTGTTTTTGTGTTTTTTTTTTTTTTTTTTTTTTTTTTTTTTTTTTTTTTTTTTTTAGACCATTGCCCTGACTATGAGAGGACTGGGGGAGTGGGTTGCTGAGCCTGTATGCAGTGGCTGCTGCTGTGTGGCGCTGGCTGTGTTCACCTTGGGTGAAGGCAGCTCTCTGCCAACACCCTAACCTGCTTCAAGTCAGGTGGAGACAAATAGCAAAGGGAATATCATATTTAAGAGTCTGAATGTGCTGAGTGGAGGCTTTGGAAGCTAACCTCAGGCAAAGGTCCTTGGTTCAGGCTTGGTGACGGATGTAGCATTGTCTGCTGCTAATAACTAGGAGATGGAAGACCCAATGAGGCCGTATTTTTGCCTGTCAACAGGGAATCTCTGATTCTTCAGCTTCTCGGTCTCAGCAGCTGGTTTTGCCTGTGCACTCCTCTGGGGGCTGCTCTGCCTTCTCCCTGATTGCAGGGCTGTGTTTAACCGACTGAGTTAAGGAAGAGGCCTGTTTCAACCTAAGTGCTTATCACCTCCCATTTCAAAGACCATTCTTTAATAACTTTGGAGGGAGTTGACTGATTTTTTAATGAAATCCTACCCATTATGAAGGATATTACCATATATTGTAGGTTTTATTTAAATGTAGTCTGTCCCCTTTGGAACAAAATAGCAGTGGGTAAAAATCTCTGTAAGACCGTTATCTGCTAGAACATATAATGGGTTTTAGTGGAAGTTAGTACATTTTAATAAGGTACAAAGTCATTGTTTCACCTGTGTGCACCTTTGCATAAAAGAAGATGTTGCCAGGTAGCCAGCGACAGGTGAGTTCAATGTGGCGCCCTGTGACCCAAGAGACTGGCCTCATACTTTGTTCCGGTGTTCTGCTCCTTCTTGCCAACCTCTCCCTCCCCATGGACCTGTACTATGCACCTTTGCAGGCAGTACATGGCTTTAAATTTTTTTTTTTTAATCTGCACCCTCATTCTCCCTTGTCCCTGTGTTTTTATTTCATCTCTGTTGCCTTCAGGGACCATGTTCAAGGCCAGGCCATTTCTGATTCACTTCAGCCCAGGACCCTGTGCTCTTATATTTTATATAGCTTATAAGTGAGCTTATATTTTAGTTGGGGTATGTGGGATGGAGTAGGGCAGGAAGGTATAGCCAAGCAAAAAGTGAAGTTGTGTCACCTCAGGGGAAAGCTGAAGCTGTTCTCAGAACAGCTAAAAGGTTGTCTTAGCCTGGAGAGGAGGGAAGGGCATTAGAAATGAAAAAATTCCATCCATCCATCCATCCATCCATCCATCCATCCATCCATCCATTCACTTTTGGAGCCATTGTGAAAAAGCTGCTGTGCAGATTGCTGGAAATGGGATGGGGGTGGGACAAAGCAGCCAAGGGCCTTTCTCTCCAGAGCCTTTGTTTTAATGAAAAGAGACAGCGAGGTAAAATGCTGGGAGCAGAAGAGAATTTCAGGCAAAGGGAAGAGAACAGACATTATCCGCATCTTAGCATGAATCACATACAAAAGGAATTCAAAGCACAGGGGCTCGTGGCTCTACCTTTAAGGACTTAGGACTTCATCCTGAGCTCACAGCTTGACAACACGGTTTAAGCAGGAGATCGATGTGGCCATGATGTTTTAAGGTCACTTTATCTCTGGTGGAGATGGTGGGGCAGGGGTGTGGGGAGTGAGGATCCTGGTCACAGAAGTCTCCGGATGTGACGTGGAGGCCTCACTAGGGCAGTGTGATATGAAAGGGCAGTGGGTGCATTGGAACAGTGCTTTAGGGCCGTTTGGTGGGATTGATACAGCTGAGGCATGGGTGGGATTATGGCCAGTTCTGGGTTCCTTTGTTACAACGATTGGATGAAGGGTGAAGGCTGTCTCTGGGGCGGGGAAGCTGTGGAGGAGCAGCTTGCTAGGGTGGATGCTAAGGGGTGACGGGCAGGTAAACTGGAGATGCACTGAATTTGAAATGCCTTTGAGACATCCAGGAAGACATGGCCAGGAGGCTGCTGGACAGGGCTAATGGAAGGGTTGAGAGAAGAGTGCCTTCCTCAGAAGCATGGGGCAGTACAGCACTAAGAGCCTCGATACTGAGAAGGAGGGAGGAACTTGCTTGAGTCTTTGAGGCAGGGTTAGGGTGATACCGGAAAGACAGACATTGTAGGTCAGATCTAAGGAGCTGTGGAATCAATTGAGAGTAAGCAACCAGAGAGGGTGTCAGAGGGAAAACAGGACATACTTCTTTCCATCTTTATCAATGGCTGTCACAATCTAAGAGATCACCATCTCTTGCCTAGACTTCTGGAGCAGCTCCATCGTTGGCTCATCCCTGTGTCTTGTAATGAGGCAAATCCCATCCACAGCAGGGCGTGGTGGTGCACACCTTCAAATTCAGCGCTTGGGGAGGCAGAGGCAGGTGCATCGCTGAGAGTTTGAGGCCAGCTTGCTCTACAAAGCGAGTCCAGGACAGCCAAGTCTACACAGAGAAACTCTGTCTTGAAAAACTAAAAACCCAAAACCAAAAAAAAACAACAACAACAAGGAAACCCCATTCACCTCTTCCTTGCATCTTTTCACAGCTTTCTGATGTTCTGATGCAGGCAGACTTCTTCATGTTGATCAGGGTGTGGGAGGGGGCCTTTTCTTGGTGTCTTCCCTGGTCTTGTATTTTCTTCAGGCATTTCCCCTCTCCCCACCTCTTCACCCAGCTACCGTAGTCTTTTCTGAATGCTTTAAACCAGTTGCATCACTGTTGGCCTTGCAACTTTGCACATGTTGTTTAGCAGTCTCTTTGAAGTCCCCTGTCTACTGGATTTTATTTTTCCTGATCTTTCAGATGTCAGCTGTAGCTGCAGGTTCTTAGGGACAGCATTTCCTGATCTCCCCTACATAGCCAGATCTCTTTGTTCTTTGTAGGACATCGCCTCTCTCTTCTTGATGCCTGTGTCTAGTCACTTTGTGGTCTCAGTTCTGTTCTCCTCCAACTGTGCCCTTTGCCACATGGCTTCACAATTTATCCCTTGGAATAGATTTTTCTGACCCACTGATACTGGCATAGCTACACAGTATGCCCAGATAAGTGAAATGTAGGTGGAGGCAGGACAGAGTTAGCACTGAACTTAGCCCTTAGGGCACAGGGCTGATTCCGTGTGCCTCTCTTGAGTGTCTACCACTGTCTGTGTGCAAGGCAATTACTTTACCCACAGCATTACATCCCAGCCCCAAGGATGGGTTTTGAGATTCTATTACTGTGTACTGTGTTTCCAAGGGTCCTGCACACATGCCGGACACGTGGTAAACATGCCACACATACTTGTGTAGTGATTGAGTGAACTCTGTGTTTTAACTCAGTGATGCATCCTTAACCTCCCAGGATAACTACAGGAGTTTTCTAGTACTGCTCCAGTATTGACAGTGTCAGAATACAAGGTACATTCAATATAGATCTTCACTAATTTGAAAGAAAGAAGTTTGAGAGGTAGCTTTCTTGTATAAAGAAAATGTGATAAGATGTTGGTTTATGCTAAAAAGTTATAGAATGGGTGGATTGTGGGGAAAACACGCCGCCATTGCTTTTATTAAAAGTTTTTTCATGTGTATATTTGTGTTTTGTATTTAAGTGTGTGTGTATGTGTGTGTGTGTGTATCTGCAGGTGTGTGCTCATTTATGTGGAGGCCTGAGGTTGATGTCCTTGATTTTCCTCCAGTTTGTTGATTCAGATAGAGTGGTCTCACTGAACCTGAACTTGTTAGTTTCTGACCCTAGGGAACTTGTCTGTGCCTCTTCAGAGATGGGGTGCCTTCCTGGCTTTCATGTGGGTTCTTGGGACCAAAACTCTGGTCCTCATGCCTGAATAGTCTCTCGTGTGTGTGTGTGTGTGTGTGTGTGTGTGTGTGTGTGTGTGTGTGTGTGTGTGTGTACATGCTTTTACTTATTTATGCTGTGGCGAATGTGCATGTGGATGCGCACATGCCATCTAACGCGTGTGGAGGTCAGAGGACAGGTTTGATATTGAGACAGGGTCTCTTGTCAGTAGCTGTTGTATATGCCAGGCCAGAGAGTGCGTGAGCTCATGAGGATTCTGTCATCTCTGCCTCATCTTAACCTTGGTAGCATGGACTACAGACATGTGCTACTGAGCCTGGCATTACCTGGGTTTTGGGGATCAGAATTCAGGTCCTTATACTTGGATGGCAAGCGCTTTACCCAGTGTGCCACCTCCCCGCTCCTCCACCCAAAATCTCAAAGCAAAAGGAATGTCATTTATGTCCTTGGTTAATAACGTCTTTATCTATTTGGATGCACCTGACAGTCATTGTTTGCCAGTACCAACAGTAAGAGTATTTTCACAGATCACTTCTGTATTAAAAACAGACATCAGACGTTTAAGATCTGCTTTTGATTTCAGAGTAAATTTTGGTCAATTTGACAAAAACATTCATGATATTTGATATTTCTTTCTTACATGGGAACCCCTTCCGCCCCGCCACCCTGGCCCCCCAGATGTCTTCCAGGGAGTGAACACAGAGCTTAGAGAGAGGCCACACCCTGCTTCTCACTGAGGGGGGTGATGGAACCTTCTGAGTGTTGCTTTCTACTACTATAGAGTAGAATTCCTGGCTCTGTGTTAGGATCCTGACAAAAGCTTTGCAAGTGAATTGCAGCTAACAAAGATTATTCATTGCTAACAAGGATTATTCATTATTAACAAGGATTATTCATTATTAAGTGCTAATTATTTCCTTTTTTACTCCAAAACACTTGAGAAGTTTTATTGAAAATGATAAAACGCAGGTAAGCTACAGTGTCATTTTGAAGTAAAATAGACAACATCTTCTAGAACTTTCCACTACCGCACCATTTCTGCCACTATTAAACAAACAAGGGTCTAGATCCACGACAGCAAAGGCACCTGGCCCTTAGCACTTTCCTTGTGATTCTAACCCCACTCCTCATCACAGTTCTCAATTTTACACTTTTACCCTTTTAACAGTGGGTAGCGGTGTTTAATCTGATTGACTCCTTTAAGAACTGGATTTATATTCTTCATATTTGGAACAAAAATGTTAATTTTTTATACTAGCAACCTTGTTAATATCTTTCCCCTAAAAGTTTTCAATTAATTATTTGAAGGTTTTCTTTTAGGGTATATAATTGTGTTATTTTCCTCTTTACTAATTTTTGTGCTTTTTTAAAAAATTTCTTTACTTCCTTTAGTTTCTTTGACTAATAGTGGATGGAGAGGGAGAAGGGTGAGGGAGGGAGGGAGGGAGGGGGAGAGAGAGGTTGAGAGAGAGAGAGAGAAAGAGAGAGAGGTTGAGAGAGAGAGAGAGAGAGAGAGAGAGAGAGAGAGAGGTTGAGAGAGAGAGAGAGAGAGAGAGAGAGAGAGAGAGAGAGAGAGAGATTGAGAGAGAAAGAGAGAGAGGCATTTTACAGATTTTTACTGTGTTCTTTTTCAAATCAGGAGCTTTGGATATCTGGGGAGAGAAGCATATGATTTTCCCCCATTCATCTACTAATGTGATAAACTATATTAGTTTCTTTTAAAAAATTCACTTTATATCCTGACCACAGCCTCCCCAGTCCCCCACCTTGCAAACTCCTCCCCTACTCTCCCCTTTCCTTCTCCTCAGAGAAAGGGGAGGTCCCTCATGGGACATTAAGGCACCACAGGACTAGGTGCATAATCTCCCACTGAGGCCAGATGAGACAGCCCAGTTAGGGGAATGGGATCCAAAGGCAGGTATCAGAGACAGAGGCGGCGCCACCACCCCATTTGCCACTTACGAATCCTGTTTTTAAAAAGCTGTTGTAAGCAATGCTTTACCGGCATGACTGAGTTGTGTAGACAAGGTCTCTACATTTTTGTGAGATAGAATATTGTCCCTGTTGAATGTATTGCCTGGGTCCTGTTTGCTAATATTCTTGCTTGTGTTTTGATGAGTGTAATTGACTGGGGTTTTCTCTTACTGTGCTCTGCTCATCCGTGTTTGTTCTTTGTATCTTCATAGACACTGTTGAGTGTCAAATCTATGCATTGAAGGGCTAAGTCCTGTTGTAACTGTAGTGGCCATAAATGACTTTGAAGAATGAAATAAAGGTTAGATTAAGTGAGAGGATCAGTGGGGTCAGTGTTCTAGTAAGAAAGAAAAGAGGCCCAGAGAACCTCTCCTCTCCCATCTTGTGCAAACGATCTAAGAACCGGCCGTGTCTTCTCATGTGGGACACAGCAAGAAGACAGCTTTCCAAGAGCCAGGAGGCAACCAGGACTTGTGTTAACCTGAGCCTTCAGAACTGAGACAACAAATTGTTCTCACGCAGGTGACCTCGCCATAACATTTGGTTAAGGTAGCCTGGGCAGACCAACACAATGTTCCATGGATGGTTGTTGAACCTAATGCAGTTTGCTTTATGTCCCACACCCCAACTTTGCCATGGTGCAAAAATGGTATGTACTACAACAGAAACCATACTTTGGATTTTGATTTAGTACCGTGGGGTGTGACACTGTCTCATGATGCTGACTCTGTGTGTTAACCCTAACAAGTCACACAGCCACAGGGGAACTGACTGTCTAGTACAACAGATTATCAAAACTACAGTGTTCAGTGGCCTAGGTAGATTTGATGCTTTTCCAGGTCCTGATGTTGTGAACTTAATGAGTCATGGGGTGGAACTGCGTTAGAAGCCAGAGAGCCTCTGCGCTTACTTGTCAAGGTATTCAGGGTGGTTTTTTTTTTTTTTTTAGGTTCTGGGTCAAAGAGTGAAGGGAGCATTTCTTCTTTATTTCTTGAGGCCATGGGTAGTATTTATCTGTAGAACACACAGGACCTGGCTTGTTGGTTACCTCTGATAATTTTTTATCTTCTGCAATACATGATTTTTTTTTTAGACTTTCAATATTTCCTGGACTAACACTACCCAGTTTCTATAGGCTTTCAAGTTTGTTAGAATAAGGTTGAACAGAGCTATATTCCAGGGAGCTAGAAAATAGACCAGAGGTTAAGAGTGCTTGCTACTCTTCCAGAGGGCCCGAGCTTGGTTCCCAGCATCCACATGGGACTCTGGGCACCTCTATACACGTGGCATATACTTTCACACATACATACAAACAGCAAATAAAAGTAAGTCTTTAAAATTATGTTTTTGTTTTTGTTTTTGTTTCAGCATTCTGTTCTTGTGGTTATATTCACATTTTCATTTGTGTGTGTGTGCTTTGTGACAGGGTCTTGCTTTGTAACACAGACTGCCTTGAAACTCACTTTACAGACAAGCATGGATTGGTTTGGAACTCACAGCAAACCTCCTGCCTCAGCCTCCCAAGTGCAGGTATTGCAGCTGGGAGCCACCATCCCTGCTTCCAGGTGCATTTTTTATTTGTTTGGTTCTTCCTGGCTTTCCCTTTGGTTCTGGCTTGCTAGCTGATGGTTGTCTCAGTGGCTGCTGAGTTGTCAGTGCTATTCTCTTCTGAGTGCTGTTTGTCTCTGCTCTTCTTCCCACTGCCCCATGGCTGCCCCATGGCTGCCCCATGTCTGCCCCATGTCTGTCTGCCCCATGTCTGCCCCATGTCGTCTGCCCCATGCTTTCAGCTGCGTGCCTAATTTAAACACCTTATCCATCCTGCTTATCACCGCAGAAACCTGACCTTGTGGCTTTCCCTCTGAGCACTGCATCGGCTGCGTCCTGGGGACTTTAATGCATCACGTCTACATGCTGATTTTCTAGATCTTTTAGGGATTTTTTTTACTTGAATTTTCTCTTTCTTTACAGTTGTCAAAGGGAGGGTTAAATTTTTTTTTCCTGCAAAGAGGGATCAGAGAATGTAGTCTGAGCTATCCTTACTCCTGTAGAGGGTTCGGTGAGCTTGCGACCTTCTGTACGGCCAGATTTTTGTCAAACACACACTTTAAAATTTGGGTCTCTGTTTTCAGCTGTAGCACTTAAGGTCAGCTCTTCTGTGAACTGTATTAGGCTTCTGGTAGTCCTTAATTTTTTTTTAAGTTTTAAAAACTATATAATTGGGATAACAATTAAGTTGTAATCTGAATAAATTAACAAAATTAAAATTAAAAAATAAAAAATAAAAACTATATAATTATTGTCTTTGCGGATATGCATACACAACATAGATGCACACTGGTATGCACATGGAGGTCAGAGAACAGTTCTGTGGAATTGCTTTTCTCCTTCCACTTTTACCTGGGCTCTGGGGATCAAATAGAGACCATCAGGCTTTGAAGCAAATGCTTTTACCCACTGAGCCCCTTTGCCATCTGTATTCCTTGTTTTTGACTCACTAACTTAGCATGGCATGAAGTTCATGGGGCCACTGTCATTCATTATTATGCTAAGAACGTCAGAGATTGCACAGACGATAGAGACCCATCATGGATTTATCAAGGAGGCAATTCGACCTTGCTCCAGCAGGGCTGGGAGACAGGAGCTGAAAGACCAGACAGAGCATCTGGAGCTCCGATAATGAAGGAAAACTATATGCAGGATTTTGAAGAGCAGGTAGGAGTTTGGAGGTCAGGCGTCAGTGCTACTGGGGCATTTTGAGCTAGGGGGATGTGTGCAAAGCTGGGCTTTGTGTGAGTCTGGCCTGGGGAGAAGGCACATAGCCTGCTTTCCAGACATAGCTCTGAAGTCTCCATAGCTCCGAGTCAGGGTTTGAGAGTCTCTCGGGACCAGCCGTGTGGACTCAGTTGACTCTGTGAGCATCCTTGTGAGGGATCATCACCGGTCACCAGCCTACCTAGCAGCAGTGGAGGCTACCACACCACATTCTGTCTCCATGCCATTCTGCTCAGGGGTGGGAGGTGGGCTCTCAGCTCTGCACTTTTACCAGAGAGCTGAAATTGGCACCCATCTCCATTTGATAGCATTAGGTCAGGGTTTGAGCATTAATCAGGGAGACAGAGGCATTTCTGTGAAAGAATTACAGTGCCTGATACACACTTGCTGTATGGAGCCATTTCATCAAGTGACCCCAGTAAATTACCAAATATTTAACGCCATTGATGAATCAGACAATGTGCTGTCAGTAGATAGTGCAGGTATTTAAATAATTAAGGGGTTCTTTCTAGAGCCACTTCACAGGATATTATTCTAGACTTCAAATATGTTTTCCTCATCCCACCTCCATGTAATATATAGTTATTTCAAATCAGCTTTACTTATCCGGCTCTTTTTAGTAATGCGGCTGTGTCAGCAGAAACGGTGCCGACCAGCAAATGGTGAGTGATGAGCTCGCGTCAGAAGGGAGCTTGAGAGGTACTCTCTGCTGTGAGATGGATGGGTCTGGAGGCAGAGCTTGAAGCTCTCCGAGTGTAATAGTTTCAGAGAAAAAGGTATGTCTGAAAGAGGGGTGAGTGCCCCATCGCTCAAAAGCTGGGATTTTACACACTTGTGCCAGGTGTTGCCTGTGCTGTGGGCGCTTGCTCGGGCTGCATGGAGAGCGTGCAGCTCTTTAAATGGAGTCTTGGCCGTGCTTTCTTCTTGCCTCTCCTGGCCTCTTATAGCTGGGACCGGGCACTTAAGGCAGTGTGGCAGAAGAGGCAGGCGCAATTGGAATTCTCATTGTAGGGTTCATGCAGTGAAGCCCTTGATGGGCCTCGAGCCAGCATTGTCCCCTCTGAGGGCTCTCAGCATCCAAGCACACAGTGTCTATGAGTTGTATTAGCTTGGTAGACTTGGGGCAGGGTCCGAAAAAGCAGCTTTTGGTAGCTGGGCCGTCACTGCTCAATGCAGGCCACCCCCAGCAGATTGGTGGAGATAGGGCATGGCGCACGCTGGTTTAAATCACTCCTGGTTTGAGCTACAGGATTGTGCTGACTGTGATATGAACCAGCCTCTCCGCTGGCAGGCACATGATCTATGAGGTGGCTGAGCCCATGTGTCAGTTGGTCTGATGCTTCTCTGGACCTTGAGTGCTACAAAGAGCTTTGAGGGGAAAGCCCTGACTTACGGGTGTGAAGTGGGGTGCTCCGGCTTGGGCAGCCGTGGCTGCTGCACTGTGTATGCTCTGCTTCTGTTTTATTGCTGCAGCCTGTCTCTCAGTGGAGGCTCTTTAGAGGGTGCTCAACAAAGCTCTACTGTCAGCTAAAAGGCTTTTAGGACTTCATAATCACGACTCAGTAGCTTTTCCCTTTTCTTAAAAAGAAAGAAGGGAGAGAGGCGGGCGGTGAAGGAACTTCTCCCTTTCCCTTCCCCATCTCTTTTTGAAATTGTTAGCCTTCATGTGAAGTGAAAGGGACTTCAAAACATTGGAAGAAAATAGCTTGGAGAGCTCGGGGTGTGCTTGGCTCCGGGTAGGTCTGAAGGCTTGATAAAGAAGCGTCTTCTGCACTGACAGGTGTTTGTGTGCCAGTTGGTGAAGGCTTTTGATGACAAAGCCACTTAGTTTTCCACAGCTCTCCCTTCCCTTTGTGCGGAGGAGTTAGAAAAACTCTAATAAAGTGACTAAATAACAGGGCCCAAAAGTTGGCATTGCTGTTTTCTCTTCTTCTTCTTCTTCTTCTTCTTCTTCTTCTTCTTCTTCTTCTTCTTCTTCTTCTTCTTCTTCTTCTTCTTCTTCTTCTTCTTCTTCTTCTTCTTCTTCTTCTTCTTCTTCTTCTTCTTCTTCTTCTTCTTCTTCTTCTTCTTCTTCGCTATCTCCTGCCTGTTGGATTCTGTATGTGTGTATGTGCCTGCGTGTGAGTGTGTGTGTGTGTCTGTGTGCGCACATGCGCGTGACCCAGAAGTTGGCCCTAGGAATCCTTCCTCAAGAGTGACCTACCTTCTTTCTTTGAGACAGTGGGATCCAGGGCTTGCCAAGTAGTCTAGACTGGCTGAGCACAGACTCTGAATCCCAGGGGTCCACTCTCTCCCTGTCTCTAGTGCCAGGGTTCTAAGAGTGTGCCACCACACCCAGCTTTCCGCGTGAGTGGTGTGGCTTCCAGCTCAGTCCTCACACTTCTGCATTGAATGCTTTGCTGACTGAGCCATTTCCCCGGGTTCCTGTCCATTGGAATTTGAGACTCATTTTTGCCAGGTTTTAAGTAAGTCAGTGACAGGAGTGAGTTGACAGGTGTCTTTAAACTTTCCCCTGTGGTTTTGGGATGTATTGCTATTTAAATGTCTAGATCTAGCAGCCAAATTTTCTTCAGGCAAAACAGAAATTTCAGTGGGTGGCTGAACATTGGTTGAAAGTGTGTGTAGAATGGGGGCGGGGGGCGGCGAGGAAGGGTGGTGTCTTCCTTGTTGTGGAAGGCCAGCTTTTCCACTCCCTGCAACCATTCAAACGCCCCAGCTTCAGTCCCCAGCACTGCCAAGTAAGAGGTGGCCAAGTAAGTGGGATCTAAAATGCTGGAGGAGAAACTCATGCACTGGACTCCATAACTTGGTGTATAGAACTATCCTATAGGAATAATAACTGGAAGAAAGCTCGTGGTTTTCTGATAATGGCCCCACTTGTTGGCTTTTGCAGCTGTCTGGGAAAGCTGCTGCTCTGAGTTGCAGCTGTTTACTTGAGGCTACAAATGTTAAGATTTGTATATGACAGGAAACTGGGCTCGGTATGTGCCTTGCACTTTTTTCCCTTTTAAAAATGATTATTAATTTATTTATTCACTTTATGTCCTGGTCATAGCTTCATCCCTCCTCACCTCTCAGTCCTACCCTCTCCTCTATTCCTCAGAGAAGGGGAGCCCCACTTTCAATCCATCCCAGCTTATCAAGTTGTATCAGTACCGAGCGCGTTCTCTTCCCCTTTGGCCTGGCAGGGCAGTCCTGCTGGGGGAAGTGATAAAAATAGCTGGCAACAGAGTCCATATCAATGAAAGCCCCATGTCCCCTTACTAGAGGGGACCCACATGAAGCCTGAGCTGCCCATTGACTACATCTTTATAGGGGGCCTAGGTCCAGTCCATACATGGTCCTTGGGTGATACTTCAATCTCAGCAAGCCCCTCTGGCCCTTGGTTAGTTGGTCTTCTGGTGGAGTTCCTGTCTCCTCCTGGACCTTTTTTCCTTTCCCTTACTTTTTCACAACACTCCCTATGCATTACCCAATTTTGGCTGTGAGTTTCCAAGTGCTGCCGGGTGGAGCCCCTCAGAGGACAACTTTGCTAGGCTCCTGTCTGCAAGCATAGGAGAGTATCCTTAATAGTGTCAGGGATTGGCTCTCTCCCATGGTGTGGGTCTTAGGTTGGGCTAGGCATTGGTTGGACATTCTCTCAATCTCTGCTCTATCTTTATCCCTGCACATGTTGTAGGCAGGGTGAGTTTTGGGTTGAAGTTTTTATGAGTGAGTTGGTGCTCCCCTCCCTCTACTAGGAGACTTGTCTAGTTAGAGGGTGTCCTCTTCAGTCTCTCTGGCCCCTGCTACTAGGAGTCTCTGCTAGAGTCCCCCTCATAGCTTCCCAGGAGCCTACCCTGACTTACATCTACAGCTTGTCACAGAGATGCTTCCACACACAGTCTCTCTTTTCTTTACAGGTCTTCTGTTCTCCTGTCCCTGCTCTCCTCAGAGACTGATCTCCACCTTCATTTCTCTCTGCTCCCTCTCCTACCTTGTACCAACTCTTCAACCACTACCTCTGTCTATTCTATTTCCCCTTCTAGGTGAGATTTTAGCATCTTCCCTTGGGCCCTCCTGGCTACTTATCGTCTTTTGGTCTATGCATTGTAATGTGTTTATCCTGTACTATATGGCTAAAATCCACTTATAAGTGAGTACATACCCTCTGTGTCTTTATGAGTCTGGGTTACCTCACTCAAGACTATCTTTTCTAGTTCCATCTATTTGCCTGAAAATTTCATGATTTCTTTGTTTTTAATAGCTGAGTAGTATTCCATTGTGTAAATGGTGCCACAGTTTGTTATCCTTTCTTCAGTTGAGGGGCATCTAGGTTGTTTCCAGGTTCTGGCTATTACAAATAAAGCTGCTATGAACATAGTAGAGCAAGTGTCCTTGTTGTATGGTGGAGCAACCTTTGGATATATACATATCCAGGAGTGGTATAGTTGGATCTTGAGGTAGAGTTGTTCTAAGTTTTCTGAAAAAGTGCCAGATTGATTTCCATAGTGGTTGTACAGCTTGCACTCCTACCAGCAATGGAGGAGTGTTCTCCGTCCTCCATGTCTTTGTAGCATGTGCAGTCACTTGAGAGTTTGATCTTATCCATTCTGACTGGTGTAAGATGGAATCTCAGAGTTGTTTTGACTTGTATTTCCCTGATGACTAACTATGTCAAACATTTTTTAACGTGCTTCTCAGCCATTCAAGATTCCTCTGTTGGGAATTCTCTGTTTAGCTCTGTGCCCCATTTTTTAATTGGGTTATTTTGTTTGTTGGTGTCTAATTTCTTGAGTTCTTTATATATTTTGGACATTAGCCATTTCTTGGGTGTAGGATTGGTGAAGATCTTTTCCCAATAAGTAGACTGTCATTTCATTCTATTGACAGTGTCCTTTGTTTTACAGAAAATTTTCAGTTTTAAGAGTTTCCATTTATTAATTGTTGATTTTAGAGCCTGAGCTATTGGTGTTCTGTTCAAGAAGTTGTCTCCTGTGTCAATGATTTTGAGGCTCTTCCCCACTTTCTCTTCTAATAGATTTAGTGTATCTGGAGTTATGTTGAGGTCTTTGATACATTTGGATTTGAGTTTTTTGCAGGGTGATAAATATTTGTTGAAGATGCTGTCTTTTTTCCATTGTGTGGTTTTAGCTCATTTGTTAAAAATCTAGTGTCCGTAGGTGTATGGGCTTATTTCTGGATCTTCTGTTTGATTCCATTGAGTAACCAGTCTATTTCTATGCCAATACTATGCAGTTTTTATTACTATTGCTCTTTAGCATAGCTTGAAGTCAGGGATGGAGATACTTCTAGGAGTTCTTTTATTGTATAGGATTTTCATAGCTATTTTGGCTTTTTGTTTTTCCATATGAAGTTTAGAATTGTTCTTTCAAGGTCTGTAAAGAATTGTGTTGGTATTTTGATGGAGTAACATTGAATCTGTAGATTGCTTTCGGGAAAATCTCTATTTTTACTATGTTAATCCTACCAATACACAAGCATGGGTCATCTTTCCATCTTCTGATAGTCTTCTTCAATTTCTTTCTTCAGTGACTTGAAGTTCTTGTCATATAGGTCTTTGACTTGCTTGGTTAGGGTTACATCAAGATACTTTATATTATTTGTGGCTATTGTGAAGGGTGTATTTTCCCTAATTTATTTCTCAGCCTTTTGCTATTTGTATACAGTAGGGCTACTGATTTTTTAAACGTAATCTTGTATCCTGACACTTTGCTGAAGGTATTTATCAGCTGTTGGAGTTCTCTGGTGGAATTTTGGGGGCCACTTATATATACTATCATATCATCTGCAAATAGTGATACTTTGACTTCTTCCTTTCCAATTTGTATCCCCTTGATCTCCTTTAGTTGTTTTATTGCTCTAGCTAGAACTTCAAGTACTATATTGAAGAGATATGGAGAGAGTTGGCAGCCTTGTCTTGTCCCTGATTTTAGAGGGGTTGCTTTGAGTTTCTCTCTGTTTAATTTGATGTTGGTGATAGGCTTGTTGTATATAGATTTTATTATTATGTTTAGGTATGGACCTTTTATCCATGGTCTTGCCAAGATTTCATCATGAAAGGTGTATTTTATCAAAGACCCTTTCTGCATCTAAGGAAATGATGATGTAATTTTTTTTCTTTCTTTATATGGTAGATTATGTTGATGAAATTTGCATGTTGAACCATCCCTGCATCCTTGGGATGAAACCTACTTGGTCATGGTGGATGATGTAATTGATGTATTCTTGGATTCAGTTTGTGAGTATTTTATTAAGTACTTTTGCATCAATGTTCATGAGTGAAATTGGTCTGAGCTTTTCTTTCTTTGTTGAATCTTTGTGTGGTTTAGGTATCATGGTGACTGTGGCTTTATAGAATGAGTTTCACAATGTTCCTTCTGTTTCTACTTTTGTGGAATAGTTTGAGGAGTATTGGTATTAGTTCTTCTTTGAATGTCTGGTAGAATTTTGCACTGAAACCATCTGGCCCTGGGCTTTTTTTTTTTTTGTTGGGAGGCTTTTGGTGACTGCTTATATTTTCTTAGGTAGGGTTTATAGGACTGTTTTAAACTGTTTACCTGATCTTGATTTAACTTTGGTAAGTGATATCTATCAAGAAGATCATTTCCTTTAGATTTTCCAGTTTTGTGGAATATAGACTTTTGAAATAAGACCTTATGATGTTTTGAATTTCTTCAGTGTCTGTTGTTATGCCCCTTTAATTTCTGATATTGTTGATTTGGATACTATCCCTCTGCCTTTTAGTTAGTTTGGCTAAAGGTTTGTCTATCTTGTTGATTTTCTCAAAGAACCAGCCCTTGGTTTCATTGATTCTTTGTAGTGTTCTCTTTGTTTCTAATTTATTGATTTCAGCCCTGAGTTTGATGATTTTCTGTTATCTAATTTTTTGTGTGTTTGCTTCTTTTTGTTCTAGAGCTTTCATGTGTCTCCAATTTCTTTATGAAGGCACTTAGTGCTATGAACTTTCTTCTTAGCACTGGTTTTATTATGTCTCATAAGTTTGGGTATGTTGTGCCTTCAATTTCATTGAATTCTAGAAAGTCTTTAATTTTTTTCTTTAGCTCATCCCTGGCCTATTGGTCATTGAGTAGAGAGTTGTCCAGTTTCCATGAGTTTATAGGCTTTCTGTTGTTGTTGACTTCCAGTTTTAATCCATAGTGGTCTGATAAAATGCAAGGGGTTATTTTGATCTTCTTGTATCTGTTGAGGTTTGTTTTGTGACCAACTATATGGTTGATTTTGGAGAAGGTTCGCTGTGGTGCTGAGAAGAAAGTATATTCTTTTGTGTTTGGGTGAAAAGTTATGTAGACATCTCTTAGGTCCATTTGATTCATGACCTCTGTTAGTTTCATTATTTCTTTATTTAGTTTCTGTTTTGATGATCTGTCTTTTGTTGAGAATGGGATGCTGGAGTCTCCCACTAGTAATATGTGGGGGAATCAATGTGTGATTTAAGTTTAATAATGTTTGTTTTGCAAATGTGGGTGCCCTTGTATTTGGGGCATAGATGTTCAGTATTGAGATGTCCTTTTTGTCGATTTTTCTTTTGATGAGAATGAAGTATCCATCCCCATCTCTTTGATTAACTTTGGTCAAAAGTCTATTTTATTATATATTAAGATGGCTATTCCAGCTTGCTTCCTGCATCTGTTTTCTTGGAAAGACTTTTTCTAGCCCTTTACTCTGAGATAATGTCTATCTTTGTTGTTGAGGTATATTTCTTGTATGCAGCGGAATGTTGTGTCCTGTCTATACAACGATTCTGTTAGCCTGTGTCTTTTTAATTCGAGAGATGAGTCTATTGATATTGGTAGATATTAGTGACCAGTGATTGTTAGTTCCTTTATTGTGGTGTTGGTGGTGATAATACATTTGTATACTTGCCTTCTTTTGCTTTTTCTGTTGTGAAGTTACCTATATCCTGTTTTCTTGGGTGTAGTTGCCCTTGTTGGGTTGGACTTTTCTTTCTAGTATATTCTGTAGGGCTGGGTCGGTGTATAGGTATTGTTTAAATTTGGTTTTGTTATGTGATATCTAGTTTTCTCCCTCTATGGTGATTGAAAGCTTTGCAGAGTTGAGTAGTCTGGGTTGACATCTCTGTTCTCTTAGTATTGCATGACATCTACCGATGCCCTTCTGGCTTTATTTTATTTTACTTGTTTTTAAATAATTTATTCAGATTACAGCCCTTCTGGCTTTTAAAGTTTCTGTTGAGAAGTCAGGTATGATTCTGATAGGTCTGCCTTTATATGTTACTTGGCCTTTTCCACTTGCCGCTTTTAATGTTTTTTTTTCTTTGTTCTGTAGACTTAATGTTTTGGTTATTATGTGGTGGGAGGAATTTCTTTTCTGCTCTAGTATATTTGGTGTTTTTATGTTTAAAGGGATCTCATTCTTTAGGTTGGGGACATTTTCTTCTATGATTCTCTTGAAAATATTTCTGGTCCTTGGAGCCCAGAATCTTTTTTTTCATCTATTCCTATTATTCTTAGGTTTTGTCTTTTCATGGTGTCCTTGATTTCTTGGATGTTTTGTGTCAGAAATTTTTTGATTTAACATTTTCTTTGACAGATGATTGGATTTCTTCAATTGTATTTTCAGCCCCTGAGAGTCTCTCTTCCATCTCTTGTATTCTGTTGCTGATGCTTACCTCTATGGTTCCTGTTTTCTTCCCTAAGTTTTCCATCTCCAGGCTTTTTTCAGTTTGTGTTTTCTTTACTGATTATATTTCCATTTTCATGTCTTGAACCATTTTATTCACTTCATTCATCTGTTTGATTGTATTATCCTGAATTTCTTTGAGGGATTTATTCATGTCCTCTTTAAATGTCTCAAACAACTTCATAAGCATAACTTTAATGTCAATTCCCCTGTGTTTCAGCTGCATTAGAATATTCAGTGTTTTGGGGGTTTCTGGTAGATCCATATTGCCCTGGTTTTTGTTGACTGTGTTCTTACTCTGGCCTTTAGCTATCTGATTTTCTGTGATGTTGTCTGTTACTTCCTGGAATCTGCTAGTTTTCTTGGGCCTTTGTGACTTAGTGAGGTCCTACCTCCTCAAGACAGCTCCTTCAGAAGCAGGAGGAATCCAAGGTCTGATTACTGGAACTCAGAACTGGGGACCCGAGTTTCAGTAGGTGGAAAGTACTGGAAGCCGAGAGCCTGGGACTCTGCAGGATTCCTGCACCTGGGAGGCAGCTGTGGGGGACCTATAATGGTGTTTCCCTAGTTCCCAGGATGTCCCCTCCCATCTGGGGAAGAGCTGAACTGAAGGCTAGATCTACAAGTCTCTGGTGTCCGGAGCTGTGTCAGGGTGGCAGATGTCTGGAGGAACAGGGAAGGGCACTGGTGTTTCAGTTCTAGCCACCATGCAGGTTGCTGGCCAAGCAGATGCTGAGTTCTTAGCGCACTCAGATTCAGCTGGGTTCCACCATCTTAGGACCAAGATCCTGTAAGATCCCATTTTCCAGCTTGTCTCCACTGGGGAACCAGCAGAGCTATGGTTTGGAGGTTGGGATGCTGTCCCTCCCAGATCCAGACACTGCCCTCTGGAAAGCGGGAGGAATCTGAGGTCTGGTTGAGGGAATGGAATGTCCCTGGAGCTGAGGATCTGAGTTCAGAGTAGGTGGACGGTACAGGGGGCTGCAAGCCCAGCGCCTTGCACTTTAAAAAACAGCTGACAGGTGGGGTTGTGTGGCATGTGCATCTGAAGCGGCTTCCAAGCATCTCCCCTCTTGTCTTCTTATATTTCAGTGACAGAGTAAGTCTCCTAACTTACATGCCATGGTTTTTCTCTCCATCCCTTGGTTCCATCAAGAATTGGTAGCTAAACTGGGGCTGCCATTTGTGTTTCAGGGCACCTGAGCTCAGGGATATTGTACTGAAAAGGATACTTATAAAAAAGCTGGGCATGGTGGTGTATACTTGTAACAGGTGGGTCTTTGAGCCAGGGTAGCTTAGCTTATTTGGTAAATTCTAAGCCAGTGAGAAACCCTGACTCGAAAAGAAAACAGACATATGATGAAAGAGTGAAGATACCTGAGATTGTCTTCTAGTCTTCATGTGCACATGCACACATGTATACATGCTTAGCACAAGTGCATCTGTATACACGAACACACACACACACACAAACTCACACACTCACATTAGAAGTGGGGAGGGATCCTCATAGGGTCAGTGGGAAGCCAAAGAGAAATGCAAGAATCCAGGCAGTGTTGGGGTACACTTTAATCCCAGCACTTGGGAGGCAGAGGCAGGCAGATCTCTGAGTTTGAGGCCAGCCTGGTCTACAGAGTGAGTCCAGGACAGGACAGCCAAGGCTACACAGAGAAACCCTGTCTCAACCAAACCAAACCAAACCAAACCAAACCAAACCAAACCAAACCAAACAACCAAACCAAAAAAACATACCAAAAAACCCCAAACCAAAAAACGCCCCCAAACCACAATCTATCCTGGTGCTAAGAGCAGTCACTCCACAAATGGGCGTGGCAGATGATCAGAGTAACAGCAACCTTTATTTGCTTTTACCATGTGCCAGGTACCAGTGCTAAATACTTAATAAGAGTCCTCATCTAACACTCACAATAATCCAGTGGGATATTAATAGCAACAGTGGTAGTAGAGGCAAGTAATAATAATTATAGCAATTACTGTGCCTGCTCTTCCTGGAGCATCTCCTTTGCATCTCACAGTGATCCAGTGAGCAGAAGAGTACCATCTCTCATCTTCCCTCTTGCTAGAGGAAAAAATAGAGGTTCAGAGATGTTACAGAGCTTGTGTGAGGAGCGGGGAGTGAGCCAACCATCCAATGTCAAAGGCTGGGCTTGTGTCTGCCTTCGTGATTACATGCAACTAGTTAAGCACTGGGATTCCATAATGGGTCCTTCACAAGTGTGTGCAATGAGAACTGTGGCTGGGTAGGTATGTACACTTAGTTGTGCATTTACGCTCGCACAGTCAAGTGTTCCTACTTTGTGGGTGAGCCTCTGGCTGTTAGTGCTGGGACATTAGAATGCCTTTTAAAATGTTTGTTTCATATTTAATTGTAATTTTATTATCTTTTAAGATAGGCCCTGTTACCCCAACTGAATTCAAAGTCTTTATGTAGCCAAGGATGACCTTGAACTTTTAATCCTCCTGCCTCCACGTCCAAAGTGCTCCGATTACCGGTGCAGTGCTGTGGAGGGTGTCAGACATAGCAGACAAGCACTCACAGAATGTATCTGCCCTTCCATCCCAGCCCATCTTCAGTCATCTTCAATATCTAGCACATTTCCACCTTCGCTCAAGCACTATGAACTCATGTTGTGCCATTCTAAGGAGAGCATCTTTGGGTTGGTTTGAGAATGGTGGGACTGAACGAACATGTGGGGATGGGCAATTCACCCCTCATTTTACACAGAAAGCACTCAGGCCTTCCGAGAGACCTGGAATCCTAGGCGAAGGCCCTTGCTCGATGGTGCTTGGGATAGAACTAGATTTGGGCGTCCCTTCTCTGTGTAGCCTTGGCCATCCTGGACTCACTTTGTAGACCAGGCTGGCCTCGAACTCACAGCGATCCACCTGCCTCTGCCTCCCGAGTGCTGGGATTAAAGGCGTGCACCACCACGCCCAGCATTTTTCTCCCTTTTCACTGTGTGAGTTCTGGGGACTAAATTTGGATGGTCAAGTCTGGCAGCAAGTGCCCTGACCCACTGAACCATCTTGCCAGCCTGAAACTGGGTTTTAGTTTGAAGAGTGGTCTTGCTCATTCTCCGCTGATGGTACGGCTGCTGGTAGTGGACTGTACTATAGTATTTCCAGACTCCGGTTGGTCAGTGTCCTCTCCTGTCAAATTCCTTGTGTCAGGAACACGGTACTGTTTCTTTGTTCTAACACAAGGAACATTTGTGTTGACTTATATTATTGCATATCACCAGGAGCTGAGGGGAAGCAGCGTGGTTAATAGAAGTGTGTTTTCTTTGAAGTTTGAGTGTGCTCATATTTTCAGGAGCATTTTCTTTCCTGACGTGGAGGCCAGTGAGTCTGTAGCATCAAGTGTGTGGTGGTCATTCCCAACCGTCTTAAGGTGTTTGCCACTAAGCTTCATGGTGTAAGGGAATTATTTGTCACCCAAACCCCCAGAATTGAATTTGCCTGAATTAATTATGACTTCCACACCATCTCCATAAGCAGGGTTGTGCCTTGGAGGTGATCTTCCCTGATGTCTTATAGAAAATCAATCCTGGCCTCAGATGCTGGCTACTTGAGTGGGGGAACTTGTCATTCCCTGGATGGTCTTCAATTCCCATTTTTTTCTTGGTCCTTTTTTTTTCTGCGTTCTTGTCCCTGGACTGGTCTAAGCAATCACCAGGACCAGGGGACATGCTTCTCGTGATGGACACAGAGACTCTTCCATAAAGAAAGGGTCCCAGGCTGAGTGCTAAAGGCCTTGCCAGGCTTTTCTTGCATAGCCTGTATTCTTTAGCGTGTTTGCCACCAGAAACACAGACACTTGCCCTTTGGCCTGAGGAACAGCATGTAGGCAGGTGTGGGGACTGGGTTTGGGCTGGTGTGCAAGTGTGCTGGCGTCTCCTCTGTAGTTTCACTGCCTGTGCCTCACAGCACTACTCCCTACTGTAATTTTAAGATAGGAAACTCATTCACCTCATAAAACCCCATAAACACACCTATGAGACTAAGGCATGGGCAAGAAATCTACATCAACCACAGTGAGCCTAGGACAAACATCCTTACTATGTAAATAGTTATTCCAAAATAACCATCATCCTGTTGGGACTGCTTACAGTTTCAGTGCCTTGGGAGCCCAGTCTCAAGATAAAGCTGAGCATGCCAGCAGGGCACAGCACACAGCAGGAGTTAGAAACGTTAATCTATGTGCACTCAAAGAAAAGGCTGAAGCACTTCCCTCCTCCTTCTGCCCTCCTTACATCTGTCAGGAGGGCCTACAAGGCATTCCTCCTCCACCATGTGACCATGGGGCCTTAGGCTTTGCCATTCCAGCCAACTGACCCCGCTACTGAACGTTTAATAGGGATAAATTCACATGTGAATTCCTAATCCCTTATCTAGGCTAAGAGCACGGGGTAACAAGCCTGTAACAAAGCAACGCCTGCATCTTGTCCTGGCACTCTGACCCCACCCCGCACCCCTCCTTCTAACCTTTCTACACCTCCTGGGCTGATGCCTGAAGGCATCTGCCCCTCACATAGACCTCTCCTGCCTGCACTATGTTAAATACGGTGTGATCCATGTTTTTAACAAGTAGTTTCTGTCACTGACAGTGGACATATTGAGCCGCTTAAGGAAGGATGGCATACGTGAGGCAGGGTTTGTGGGTATGAGAAGAGAAAATAAGCATCGGTCCTTCCATTATGCCTTCACTATGAGCCTTATTCTCTTTTATGTAGTGTGGCTTTGCCTGGGAATCCACCAGCAAAGCCACAGTCTAAGGTTTGAAGATGAAGCATCACAGTTTGCTTTCTCGATAATGCTTTTATTACTTTCCCATCTCTTTCTTCTCCTTGGTGTGGGTTGCAGTTAACATTATCTACATATGTCTATAAATACTGAAAATATTTTTGATACAATGTGCATTTAATCAACTTTTTGTTACTGTTACACCGTGTGTGGAGGGAAATAGTTTCTGTCTTAATGTTCTATTGAAGTGCCTTCGGAGTGATGATATCATAATCACTTTAATACATTTAAAAGCTTCAAGGCTTAGCATTTATTGAACAAAGCTCATTGAAGGAATATAACGGATGTCTTGAGGCTTTCCGCTGCTGTAAAAAAGGACAGTATTGTTCATGGCCTCGGTAAAAGAAAATCTGAATTTTTATTTTACTTTGCGCCACAATGCAATTATATTTCAAAAGCTCTTCAAGCGAGTCTAACAAAGGGGCTGTTTTTTATGAATTGTTATAATTGCAGATTTTAGGGCCGACTGCTGCGAGTTTAACATTAATAATGGACAGCAATTTAAAACTTTATCACTAAAATCCAACCCTCTGAGAATGGAAAAGATGACTCCCCATGCCCACTTGTCTTTGGACAAATCCTTCCAAGTTAGGAAGTGAGTAGGAAACTTCTTTATTCTTGAGAATCTAATGCATGGTGGAGTTTTGATTTTTTTTTTGGGGGGGGGGTGGTGGGGAGAGGGTCTCTTTCGAGGCCTGGAGAAAGAAGGGAGAAAGAAGCAGGCTGGTCAAATTCCTGTGAAGAAAGGGAAGATGACTTGAGTGAAGCCTCAGGACTCCCCTCTCCTCCCATGAATCATTGTAGATTGAAGAGGGTCCCCAGACTGACAAGAGGCAGGCTCCAGAGCCACCCTCTAACGAGTGTGACAGGGAAGCTTTACGGATGTGATGGGCTCTAGTCATTTGCAGGGCTGGAGAGATGGCTCGGAGGCTTAGTTAGAGTGTATGCTGCTCTCACAGAGGACCTGAGTTCAGTACCTACGTTAGGCAGCTCACAACTGCTAACTGCTGACTTCAGGCTCCAAGGTGACATCTGATGCCCTCTTCTGGACTCCACAGGCACCTGCACTCACATGCACACCCCTCATCCACCCCCCCATATTCATATAATTAAAAATAAAGCCTTTAAAAAAATGTGTGTGTGTGTGTGTGTGTGTCTGTGTGTGTGTGTGTGTGTGTGTGTGTACTCTTGCAGAGGATCCTGCTTCAGCCCTCAGTGTCCGTATTTTGCAGCTCAAAAGTGACAGGAGAATCTGACACCCCTCATCTCTGAGCATGCGTACTTAGGTATGTGTGTGTATGTGTGTGTGTGTGTGCGCGCGCGTGTGTGTGTGACACACATACATATAATTTTAAAAAAGTAAACATAGATCTTAGGAGAAATAGCCACTTCTGCAGTTGAGATAACCAGGTCACAACCCTTAAGCCTGGTGTCTGCTGGAACTAGGGCCTCACCTCTGCCCTTACTTTGTCACTATTGCGTAAGCCTGCTTGGTCTTGTACTGCGTTTCAAGAAAGCATCTTTATCCTACTCAGAGATGACTGGGGGAGGAAAGTGCCTGGGAAGAGGATCACTGTTTCCTATTTCTTATCCCCAGGGTCTTATTAGCTCCTGGTTTTCCTAGAGCCCGACTGGCTTTCTTGAAGTGTCCTTGGATAAAGACAGCAAGTTCCTGAAATTTCCTTCAGGGAGAGTAGGCAATGCTGAATTCACTTGCTTTGGCGTGGGGACAGCAGAGGCCTAATTAATGATGAAACCACATTTCTCTCTAGATGGAATGCCCCAAGCAGGTGGATTTGACTGGGTGGCTCCAAGAACATAGCTGCTTACTGCTCCTTTGAAACAGGAGCTATGGGGCTGTTCCTTCTAGGAACCAACTGAGAGAATTTAGATTTTGACTGTCCTTCAAAGGCCTGTGTTCTGGAAGCTTCAGTCTGTGGTTCTATTGAGGGTAGAGGATCCTTTAAGAGGTGGGGCTTAGTATAAGGAAGTTGGGTCATTGGGGGTGTGCCCTTTATTGGGTTGCAAAGGACTCTAAGTCTTTTTGTTGTTGTTGTTCAGCTTCCCAAGTGCTGGGATTATAGACATGTCACTCTGCTTGGTTTTGACTTTTTGTGTCATGATTAAGATGTCAGCGCAGAGCCGACCTTTTCCAAAGACCAGCTTCTCAAATTCTTCCCTTGTGATGCTTTCACCAGCCTGCCTCATACAGGAAAAGGTGACCAGATTGCTGGCAGCATGGCTCTTGGAGGCCTCTGAGCTGGCGTTTTGTGTGTGTGCGTGAGTGTGTGTTTTAATGTTTCACAAGATCAAGACTTCATTCTTTTCCAGGCTTTTCCCCCTTCCCCTACCTACAGCCATGTGGGCCAGAGGGTAACCTCCCCAACCCCAAGGTCTCAAGCCCTGCATTGGTGTGAATGGTAGAGAAATGACTAGAATCTAGACATGAAGGCCACACAAACTGAGTGGAGCATGCATGCTGGGCCCCGGAACTCTGGGATGTAGGTCTCTTTCTGTGTTCTGCTGAGGAGCTTCATGGAAGGGCATGCTGCCACTCTGTCCTCTGTTGCTCCAAGCTCAACCATTCCCTTTCTGCCCTTTATAAGAATGGGGGATTCCAAATGAGAAACTGGGCCATGCAATCCAGTGAGTCTGCCAGCCTCCAAACCAAAGTGCAGTCTCTGCACACTGGAATGCTTCTCTTTCTGGGTCATTTTGAACCTTTTTAGGGCCCATGGAACAGGATATATGAGACCCGCAGGATTTTACAAAGCTCTGGGAGTCATGATAGTGGTAGCTGGAGTCTTGCTTAGAAAAGTTATGAAGAAAATGAATGTTGGAGACTTGTGTGGTATGACTTTGGAGCGATATTTTGATTTAGTTTTTTGTTTAAATCTATACAACAAGGCTATATAATAATGGAAGATGAAATTAAGTGAAAACTGTCTAGTGTACAGTAGGTTTTCAGCAAACTCATTTCTTTTATTCAGTTCATTGTACCAAGTGCTTAATATATAGTTTCACTTACTGGTTTTACTCAAAAGGTTAAAAACATTGGGGCCGAGGACATGACTCATAGGCAAAGTTCTTGCTATGCAAACATGAAGATATGAGTTTGATCCCTAGTGCCCACTCAGAAGGCATTTGGCCATATTTGGTGATGTCCATCTGTAATGCCAACACTGGTGGAGGCAGAGACAGGGCTTTGTTGACTAGCCAGTTTAGCTGAAATGGCAAGCTCCAGGTTCAGAGAGAGAGAGAAAGAAGAGAGAGAGAGAGAGAGAGAGAGAGAGAGAGAGAGAGAGAGAGAGAGAGAGAGAGACCCTGTCACAAAAAATAAGGTGGAGAAGTAATTGAGAAAGGCATCTTGATTTCAACTTCTGGTCTTTCAATGCCCCTGAATGTGAAAGCATACCTGCACACACATGTACACACACATACAATTCTTAAAACTATCACTTATGGTATTGTCCTTTTGGTTTTATTTCATTCTGAACAATGCTGGCCTTTTTGCACGAACAGCTTGAGATGGTATTCAGGCTCCCAGATGTCTAGATTCTTAATTAGTCCTCTTCCTTCTACTTGCGGGGGCACACCACGAAGAGATGCTTGACAGCTAGAAACAGACATTTTCCAGATGGAGGCACGCCCGGCCTACTTTCGTGAGTATCATTCAAGAAGTCTCGTAGGGCCCTTCCTAGGCCATAAGCCTCTGTGTCGGTTGTGAATCTCAAGAGAACTAAGGATCCTTAACCCAGGAAGTGAATATCTGTACACACAGAAGCCTGGGGGTCTACTTCCTGTCTCCCCTGCAGGGTAAGAATCCCTGACCCAGCCCCACCCAGAATGGAGAGATTGATGGGAAATGAGAAAGAGGAGAGGATGGAAGACTTGGAGAAGAAGGATGACTGCAGGTGTGGCCATACCCTGAACCAGAAACCAAATATTGAGACAGTGACAAAATGGCAGAAGTCACCACAATGTCAGCATTACATCTATGGCTCAAAGAAGCCCAAACATGGGAAGGGCTGGATTTTTGTTCTGACACATTTTCTGCTGGGGAATTTCTAACCTGCAGAAAAATGGAAAGAATTGTACAGTAGTCTCAGTTAGAGTTCAGCTTCCTCTGTGAGTGTTTTACCGGGTTCCTTTGCCTCAGCTCTGCTCATCCTCAGTCCCTCATGGTTTTTCAGTACTATACTAGTGATGTGTCTTGTTGTTGTGACAATATACCCCCCACAGAAGCAACTTATGGGAGGCAGGGTTTATTTTGGCTTGCAGTTCTAGGGGATACAGTCCATCATGACAGGAAAGGTATGGCAGCAGGAGAGAAGGCAGCTGACCACATGGCATCGCAATTGAGGAAGCAGAGAACCATGATTGATGGCATGCTCAACTTGCTTTCTCTTTTATTCAGCCAAGGATCCCAGCCTGTGGGATGGCACTGCCTACATTTAAGTTGCAGTTTCCCACCTCAATTAGCCTTTCTAGACTATCCCTCACAGACTCAACCATATCTGTTTCCATGGTGATTCCAAATTCCATCAAGCTGATAATCAAAGATTGACCATCACAAGTATGTACCATAGTAAGTCACAGAGATCAATAGTTTTTTTCTAAATCATTGATTCTTAACTTGTGAGTCTCGACCTCTTTGGGGTTGAATGATCCTTTCACAGAGGTCGCTAAGACCATCAGAAACACAGATATTTACATCACAATTCATAAGAGTAGCAAAATTATATCTATGAAGTAGTAACAAAATAATTTTATGGTTGGGGGTCACCACAACATGAGGAAGTGTATTAATGAGCTACACCATTAAGAAGGCCTATAGGTATATTTTGGGGGACTGCATATTGATTGGTTTGTTTATAATTTTCTTTAAAGATTCTATTATTTTGTGTGTACTCGTGTTTTCCCTTCCTGTAGGTCTGGGTACCACATTTGTGCAGTGCCTGCAGAGGCCAGGAAGAAGATGCTGGGTCCCCAGAAACTGTAGTCATAGACAATTTTGAGCCATCATGTAGGTGCTGGGAAAAGGTAGTGGGAATTGAACCTGGGTGCTCCAGAAGAACAGCTTGTGATTTTGACTGCTCAACTATCTCTACAGCCTGCCTGCCTGCCTGCCTGCCTGTCTGTCTGTCTGTCTGTCTGTCTGTCTGTCTATCTACTTACTTATTGTTTTGTTTTCTTGTGGAATGCACAAACCCTGGATGTACCTGTTTTGGGGGGAGGGCTTAATAAGTGTAAGCAGCTATAGAATTCAGCAGACAATTTCCTTCTTCCCCTTCTCAGTTAACTCCTGCTCCCTTCCTTCCAGGTGCTATCTCCCCGCCCCCTCCCCCCAATCCCCCCCCCACCTCCTCTCCATAGCTTCATTAGGACAGTCTCAGGACTTTATCTACTGTGGGTCATTGTGTTTTTTTTTTTTTTTTTTTTTTTTTTTTTTTTTTTTTTTTTTTTTTTACTGGTGTGAGGTCTTCTTGCCTGTGGATTGTTTCTCCTTTCTGTTGAGTTCTTCCAGTAATGTGTGGACCTTAATTTGTTTCTTTCCTATCGAGTCTCAGCTGGGGTTCTAGATTTTGGTTTTTAGGTTGATGTGTGCATCTGTGCATAAACCTTCACGAATATGTTTGCACTTCTCTTGAGTAAGTACCCGGAGGTGGGGTTTCAGACTCACTCGTGCATTTTGTTTTAGGAGAATTTGCCATAACTTTTCCCAAAGTGATCTTTCCGTTTATTGACTGATTGGTTGATTGACTGATTGATTGTTTTTGAGATGATTTTTTTTTTTTTTGTAGCCTTGGCTGTTTTGGACTTGTTGTGAAGACCAGGCTCGTCTTGAACTCACAGAGATCCACCTGCCTTTGCCTCCCTGAGTGCTGGAATTATAGGCACATACCAGCTGGGGCTGAAACTTCTGCTTGGTCTAGATCCTCACCAACATTTGGTGTTGTCGGTCTTTTTAATCATGGCTGTTACTTGTGGGTGTGTGAGAGGGCTGCATTGCTTTTGCCTGTAATCTGGGGCTCCAATATGACCTTCCCTGGGTCCTTAAGTTCACTGAGTTCAGTGGCATCATCTGTGCTCTTGGGGAGTGTATGTGAGTTGCTAGTGAAATGTTATGGGGCTATAAAACTTTCTGCAGCTTTCTTCCACCCCAGTTTAAGTCTTGCATGGCACAAAAACACGTGAGAGCACTCTGGGCCCAAAAGATTCCCAGGTTCACTTTGCGGTGACGTAACTTCAGTATGGGTGCTAGGGGTTGGCTTGTGTCAGGGTGGGCGCTCAAGTCCTTGCTGAGGCACGTGTGTGTGTGTGTGTGTGTGTGTGTGTGTGTGTGTGTGTGTGTGTGTAGTGGTCTCCCTGGCACTCACAGGCCTGGGTGAGTCAGCACATCCAGCCTCGTGTCACCACATTATCAGGGATGTGAGGAAACTGGATGGAGTTCAGAGAGGAGCAGCGAACACGATTAAAGGGCTTGCAGGGATTAAGGGATTGATTTATGAGGGAAGATGAAAAGAACTTAATGGGCGCTGCTTGGCTAAGTGAGTACATGATAACAGCCTGCAAATATCTGAAGGGGATAAACACCGGAGAGGGAGGGGAATTAGTGCAGGGTGAGGAAACTGATCCAGGAATAATGGGGGAATTAACAGGAGGGAAGATGGCGCTGGCCCAGCTCTAGCAAGGGTGTGGCTCACGCAAGGCTTCTTCTCTTTGAGAGGCATGGGGAAGATGAACCATAGAGACGCTATAGGCTCTCCATCTATAGTGGGAGGGCGGGGGCCCACATGGCCGAGTGCCAGCTGTGTGAACCCAGGAGGGGTTGCTGGCATGTGGGCCCAGGCTGGACCCTGGGGGTGGGATCCAAATGTTTCCTCTTCCTGGACTGAGGAGCTGGCATGTTTGGTTTGCTTGTGTTTTTGCTCCCCAGCTTGCCTGAGCAGTGACTTGTCTATTTTCCTTGTTTCCAGCTTCCCGGTCATCTTCCTGTCACATCCGCGGCCCCTTCATTTCTGTTATTTGACCATGGAATCTCTTTCTCTCACAGCCTGTGCTGTTTTCCCCTCAGAGTAGTAGGCCTGGGATACAGAATGTAGATTACGTGAGGGGAGAGAAGGAAGTCAAACTGTGTGGAGATGGGATGTGGCTCCAGTATTCCAGGATGCTGGAGGGCGCGAGAGATCTTTTTGCCTCTCTTTTCTTTCCTGCAAAGCGGAGATGACCATGCTTTGCTTTAGAGAGCCGAGTTTAAGGTTACATGGATTACGATGCTCACAGCGCTTAGCAGAGCATATGGTAAAGAAGAGATGCTACCGTGACTGAGGCTGCAGGCAGGACTCCGCTGACTAGCTAGGATCTGGCAGAGGGCCCTCCTTAGCAGGACTCAACCCCAAAGTCATCTACGACACAGCATGTGATGAGATTCCTGTGCTCCTAACAGCATTGGAGCAGTGTGGGAGGAGTTGAAACCCCCTGTCGGAGAAGATGGTGGAGGAGAGACAGCCTTCTCTTCTGAGGTGCTAGAGGCAGCCTTTGAAGGCAGGAGGACCTGCTGAGAACCCCAGGGGAAAAGCTGCATGTGGAGGTGAACACTGGTAACCAGGGCTATAGGACTTTTTGGTATAATGATGTGTTGCATGGAGTCTTAACGTAAGGTAAGTCCAGGCTGAGTGGCTTATGAATAGGATAAGGGCTGGACACTGTCCTGACTGGCCCTCCTTGGCCCCTCAGCAGAGTCTTTTAGTGATTTCTGAGCCTCTGTGGAACACAAACACACTCGGGCCCTTCATGATAGCAGCTGCTATCCGGATGACAGCTAAAGCCAATCTTGGGCTCACCTTTGCTGAATAGACTACAAGGATTAACCACTCATAGCCCCGGGCATTATCACCAGGAGTACAGGAGTACTGGCTTCCCGCTGCAGATGAGAAAACCGAGGCCGGGAGATTGAGCCCGAGTTTTGTAGTGGAGAAGAGACAGGTGTGATCTTCATGAGTTCTTTCTGCTCTGAAAGAGTCAGCTAGCTTCCTCAGCAGGCTCTCAGGGGACACGGCAGATGGTGTCTGGGAAGCACTGGGCTATGGGGATGGCTCTGTTCAGTTGGGTCGCCTTCCCCACATGCAGACAGGAGAGGCAGGTTCTCTTGTCGCTTCTGTTTTCTCTGTATCAAGATCCAGGCTTCCCCGTGGCAGGTGCCCGCCCTTCTTGACCCTCTCTAGGAGCACAAGTCTAGGCTTCTACCCACCTGATGTGGGCCTTCCGGGACAGGGAGGGGCTTTAGACATCCAGGGCTTCGGTACTGTTCTGTTAAAAATTACTCTTTAAAAATTCTTTTCTGCATATCAGCCCAGCAGGAGTCAGTCTACAGCTTAGTCTTTTTAGAACATTCCATAATGATCTGGAAGGAAATGAACAATTCTTCCTTTGAAACAAACCTTTTTTTAATTGGTGGGCTCTACCAGGGAACCAGCGACAGCTCGTCCATCGATTGGGATTCCTGTTTATCCCTCACAAACGTAAGCCAGTGACAGCTCGTCCATCAATTGGGATTCCTGTTTATCCTTCACAAATGTACCCCTTACTTGCTTCCCCTCTTGGCAAATGTGTCTTAAAAATATGCTTTTTCTTTTCTTATCAGTCACTGGCCTAATAATTCCACAAAAGGACTGGGCTCCCGGTGTCCTGTTTATTCCAAGAGAGGCCAGAAACAATATGGGTGTGAGATAGGCAAGCCATAGCTCACAGCTCATGTGTAGATGTCTGTCCATGAGCTGTCCATACTGAGTGCTTTCTTTGGTGAGATCTCTGTCTCTGTCTGTCTGTCTGTCTCTTTCTCTTTCTGTCTGTGTCTATCTCTCTGTCTCTGTCTCTGTGTCTTTCTTTTGTGGCTTTTTGAGGTAGGGTTTCTCTGTGTAGCCTTGGCTGTCTTGGACTCCCTTTGTAGACCAAGCTGGCCTCAAACTCACAGAGATCTGACTGCCACTGCCTCCCTGAGTGACACCATGCCTGGCTTTACCTTTCTTTCCTTTTCCTTTTCTCTCCTTTTCTCCTCTCACCTCCTTTCTTCCCTTCCCCTCCTCTCCTGTCCTCTTTCCTTCCTTCCTTCTTCCTTTCTTTTAAAGATTTATTTATTGTTTTTATGTAGATGAGGGCTCTATCTACAAATGCCAGTGTAGATGGTTGTGAGCCACCGTGTGGTTGCTGGGAATTAAACTCAGGACCTCTGCTCTTAACCACTGAGCCACCTCTCCTCTCTTCTTCTTGGAGTCCTTTCTGTCTTCTGGTGGATAGGAATAGATGCTTTCTACTGCCTCAGCCCAGACATCACGTACCATTCTGCTTCTACTAGGAAGTCAGTTATATGGCCTGAGATGTTGGGGGTAGGAAAGTTACCTATTTGTCCAGAAGGCTGAGGGGGGAAGGCGCAAAAGTGGACCCCCATGGCGTTTGCACCACTCCCTGCCAGTGTTGCATCTCACCAGCACAATGAAATCTAGTCTAGGGAGCCAGTTAGATTCTTTATTGCACGTGCAACTCATATTTTAAACTAAAATGACTTGTGTTCAGGGCCCAGTGTTATGGGCCCCAGTTTCAGTTTCTTTATTTATGGTGTTTCTTTGGGAAGAACTGGGTGCAGGAGCATCGTGCACTGTGGGGAATGGCTGCTGTCACGTTCAGCCCTCACCTGGTCCTGGAATTGATGGCTGGGAGAGCTGCCTGGTAGTAGTGCTAGCCTAATTTTCCTTTCGTTGTTTCTTCTTAGAACAAACTCCATTGCTCAGACTTCCCCCCAGATCTTCTGGCTACACTCCTCTCTTCTTATTTTAGTTGACACAGGTTTACCCCTTGTCAGTCTTAGAGTTCCCATACAGAAGCCATCTTCTCTTTCCCACAAGGCCACCATGCCCCTATGCACCCCACATCATCTGTGGCCTATTTTGACCTCCGGCCTCCAGATGATATGTTCATGTATACCCACACCCCGACAGCTACACACACGCACATGAACATGCCATGCCCTTTCCTCTCTGAATTACAGAGGCTAAGAATGGAGCTACTTCTTTTAGGGAATGCACATTTAAGGCCAGGTTGCCCCTGGTTCATTCACAGCTACTCCTGGGCTTGCTGTTCTTTAAAACACAAGTGGCCCTTGATCGGGAAGCCAGATGCCTTTTAGGGAAACTGTCAGAAGCCAGGACACGTTGTCTGTGGCATCTTTAGAGCTGTGACAGGTCACAGTGGAGGTGGTCATGGCTGCATGCGCTATGTGTAACAGGGCGGAGTTAGTAGGAAAGGAAACAAACATGGCGTTGAGAATGTAAGTAACACCAGGCCATGGGATGCAGATAGTCATGGGACTTTATCACAGCCCCATGGGTCAGCCTTGCTGCCTCCTATTTTCTTGGGAATCTGGTGTGTCCTTTTGCCCCCTCCCGCTAATGAAATGCTAATGTTATAAACTGTGACTTTCGGTTCTTCAGAGGCCACCATCTTTTTGCTGCCTTGCTCTCTAGGCTAAGAGTGGGCTTGTCAGGGTATCAACTTCCCGTTTGCCTCACAGTGGCTCTGTATCTCGTCCCTGGTGGTGACACCCAGTTCTTCTGGGATTGCTTTTCCTGTCATAGCAGACTCAGTGGGATGTATGCAGCCACAGTTGCGTGGTTTAGGAGTTGCCTCTGTGGGCGATGACACTAGAGAGGTGGGGAGCTAACAGAGTAACCACCATTTAGTCATAAGGAACTCTGCTTCACGTGTAGAGGTAAGCGGTCTGGGAGGGGAGCCAGCGAGGGAAGGACAATAATGAGGTAAAGGCTGTCAAGACTATTAGAATCATCCATTCACTCTTTCTGGGCTGGTTTTTTATGGGTCGCGGAGTTGTTGACTGTATCCATAAGCCATTATGCTAGGTGCTGGGGGTTGCGTAATGGGCAGCGTTGCCCCTAGCGTCACTGGGCCTCCAGTCCATAGGGCTGCTGCTAGTAAACGAATGTCCAGTTCAACTTCAGATTCATTAGCTTGGAGAGCGGCAGGCTCTTGTCAGTGTCACGGGTGGAGGTGTGGACGGTGAGTTAGGGGCAGCCGCACCCCTAACTGTGGGTAGCTTTCACTCAGCACAGGCTTCAGATGTTAGAGGGCCCTGGGCAGAACAAGGTGGCGGGAATGCAGTAGTGACATGAAGTGCCCATGTCTGTGTGGTTTGAGAGTCCCCTCCCTTGACTTCTCTCAGTGGCCCCTTTAGTCTGCCACTTCACTGTGGTCACTACATCACCCCTGCCACCCATTCCTGTGGCCAGAGATGCTCTTCTCTCTCCTCACTCACATCCTATACTTGGGATGTGCTTTGTTCTTTAGGGCTCATGTGCTGAGAGCTGGGTCCAAGGTACATGAGGTTAAGAGCTGGTGGGGGGACCTTTAAGAGGTAGAGGCTAGGACTGAGGAGATGGCTCAGTGGGTAAATGCTTGCTTTGCAAGTGTAAGCTTGTCAGTTAGGCCCCTAGAACCCACGGAAAGCCGGGCATGCTATTCAGTAACCTTAACACTCTTACAGTGAGATGGGGAGGTGGAGGCAGGATAAATCTGGGAACGGCTATCCTGAGTGAGGAAACTCAGACCCATAAGTACAAACATTTCTTGTTTTATTTTATATTTCACCTTTAGATATGTGTTTTATTTGAAGTAGACCTTTTTTTTTTTCTTTATAAAGTAGCCTCCTTCAGGCATTTTATCATAGTTACAGAAAGTAGACTAATCTGCTTTAAGAAACCAGCTGATAAGCAAGCCGCAAAGAGCAAGCCCCTAGTAGTGGTCCTCCTTGGCCTCTGCTTCACTTCCTGTCTCTAGCTTCCTGCCCTTTGTGAGTTCCTGCCTGGACTTCCCTTAGTGACAAAATTGTTATCTGGAGGTGTTAAGTGAAACAAACCCTTTACTCCTCCCACCAAAAAAGAAACCAGCCGAATCTAACCCAACTGTCTGACTGTACTCCAGCTTCTCCTTTGGGTGACTTTGTCACGCCTTGTTTCCCTTACCACACTGTGTGATGACAGTAGCATTTTGTTTTGCTTAGTTTTGTTTTTATTTATTTATTTTTAACACCGATGACATCTCTTTTCTGTTTAGTACTCATGCTGAATTATTTGACTTTCCAAACCAGGTCTTAGTTCAGTTAACACGACTCTCAAGAGCCCACTATGGGTAAGACACATCTCTCTCCCCTAACCCCTCTTGCGTAACACCTAACACACGGACACAGTGCCCCTGAGACTTTTTCACAGCCAGAGAAATCTCAGTCAACTTAGTGATTGGGTGACCCTTAAGACTTTTTGGAGCCGTTTCAAGAGCAATGAAATAAATGCGAGTAGAATCGGCCAAGAGAAGCCTCAGTTTCCCCATAGCCTGGCTGTGCTCCCTGTGCCTGAAAATGCTGCTTGCCTTGGTTCTATGATCGTTGTACGTTGGGCAGCGTTACACAGGGAAATCAGAATAGGATAGATGTCAGCGTGGTTGGAGATAGAAATGGGGACTAGGGACCGACTCGGGATGATGACCACACCTTTGCTGCTTTAGAACCTGCCCTGGGAATCCAGGCGCTACTGCGAGAGCAAAGAGGAAAGCCTCCATCTGCTTGATGATAAGCCAACTGTGCCCTCCATTTGAGTTGCTTGTCCCTCTGTAGAGACATAGACCACACTTTAAGTGTCCCATGTATCGTGTATCGCTGACATAGTTCAGCTCCAGATTGGTCCCTGGACCGGTTTCTTGTGACTTTGATATGCCACTTTAGTGACTGGGTTGCCACATCTCTCCCCACAGAGCTGTAGGCTCCTGGAGTATGTGAGCGGACATTCTGTCTGTTTCCTGGCAGGGTAGTGTTTGAGGTTCCCTGGGAGACAGTGAAAGTGTTTTGGGAATCTGACCTACTGGGTGATGGCAGCGGAGGAACTCGTTGTCCCCCAGGGAACACCTCCTGGCTCTGGTGTGCAGCTGTGATGGGGTGCTGGATAAGCTGAGGGTGTGGGTGGGTCTCGCCTGGTTTCCAAAACCCAGATGCTCACTCAGGTAGGTGCGAAGGGCCGTGTTTGCTCAGCTGTGTGCAAGCTTGGTGTGCTGCTCTTGTTCCCCAGCCTGAGCCCTGGTGACATCTGACGTGCAGGGAACAGCTCTGCCATGGGTAAACGGTGCATCGTTAGCCTTTCCTCCACACACATAACTAACGTAACAGGGTGACACTGCTTGTAGGTGCTTGGCTGGTTGGGACTGTGACAAGATAGCAGCCTATCCTGTTTGGGGGCGACCTTACTAGTCAGGGATACCCCACTGATGGCAGGAGCTCGTAATGGGGTGACACCAAGCTCCATGGCAGTTTTTGTCCTGTCATACCCCAGAGGTTTTTCTAAATAATGTGTTTGCTGAGCCCCTAAGGTGCCGATGAGGCCTACAGGAAGGGAGCAAGAGAAGGAGCCTCTGTGAAAAACCCAGTGAGGTTTTTCACTTAAGGGGTCATGCTGAAGTCACCCAGAAGGGACCCCACTTGGGTAAATAAGCAAGGGGGTGAAAGGTTGAGAAATGTGGAATGTGTTTCCTACTGGCTGTGATGTTTCTGGGCTAGCTCCTAGCCATCAGTTCTCAGAGCCCCACCCCACCCTTCTTAATGACTTATTTGTACTGGAAAGCAAGCTATTAATCACAAACAAAATAGCTGTGCAACTTCCAAACATACAGAGAGCCGTTCTAGGGACTGTGGAAAAGCCAAACCCTTGGCAGAGGTTTTGAAAACGCCCTCCTTTTATATGTATTTGAGAAATGCCACCATTTCTCCTCAGGCGCTGAAGGTTCCCTTTAATTAGCAGTGAAGTTCCCATTTCGCCTTTCTTCCTGAGGCATCCATAAAGCATCGGCCTAGTAAAAGGCAGGTACATAGCTCTCAATTGAGCCCTATTGATGTGCTGGTATAGTTTTAATTGTGTTGAGATTTCCTTGCCAAAGTGACACATGCAGAGGCATTTTAAAAAAACGTATAAGGTTCGTAACTCTTTCCCTGTCTCCAGCTCTTGAATTATGAATGTGTCTTCCGCTGCCTAGTCGGTTCTTCCGAATCTGTAAAATTATTTTAATAACCTGTGTGGGGGTAATGTTAATCTGTTTGCATGGCAGTGTGAATTTATTAGCATTCCTACCCCACTTCAGGGAGATAACTTGGCCCTTTTGATGCAAGCCCTGGGATGCAAGATGAGGCAAATTATGGTGTAGCTCTCTCTCTCTCTCTCTCTCTCTCTTTCTCTCTCTCTCCTCCTCTTTCTCCATTTCACCAATAGCGATCATTCTATTCCACAGAGTATGTGATAAATCAGCTGCGGAGGGCTGAGATTTGCCATAACATGACATGACCTATCAGCCTGTCAGGTCCGAGTTGACTCGCAGCCTTTTGGGCCGTGTATTTCTTCAAAGTCCAGGGCCAGTTTCTTCGTCAGCTCTAACTAATTTCAGAGTGCAGGGGAGACTTGACTGGAGTGCTGTTTGGGATCTGCTTTTTAATCCTGGTCTGTTTAATGTTTGCTTTTGACAGTCTGGGCCAGACATCATTTTAATGGTATGTGTGGTGATAAAGCCAATAAACTGTCAAGATGATTGATAATCTAAGCATTATAGCAATATGACTTTCCTGTTCTCCTCTGTGCTTTAGATGATGGCTTCCAAATTGAATTCCTACAGAGTGTGTTGTGTGTGCCTGGTACAAGCTTCCTAGAAGCCTTTGAAGGAGGTAGCTGTGCTCAACAGCAGACTTTTAGCCCTCAATTACCCACACGAATAGATTTGCATATGTGTTGGTACCCTCTAATTTGGGAACCATCAAGAATTTATGGTTCTGCCCTCGTAACAGTCCCCTGGCACTTTATAGGCACCGGTGCAACTTTTTATTGTGTCTTTACGGTGTTTTTTCACCTGGCACGCATCTTGGATTCCATGTGGTTGACTCTCTTATCTGTGGTTGAAAGACATCACAGATAACAAAGTCCTCGGTAATAGAGGCAGGCTTCTGGGCTGCTCCCCTTCGCTCTTTGTTTCTTTCTATTTTTTTCCCGTTTGATTTAGCAGACATTTTAAAGCATCTGGCCTTCATCGCATTAATCAGACATGACCAGGTGTTTGAGAGTGGTGACAGTGGGAGTGCTTAGCCAGTCTTTGTTGGCCCTTGTGGGCCACCATTGCTAGGCTGATATCTCTTCTTTTGGTGGCTCACTGTTGCTTGGGAACGGAAACTCACAAGGTCAGAGATGTTGGGCTCTGTGTGTGTGTATATGTGTGTGTGTGTGTGTGTGTGTGTGTGTGTGTGTGTGTGTGTGTGTGTGTGTGAGAGAGAGAGAGAGAGAGAGAGAGAGAGAGAGAGAGAGAGAGAGAGAGAGAGATTCTTATGAAAATTTATCAGAAGAGCATAAGCAAATATCACACTCGACATTCTTTTTTTGTTTGTTTGTTTGTTTTTGAGACACTATATAGCCTTGCGTGTCCTGGAACTCACTCTGTAGACCAGACTGGCCTTAATCTTATAGAGATCCACCTGCCTCTGCATTCTGAGTGCTGGGATTAAAGGCGTGTGTCACCGCTGCCCGGATTTAACACTCTTACTTTGACTTAAGATATTCTTCTGTTTTGTGCCCACACAGGTTATGTTTTTGTGCAGAGCACTGTGTGTGAATTTTATTTAGCATCTGCTAATAGCGTGTCTAGGAAACATACTAGCTGTTAGACTGGTTCTCTGAGGACCATAGGCTATTAGTAACCCAATCAGCATCTCTGGTATCTGTTGACATGGTGATTTCTGCACTTTTCCTTCAGGTCTTGTGTACTTTACAGATGACAGTGAGTAGCAGAGAGGTGGCATGTCTTAGCTGCTGGCAGATTTGGGATCAATCATGCCTTTGCATCTTTATTCATAGCCAACCATCCTTTCAAGTTATTTCCTTCTTGGTATCTAATATTTATTTTCCTTTTGATCAGGGAACACCGAGCAGGTTGTTTCAGCTTTCTGGCCTCAGCTTTTTCTTCTGAGTGAATGAAGGAATTAGATTTTCTAGCCCTTACACACACTCTCTCTCTCTCTCTCTCTCTCTCTCTCTCTCTCTCTCTCTCTCTCTCTCTTTCGCTTTCCCCCTATCTCTGCATACATGTGCAGATGTGTGGGTAACTAGCCCATGTGTGGAGGTCAGTGGTGGATGTCAGGTGTCATCCTCTGTTACTTTCTAAGTCTTAGTGAGCCTGAGGCTTGTTGTTTCGGCTAGACTGCCTGGTAGGGAGCTCTGGGGTTCCTCTGTTTTCCTTACACCGCTCTCTACTCATGCTCTGGAATGCCCAGCTTTTACACGGATGCTGGGGCTGGGACTCAGATCTTTATGCTTTTTACAAGTGCCTTATCCCATGAGCCGTCTCCTCAGCCCCTCAACTCTTGACCTTCTGCTTCGTCACCTTGCGTTTCCCACAACTCATCTTGAGGCCAGCCTGTTGGAATCATAGGAACTGGCCACAGCCTCCCCAGCAGTTTGGCTCTGGAGATCATTTGCCATCTGACTCTGCTCTTTCCTCTGCAACATGGAGACAAGGTTGTCCTGAAGTTCAGCTGAGAAATGAAAACAACTGGCAGTGTACCCAGCACAGAAGACATACTCAATAAATATTTGTGTGACGGACAGGACATTAATTTCAGATCGTTGCTGTGCTTAAAAAAAAAAAAAAATAGTCTTTCATGTTTTAAATGTGCAATTCTTTGGGTCCCTTGTTTGCCCGCCCTTTTTGTGTTCCCTCTCTGGCTAGAGTATGAGATGTTTACTCTGTTCAATAAAGGATGATGCACAGGAAACACAGAATGGGAGAGGCCAGGCTTGGGTATTGAGTGTCAAAAGTTTAGGCTCTACTACAGGGGAAAAAAGATTTAGAAGAAAATACAGTGGTAGAAGAATTAATCGTCTCTGTATAGTAGGCAAAGATGTCGTGGGACTGGGAGGAGGCCGCCGGCCGTGGGCAGAAGCACCAATGCTAGTGAAAGGCTAGTAAACGTCTATGTGTCTTTTATACTGCACACTGCGGCCTTGCCTCTGTCAGGCTGGGTGCTGAGCCTGGAGGAGAGTGCTGTGAAAGGCCAAGAAATGCTGAGTTCTAGATATAACACAGCTGTTGCATTCATGAACACACTGCAGCTGTGGCTATTGGTACAAAACCTACACACACACACACACACACACACACACACACACACTGTGTCAAAGTAGACAGGGACTAGTTGGAAAGAAAGGGAGGGTTGGCAGGAGTGAGAGCCATAGGAGAGGGGACTGGAAGGTTAATATGACCATGATATGCCATCTATATATGTTTATGAAATTATCAAATATAAATATTGGAAAAAAAGAATGCAGGGAGAAAGTAAATTATCTAGGATGGTCAAATACATGAGGTCATGGTAGATAGAGGATTCTGGGAGGAAGCCAGAGTTGAGCTGGGTCCTAAAGGAACTGGGGATTTGGTTAGATTATGCTTACCAGCTTTAAATAAAAATTCCCAGCACCAGTAGACTAGTTCTTCCAAATTCTGAACCTGGCTTTGATTGCAAGGCTAGCTGAATAGACGGTGGGATGTGCTAGTGTCTGAGGAGCTAGGGAAGGGAGAGGCAAGGATGCTGGGCTTCGAGGCAGAGGAAATCAGTAGACAGAGACAAGCATCCCAGGGAAGGCTGAATGAGTGCCTGAAGCTAAAGGTGGGTCCTCTTTTTTTAAAATTAAAATTTTACTTAAAATTACATGTATGTATGTATGTATGTATGTATGTATGTAAGTATATGTGTGCATGCCATAACATTTATGTAGAAGTAGAAAACAACTTCTAGGAATTGATTCTCTCATGGGTTCTAGGGATCAAACTCTGGTCATCAGACTTGTTGGTAAGTGCCTTTGAGCCATCTTATCAACCTCTGTTCCTCCCCTACCGAAGTAGCCAAACATTCCATTTCAGGGCAAGTGCCTCTTGGAATTTGCACCTGCCTACACCTCAGCCTCATGTCTAGAGAGGAACAGAGTTGGTACTGTGACGTAGTACTCCCCCCTCCCCCCAATTCGTGTGTCTACACCGACACCTGCTCAGGTGACTTCTGGCTGGTCATAAATAAGATTCAAGAGCAGCAAGGGAGCCAGAATTCTTCTAGCCACTTCATTTCTCAAGAACTGACACTTGTTCCCATCCCTGTTTCTTCAGGGATGGGAAGGGCGGTCCCTTAGGAGCTTCCAGATCTCACGTGTCACAAGCAGAACCTGTGCACTGGGAAGGTGTGAGCTCCCATGTCTATTTGCATGTGCAGCATGACTTTCTGCCCCTAGGAGGACAGCTACTGTCTAAACACACAGTTCCCACTGTCCCCCAGAGTTTGCAGAGGAAGCCTGTAGTTCACATCATTTGATTCAGCAATGAGAAGAGACCATTTCATCCACGTGAGGTGCCTCAAGGTACTAACATGACTGCTTTTTTTTTTCTGCCCTAATTGCACAGTATTCTGCCTTTTTAAGTCCTGGATGATCCGAGGGTACTGCTCAATAGCAGAGCTGGTAGAGTGGTAGGTAGCCCACCTGAGTGTGAGACTCAGCACCAAACAGCAACAGCAAAAATAAACCCACTCACAGAACCTGCTAAGTCAGCAGTTCTCAACCTGTGGGTCTCGACCCCTCTGGCTCGCGTATCAGACATCCTGCACATCAGATATTTACATTATGACTCATAACAGTAGAAGAAGTCCAGTTATGAATTAGCAATGGAGTAACTTTATGGCTGGGGTCAGCACAACACGAGGAACTGTGTCAAAGGATCGCAGCATTAGGAAGGTTGAGAACTGGGGCACTAGGCCTTAAGCACCCCATGGGAGAGAATTGCATCTTGTGGTTTGTTAGCAGAGAGAGAGAGCTGGAGTTTCACGGCAAATCCTGGACTACTCCTGCTGAGGGCCCCACTCCCTACCAGCTGCTCAGCTCTTCCGCTGTTCCTGTAGGCACCGAGTCCTGTCTACAGTAGTGATCCGCAAGCTCATGCTTCTGGGAGACTTTTCTGTCTCACGGGTTGCAGGGTTCTGATGCACAGCATCATTGGCAAAGAAACCTCTTCTGCCCCGTCCCTCCCATGTCCATCTTTTGGGTCAGTGTACTGTAGACCCAACAGGAGGGCTCCTCCAAACGACAGCCTCCACTTGCCACTGAGGACAGCATGGCCGGCGTGCCACACGGGCTGCCTCTAATAGGTGGATGCAAAGCCTTGGCATTTGTAGTGATGCCGAGGGGAAAGGCCGCCAGATGCACAGCTCCTAGTTCCCTTTCCTTGACTTCACCAGGGCCATTATTCTTTCCTGCCACAGCTGACAGAAGGCAGCTCCGTGTAGAGTATTACTTTGACCATTTTGCTCCAGGAAAAGCATTAGTAATTTATAAATAAAATACACATAAAATAGGAGACGTCAAATATAGGTTTATCGACAACAAAGGCGCTATTAATGCTGAAACCGGCTGGTTTGAAATCGAGTTCGTTTCGTGGCTGATTTATGTGCTGTTTGTTTTAGGAAGGCTTGCGAGCGGCTCCTCACGATGCTCGGGAATTTGCAGCCAAGCAGGGACAGAGCTATTTGGGGTCTGAGTTCTCCAATAAAATGGGAGGAGGAAGATATAGAAAAGGAGGAGGAGTAGGAAGATGAGGAGGGAGGAAGAGGAAGAATAGGAGGGGGGGAGAGGTGGAGGAGGAGGGGGAGGAAGATGGAGGGGAAGGCAGGGCCTTAGCGCAGCAGGAATGATGCTCATCTCTCTGAGCAAGGCTGTGGATTTAAGCAAGAGCGTGCTGCCAGGAAGTTGAGAAAGTAAGTGTGTGTGTGTGTGCTTCATATCAAGCATAGCTCATTTGAAGTGTACCTGTGTGGACATGAGGGCTTGTAGAAAACCGTTATTTATTTCTCTTGAATTTGTCTACTTGTTAAACAAAATTTGGCAGATGCTTTGCAGCAAGAGCAAGGAGGCCATTATATGGTCAAGTTTTATCTCGGGCCTATCGGTTGTTGTGTGGGGAAAGGGGGTTGTCTTGGTTTAGGGGGGAATACCTCATTCCCTCCCTGTGGAGAGAATCAAATACATTTAGTTGGAAAATTAAGAAAGTAAAAAATTCACTTTCTGAGCCTTACCACAAGGTGTGGTTGGTTATTAAAAACCTTTCACCAGGCCCACCTGACTGGAAGGCACAACGCAATGATCTGCGATAGATGCGAGTGGTTCTGGTTGTTTGCTTGCCTCTCCAGAGCAACTTCAGAGCTGAGTTTTGTTTCTCTATCTGGGGCCTTTATGTATATTCTTGCTGTCTCCACCTCTCTCTTTTCCCTCTGTGTCTCCTACATGGTTCTCATCTGCACAGATACTACATTTAAGCACATGACTACACACAGACACACACACACACACATACAGACACACACACACACGCACACACACATACACACACCCTCTAAAAAGAGCACATTTTAATCTGAAGTCACAAATGCCATCCCTTGTCTTCTCAGGGCACTGTCTTGCATGCCAGGGGATGGCTGGTAGATTGCAGGAATTCTGGGTATTTTATGTACCCATGGTAGTGTCTCATTGCTGCTAGAACAAATCACCACCCACTCAGTAGCTCACAACAGCAGATGTATCATTTTTCAGTTCTACAAGTCAGAGGCCTAAAACCAGTCAGCGGAGAATACAAAGTGTCAGCAGGGTTGGACTATGAACGCTGTGGGCTGTGACCTTCCCCCTTTTCAAAGGGGTTACATATCAGATATTTACCTTATTATTTATAACACTAGCAAGTTTACAGTTATGAGATAACAATAAAAATAATTTTATGTTTTGGGGGTCACCACAACATGAGGAACTATATTAAGGGGTCCCAGCATTAGTCAGGGTGAGAAGCACTGGTCTAGGGGAAGGCCTGTTTCTTTGTCTTGGCTGGCTTTTAGAAACAACCATGTTCCTTGGTTCTTGGTCTTGAATCTCTCCAACCTTTGCTTCTGTTTTTACACTTCCTTCTCTGACTCTCATCTTTCACAAAGCACTTTGAGATTCCCTTGGGCCACCTGGATGGTTTGGGATAACCTCTGCATCGCAAGATCCTTAATTTCCTCTCATCAGCAACATCCCATGTGTCTGTTAGGACACAGAGCCATGGGGTCCAGGGCTTGGAATGAGGTCATTACTCTGCTTATAGCCACCTGGAGGACACATGATTATTTATTTGTTTGCCTTCTTGTTTATTGATTGATCGATTGAGACAGGGTTTCTCTGTGCCATCTTGGTTGTCCTGGAACTCACTCTGTAGACTAGGCTATCTTCAGAGTCAGAGATCTGCCTGTCTCTGCCTCCCAGGCGCTAGGATTAAAGGTGTGCACCGTTACTGCCCAGCTACGACTCATGATTATAATGGCATATGTCTCTTGGTATTTTCCTCAGAGTGTTCTTGAATTTCTAGATTCACCCTGGGTATTATGGGACTCAAAGTAATACCTTTCACACTTTGTGTATATGTGTGCATGCCTGTATGTGTGTGATATGTACATATATGTGTATATGTGTGCATGCCTGCATGTGTGTGATATGTACGTATATGTGTATATGTGTGCATGCCTGCATGTGTGTGATATGTACGTATATGTGTATATGTGTGCATGCCTGCATGTGTGTGATGTGTACATATATGTGTATATGTGTGCATGCCTGCATGTGTGTGATGTGTACATATATGTGTATATGTGTGCATGCCTGCATGTGTGTGATGTGTACGTATATGTGTATATGTGTGCATGCCTGCATGTGTGTGATGTGTACGTATATGTGTATATGTGTGCATGCCTGCATGTGTGTGATATGTACATATATGTGTATATGTGTGCATGCCTGCATGTGTGCGATATGTACATATATGTGTATATGTGTGCATGCCTGCATGTGTGTGATATGTACATATATGTGTATATGTGTGCATGCCTGCATGTGTGTGATGTGTACATATATGTGTATATGTGTGCATGCCTGCATGTGTGTGATGTGTACATATATGTGTATATGTGTGCATGCCTGCATGTGTGTGATGTGTACATATATGTGTATATGTGTGCATGCCTGCATGTGTGTGATGTGTACATATATGTGTATATGGTGCATGCCTGCATGTGTGTGATGGTACATATATGTGTATATGTGTGCATGCCTGCATGTGTGTGATGTGTACATATATGTGTATATGTGTGCATGCCTGCATGTGTGTGATGTGTACATATATGTGTATATGTGTGCATGCCTGCATGTGTGTGATGTGTACATATATGTGTATATGTGTGCATGCCTGCATGTGTGTGATGTGTACATATATGTGTATATGTGTGCATGCCTGCATGTGTGTGATGTGTACATATATGTGTATATGTGTGCATGCCTGCATGTGTGTGATGTGTACATATATGTGTATATGTGTGCATGCCTGTATGTGTGTGATATGTACATATATGTGTATATGTGTGCATGCCTGCATGTGTGTGATGTGTACATATATGTGTATATGTGTGCATGCCTGCATGTGTGTGATGTGTACATATATGTGTATATGTGTGCATGCCTGCATGTGTGTGATGTGTACATATATGTGTATATGTGTGCATGCCTGCATGTGTGTGATGTGTACATATATGTGTATATGTGTGCATGCCTGCATGTGTGTGATGTGTACATATATGTGTATATGTGTGCATGCCTGCATGTGTGTGATATGTACATATATGTGTATATGTGTGTATGTTGTCTTATTTAGAACACAACCTTTGCAACCTACCTTCATTCTAGTCTATGGCGAATTCATTAAAAGCCAATCACCTTTATCTGATTCAAGTGTTCTTGGTTTCTAAGATACTGTTCTATCACTTTTTCCTAACATTGCTTTACTTTAAAAAGAACAAAAACCAACCCAAGAAGACCCACGCCAGGCATGGTGACAACATGCCTGCAAGCTGAGCACTTTGCAGGCTGAAGCAGAAGAATCATAAGATCAAGATCGGACTGAGTTCCAAAGCAAGAGTCTGACTCAGAAATCCAAATGCCAGGGAGGTAGCTTAGTGGCACAGCATCTGCATACGGTTTGGTTCCCTGCATCACAAACGAAACACTTAAACAACCTATAAAACCCCCAAACGAGCTGTTTCTGGTATGGGAAAGAACTTAAGTCTTCATTTGGAGAGACTGTTCTGATGTTCCTTATAGGGCCTATTCTAGACGTGCATGAGAGTGCTGGGGGTGGGGCTCAGTGGTAGAGCTCTTGACTAGCTAGCAGCTGTGAGGCCCTAGGGCTGCCACATACAAAAATGTATGGTCCTGTCATATTTACTGTTCTGTTTCTGTGAAGAGACACCATGACCAAGGCAACTATTATAAGAAAAATTATTTAATTGGGGCCTTGGTTATAGTTTCAGAGGTTTAGTCTATTATCAACATGGTGGGGATCATGGCGGCATGCAGGCAGGTGCAGGCATCCTGATCTGTGGCAGAGAGAGAGAGAGAGAGAGAGGGGAGAGAGAGAGGTGGGGGTGGGGGAGAGGCTGACTCTGGGCTTGGCATAGGCTTTTGAAACCCTTTGTGTATTTGCTCAGTTCCAATGAGATACTTCCTCTACCAATGCATACTTTCTAATCCTTCTAATCCTTTCAAAGAGTTCTATTTTCTGATGACCAAGCATTCAAATATATGAGCCTATGTGGGAGAGGGCATTCTTATTCAAACCACTGCAAGTCTGGAGTAGGTAGGTTTGACAGGGTCCTAGAAAGGTGTCTTGACCTCTCTAATGACTGACTATTCTAGGTAGCATACAGAAACAGGTATCAACTGGTGAATGAGTAGAGACAGTATGGAATGGGTTGTGTCTGAAATACTCAGGAAGTGTTTTGTATTTCAGATTGTGGAGTATTTGCATATGCATAATGAAATGTGTTTAGTGGTGGGCTTTATACCTTAAAAATTTTTGTTTCCTGTAAATCATATGCACATAGCTTGAAAATCATATATAATAGTTTTAAAAATGTGCCTTTATTTTAACTGTGACCCATCATGAAGTCAGGTGTGGAAACCACTGCTTGCATCACGTCGGCTCGCAGAGTGCTGCAGATCTTCAGAGAGCGACACCCAACTTGAGTAACTGCTAATGAGAACACAGGGCCTGTTTGGTACTGTGTGCCTGCTTGGACTTGTGATGGCACAGGTTGGCGTGATCTAGAATCGCCTTGGAGACAAATCTCTGGGCATGCCCGTGAGGGGATTTCTAGATTAAGGGTAACTGAGGTGAAAAGATCCATCCTAAATGCGGGGGGTGCCATTCCATGGTGTGGGGTCCTAGGCTATGTAAAAAGGGCAAACATAGCTAAGTGAGCAATCCTCTCTCTGCCTCCTGGGTACACACATGATGTGACCATCTGAATTTTGTTCCTGCCAACATGCCTCCCCTACCAATTTTCTCCCCACCTCCACCATGATGGACTATGTTCTCAGAAACTATAAACCTCAAACAAACCTTTCCTTCATAACACTGTTTTGGTCCGACATTCTTGTCACAACAATGAGACGTCCAATACGGACTCTCAGTCTTTATTGCAATTGTGAAGTGAGTACTACAACGGTCCCCTCCAGCACATAGCGACACTGAAGTGGGGCCTAGCCAGTCATGTAAGGTACCAAAGCCACTGCTGAAAGAAACAGGTTGGCTTCACAGTCTGAGCATAGGTAGTTTGACTGGGGAGGACTTAGAAAATATGCGCTACAGGGACTGCAGATTCAAAAGCCCTGTACAGAGAATGTGAAAGAACAAAACAGTTTCATGTAAAATAACTGGGGGTATGTGGTTTCAAAAGTTAAACAGCAATACAACACACACACACACACACACACACACACACACACCCCACATAAAAGAGTGATAAAAATAGCTGTGTCAGTCAACTCAAGACGTGGGCCTGGAAATGTGTCCAGTGATACAGTCCTTGCCTAAGATGTGAGGGCTGGCGTTCCGTCCCCATGCAACAGAAACAAAATTGAAGAAACAAACAAAACCACCAAAAGACATCTGGGAACATTGGCAGGGCCCATGAGGTGGCAACCTCTAATTTAATTCAGCCTCCTTATTTAATTTAGTTTTTAAAAAGATTTGTTTATTTATTATTATGTGCTCTGCCTGCCAGAAGAGGGCATCCAGGTCACATTACAGATGGTTGTGAGCCACCATGTGGTTGCTGGGAATTGAACTCAGGACTTCTGGAAGAGTAGCCAGTGCTCTTAACCTCTGAGCCATCTCTCCAGCCCCATTTTTACTTATTTTTTATTTGAGACAGGCTTTCACTCTGTAGCCCAGACACTCCTCCAGTCTCAGCCGTCTGAGCACTGGGATTATAGGCATGAACCTTCTTATTTTATATTTTCTGTTTGTTTGAGACAAACTCTCATTCTCTGTCCTAGAATGGTCTGATGGTGATCTTCCTGCCGTAGTCTCCCAAGCGCTGAGGCCATAGCCATAAGCCGTCATGATGGACAGCCTCTTTATTTTAAAGAGAGAGAAACCAAGGCACAAAGGGGTAAGGGAAACTGTTCTGGTCCTTGCCTTGTAAATGGCTGAGGAGATCAGGTGACACAAGTCCCAAGTCGCAGGCCCTTCCCTTCTTCATTGTAAATCAGAATTTCCATAGTGCTGAGGATGGGGCCAGAGTCAGACAATCTATCAAGGCTGAGCAAAGAACACTCATTTACTAAACAGGAACAGAATTGAGCTTAAACTGATTTCTCTCTCTCTCTCTCTCTCTCTCTCTCTCTCTCTCTCTCTCTCTCTCTTTTCTGATTTTTATTTTTTAAAGGGACAAGAAAGAAAGGTGGGGATGAAAACAAAGCATTCTGGGAAATCAGGACCCAGACAAGCTGCTCACCCTAGCAGAAGCTGGTTGTGGGTGGAGTGCTGGTGCCTGTGTGCTGTGCCTGGTAAAGAGAGCCACCAAAAGTCCATGAGAAGACCTGGATCTGGCGCTGGCTTTGCTTCTGCCTGGCAGTGCAGCCTTTGGCAGCCATTGTCCTCTTTGAACTAATTTCAGTTTCCTGCCTTTTAACCTGGAGCTTGTACACTCATCGTCCACCCTTACCGGGAAAGAAAAGGGGCCTTGGAGTAACATGGCTTCACTAACTGTGCGCCTGTATATAAGCTGTTGTGTACTGTCTTTGGACAGAGATCCCGTGAGAGCCAGGTGCTGAAGCATGTGTGTACATGTGTTCTCTTGACAAAGCCTGTGTCACCTTGAGGACATCTTGTTTCAAGTGTTCCCATAATTACATGGTAGTGTATGTGGGGGTTGGTGCTAAGTGTGTTGGACACCTAATAATTACGGAAGGAGTAAGAGCACTGGTATGATGGGCATCCAGTTCTGCTGCCCAGGGGCCCCCGCGTGATCTGCTGTCATGTTGCTTTTCACTTAGATGAAGCAGGAGCAGCGGCTGTATCAGCTAGAAGCCTGTGTTCGCTTGGAGCTGCACAAGCTGGGTGTGGGGACCTTCCCTCCTAGCCTGCTTGTGTCAGGGAATAACTGAAGTGACCATTTAATTTGTTGTCCAAATTGAACATGTCTGAAAATGAAAAAAATAAAAAAAAACGAAGAAGGAGTTGAAATGAATATGCTGGGTGTAACCTGAGGTTAGCCCAGACTGGGTCATGTGGCTGTGCTGGTAATAACATCTGTACAGCTGTGCCCAGCTCCAGCTCAAGACAGGCAGCGTGATGAGGGTGCCATTAGCCTCTCACTCCATACTCCTACGGAAGTGCAGGGTACTGGTCCAGGACTTTTCTGAGCCACTGAACTTTGCCTTCTTTCCTCTACTGTTTTTTTCTTCATCACCCTTCTATTTGCTCTTTCCTGAAGGCTCCTTCCCATTAGTGTTTGGCCACCTGGCAGCCTTCATCCCAGTTGATAATTTGGGTATGAAATGAGCTTCTGAATACATAGAGTTGGGAGACTCGGGAGAGAGGTGCTGGCCACAGAAGCCTAAGGACTTTAGTTTGGATTCCTAGCACTGGTGTAAAAGCTGGCCTGGGAGAAGAAAGACAGGTAGATGTGCAAAGCTTGCTGGTCAGCCAGTCTAGCTGATCAGTGAGCTCTGGCTTCAGTGAGAGAACCTTTCTCAAAAGGTAAGCTGGAAGATCATAAAGGAAGACACTGATGTTGACCTTTGGCCTCTGTAAGCATGTACATACATATGTGTACAAGCACATCACATACACAGATGGAGGGTAGGGAGGGAGGGAAAAGGAGGGAGGGAGGGAGGGAGAAGGAGGGAAGGAGGGAGAATGAGGGAAGGAGGGAGGGAGGGAGGGAGGAAGGGAAGGAGGAAGGGAAGGAGGGAAGGAGGGAGAGAGGGAGAAGAGAGAGGAGAGGAGAGGGAAAGGGAGGGAGAGAGAGAGAGAGAGAGAGAGAGAGAGAGAGAGAGAGAGAGAGAGAGAGAGAGAGAAGAGCTGTGTATTAGCTAGGCTTGCACCTCTTACATACACTGTGGAGATAACGTGACCAGTTTTATGACTTTGCTAAGCAGAGCCAACAAAGGGGTTTATATGAAAATGACTCACAATTAATGAAGGGTTAATATAGAAACAGATGCTTATTCATAAGATTATAGAGGCATCTTAGACAAAACAGCCTGAGTGACACACTCACATTGGGGATGTTGCTAGCCTTGGGAGAGACATTTTAGGAGACTGGTCTTTTTGGGGGGCTTTCAACTTGAATCTCATTGGCAAGTTATTCATTTAAAGAATTGATTCTGGGTATAGTGCATTTTGGAAACAGACACACTTAAGTTTGAATCTTTTCTCTGCTTAATTTACATGGCCTTGAGCAGGATTTCAGCTCCTGAGTCTTGAGGTTGCTGGTCTCTATGGCAGACACCAATGTTTGAGAGAATATTTACTAAACTCAAAATACAGTGCCTGACCTCCTCAGGCTATTGAAACACTGGGCTTTCTTTTCTTTTGTGTTCCTCTGCAAAGACCATGCAGGCAGAAGGCTAGTGAATGAGTGAGTATGGCCTTAAGGATTCATTTATGTCAGTGGCTTCACCTATGGAAATGCAGCCCTGTGGTCTACAGATAAAGAATGCAAAGTTTGTTCTGAGGGGTTTAGAATAGAGAACTTGGGAGTTCAAGCATAGAAGATGAATAAACTAGACACTGGGCATGATGGTGCCTGCCTGTAATTCTGGCACCCAGGAAGCACAGGCAGGAGATTATTGGGAGTTTGAAGGCAGCCTGTGCTCTACAGCAAGTGCCAGGCTGCCATCTGTATCCCAGGGCTAGCAGAACTCACTGGGTAGCCCCAGCTGGCTTCCAGTTCCCAGCAGTGTCCCGTTTCAGCCTCCTGGGTGGTGGGGCTACAGGGATGCACACCGTGGCTGTGTGCAGCTGGCATTTCGGTGATGACCACATCTTCTGCAGTCCACTGACAGCCCTCCAGACTGAGCAGAGACTGGGGCTGGGGACTGTCCACACAGATTCTTCCATCTCTCATTCTGGGTACCTATTTGTGAGTGTCTCTTGCTCCCTGAAAGTAGAGGTAGCCTGAAGGATGAGCGTTCGGAAGGGGGCTGTGTGGTGTTTGAGGATCCTTCGGGCAGAGGTTGCGGGGAGAGTGGAGCTTGGACGGTCATGCCTACAACCTGAAGTTTTGCAGATGGTCGGAGCGCACAGCTATGATGGTCTGGGCCCTTGATCTAGAGATGAAGATGAAAACGGTCAAATGGTTAGGATTGAATCTGGCAAGGATGGTGCTTGACAGGCCGGCTAACTTCAAAGGTCACATTTACTTGGTGAGGTTGGGATTAATGGGGTAGAATTTCGAAGCCTTTATAAAAGGGAAAACTGGCCCTTTGCCATGTGACCCCTGGACCACTTTCCCCTCCTGTAACATAAGTGACTATAAACTTGCCCAGCTGGTCTCCCAATCCTGGCTTAAATGCACTTGTGTTTTCTTGTGTTTATCTCATTCTTGACCCAACTTGCTGGAATAATCTTCCCTTTTAGGGTCTGTCTTACCCAGCTGTGTTTATTCCAAAGCCTTTTTATAATTTCCACAGCCGATACCCATGTCTTTTAATGTTCATGTCACACACTGCCTGAAAGTTTCTGACCACAGCCACTTATTGTATGGTGTGGCTGTCCTGTCTTTTTTATGCTACTCTACATAATATGATCTATGCCAATGCTGCTATGTATTATATGTGTATATATATGTGTAAGTATGAATTTCAAATCCCAACTTAATATTATGTTCCTTGATGGTAGGGGTTTGCTTTTCCATGCTTTTTATTTTTTATCCCCTTTGTGAAATACTGGTTGGTTTCATATCTTAAATAATATGCAGACAGAGTTTGAGGGAGGAGTGGCAGTAGAGTCCACGAGCCTCTGTTGCCCTGAAGCCCCGGAGTGAAAAGATTGCAAGGTTAGTAGCATCATTTGATGGGAATTATAAGCATGGAGCACAGTATGGGGACTGGAGAGCTGGATCAGCAGTTAGGAGCATTTGCTGCTCTTGAGGAGGACCTGGGTTTGGGTCCACGCACCCACGTGGCAGCTCATAACTGCCTGTAATCCCAGCGCTGAGGGATGCCAGGCCTTTCTTCTCCACAGGCACTTGCACTCATGCACATATATTCATGCCGAGACACACATATCCATAACTAAAAATAAAGTAAATCTTTTAAAACTCTTTTGGGGGGCCTGATGGCATGATTCTGAGTATTTATCCCTGCCTGTTAGTGCATTTTATATTTCCTCAGTTTTCAGTGGTGAACATATACCTCTTTTTTTTGGTTGTTTGTTTGAAAAATAACAATAGACGTGTCTTGCCTGATAAGGAAGATGCATGAGAATTCCTGGTCTGTCTCCATGGAATGTTACTCATTGCAGCTCTCCCTAGGGAGGAGGAGTCTCTTAACAACCCTGCAGAATCAAGGAATTCAATGCCAAGAATGGCCAGAGCACCTTGGGTCAGTTGACAAGTGACAGGATGCCTGTGTGTTCTTCCCAGGATGCAGGGACCTGTGTTTTGCACCGCTGACCCCAGCGTTGTTGGCCTCAGCGTTGACTCATCTCTGGTGGTTTGTAGCCATGAAAGGCGCTTTCCGTTCCCATCCTGGTTACTGTGCCACATTGTGTACTTAGCTTCTTTGGAGCCATGCCTCATAAATTAGCCCGCCTGCCTTCTCTGAGGTGGGAATGGTCTCCTGCATTCTCTCCCACAGACCCTTGGTTTCAGGTAATAACCCAGTGAGACTGAGAAGTGACAGAAGGCCAGGGACACCCCATCAATATTCCTGAGTACTTTTCTGAAACAGGACCTAAGGATGGACTTAGGGGTCCTTCTGGGGGACAGGGTCTTAGGAAGTGTCATGCTGTCACTTCTGGCTTGTAAGGCCTTTGTGTGCTTAGGTCTTAGTTGCCCCACCATGGGTGAACACTGGGCGTTTGAGAGACAAATAGTTCAGTATTCTCAATCTCTGGCAGACTCTCTGCTTCATTAAATGAGATGGAGCTGAAAGCATGCCCAGACAGTCATGTAAGTGAGGGATTCTCTCTGCATCACATTGAGAGGACTAAGGCTTTTCTGTGAACATAGCCATGAGCGCCTGTCCTTGATCTTGGGATCACAGGGAAGAGCGGGATACCTGCTGGCCGTAACTTTATGGAGCTTGCTTATGGGACAAACACCACATCCTCAGGAAGACATAACACCACAAGTAAAATTATAGTGGTGGGGTGGAGCAGGGAAGAGATTTGGGGGGCATGGGAAGGCCATGAAAACTTGTCATTGGAGTTTAGTCCCAAAGGAGGAGCAATTACATCCAAGAGCAGGAAAGACAGCTGAACAGGTGTGGTGGTGCAAGCTGAACAGGTGTGGTGGTGCGAGCTGAACAGGTGTGGTGGTGCGAGCTGGACAGGTGTGGTGGTGTGAGCTGGACAGGTGTGGTGGTGTGAGCTGAACAGGTGTGGTGGTGCGAGCTGAACAGGTGTGATGGTGTGAGCTGAACAGGTGTGGTGGTGCGAGCTGAACAGGTGTGATGGTGTGAGCTGAACAGGTGTGGTGGTGTGAGCTGAACAGGTGTGATGGTGTGAGCTGAACAGGTGTGGTGGTGTGAGCTGAACAGGTGTGGTGATGCGAGCTGAACAGGTGTGGTGGTGTGAGCTGAACAGGTGTGATGGTGTGAGCTGAACAGGTGTGGTGGTGCGAGCTGAACAGGTGTGATGGTGTGAGCTGAACAGGTGTGGTGGTGTGAGCTGAACAGGTGTGGTGATGCGAGCTGAACAGGTGTGGTGGTGTGAGCTGAACAGGTGTGGTGGTGCGAGCTAAAGTTTCTCTTCTCCTTTTACAGCCTCATGGTAAAGATTCCTTATAGGGGAGTCACGATAGCCACACTCACCTCAACCCCAGCATGTCCCGTGAAAATTCCGTGTCCTTTCAGTTGCTGAAAAAAGGATTAGCCAAAGAACAGTGGGAGTTTGAGGAGCTTTCCCTGCCTCCCAAGCCTACTGGGAGAGTTGGGTGCAGTTAGGCCAAGTGTGGCAGAACGGAGTCAATAGGGCCCAATAAGAGTAATAATCAATTGTATTTCCTCAGAGGACATGACATTTGGAGTGGATTGAAGATTGTCAAAGAAAAAAAGGCAAATGTTATAATAAGATATGCCTGGTATAAAGTTGAGATTAATCTTTTAAAAAAGATTCATTTACGTATGTATGAGTGTTTGCCTCCATGTACGTATGTGCATCACATGTGTGGATGGTGCCCGTGGAGGTCAAAAGAGCAGTTCAGACGGTTGCTGACTGCCATGTGGGTGCTCTGAACCCAGGTCCTCTGGAAGAGCAGAAAGTGCTCTTAACCACTGAGCCATCCCTCCAGCCTCTAAAGTTAGGATTGGTTATTTTGCATGGATAGATAGTCCAACGTAAGCTGGATTTACGAATTCAGAAAACCAGGATGAGGTTCTGAGGAATGTCCTGGCATATTCAGCATCCGCAGGCGACCCTAAAGTAGCCAACACAGTGAGCAACACAGCAGCGTGCTGCGTGGGTCCTTCCCAGAGTCCCAGGCATATGAGGGGGAGCGCCTGAAGCAGCTCTCAGGGGAAGTGCTTGTAATGCAAGCCCAGTCCACTAGCTGACTCTGGATATTGCTGTGTGAACTGTGAGGCCATTAGTAGCCCATGGGGCCTCCTGAGCCATACTGCCATGTAGTATATTAAAACAGTGAAAAAAAAAAAAAAGCTGAATTGAATGACATTTAAGATGGTCTCTAGCCACCCCCGGCTCTTGAAAAATTTATTTGCTTTCCTTGCAGTGTTGTGGATGTGTATTTTTGGTGGGGAGGAATGCTGGGTTTACAAGCCAGGTTCATGAGTGAGAGTGGATGATGGCAGGGCCTTGTGATCCTTAGGTTTTTGAGTCAAGGACTGCTCTCCACAATGTGTGTTAGCGCTTGGTGGGTGTGCTGACTTTGGGCCACATCTCGGGTCATGTACTTAGACCAGAATAGCATCCGAATTATGACGTATCTGTCTTCTTTTTCCCAACTCATGATGACTGATGGACAAAAAAGATGCTCATAAAACCTTCGCACAAAGCACAGAGCAGCTGAATAATTCAAGCTTGACTTTATTTATTTATTTAGGGATTTTGAATCTGAAAATAGGCTTTCTAAGGAAATGTGCTGATGTCTTTCCACCCTCCCCCTTTAAGCTCCTCAGGCACGTAGGTAATGGGGGGCACAGGTCAGATTTAAGGGGAAGTTGTGTTAACATGAAGCTGAAATATACCCCAGAGTGTTTCTTTTCCTATAAACTTCAGGAAAAACAACAACAAAAAGTTCAGGACCCCAAATAAATGTAATTTTCCACCATGTGCAGCCCTAGTCAAGGGTATGGGAGAAGAACACCTAACTTTGATACAAAACCATTATCCTTTTGACAACAAACAAACAGACAAAAAAGCTTCTCTTTTTAAAATTAGAGATTTATTGCCACGCAATTAAAATGTTTATTTCACTGTTGTGTGTGTGAATGATGTGTGTGTGTGTGTGTGTGTGTGTGTGTGTTTGTGTATGTAGCATGTGCTGGTGTGTCTATGTAAGGCATTGGCTCTTTTCCCACTTTTAAGTAGTTCTGGAGATCAAACTCAGATCACGTGGCCTGCGTGGTGTCCTAGTTATCACCAACTGTCAGTGGGACGCAGCCTAGGGTCCCCTGAAAGAGGAGCCCAGGTGAGCGGCTGCCACTGTCAGGTTCTCCGTGAGGGGTTGTCTTACTGGTTAATTGATGGGGAAGGCCCAGCTCACTGGGGCAACATCCTTCCCTGAGCAGGTAGTTGTGGGTCAGGCTAGCCGGGCATAAAGCCGAACAAGGCAGCAAACCCAGCTCCTCCATGGTTCCTGCTTCACCTCCCTGCCCCAGCTTCCCTCACTAAAGGACTGTGACCTGAAACTCTAAGCCACACAAGCCCTCTTATTCTCACAAGTTGCTTTTGCTCCTAGCGTCTTCTCACAGCAGAAGAACCCGAGACTAGGGTGCACAGCAAGTGCTTTTTACCTGCAGAATCGTCTCGCCAGCCCTGTCATGTTATTGTTTGTTGCTGTTCCTTCCTTTGGCCTAATTTTAGTGTGCTTTCCACGTCGCTGCTGAACAGTCTCACAAGGATTTTACTTGACACCTTAGCAGCCATAAATATCCAGAAAAGCTTAAAGGAGGTTCTTTCTGAGGTCTCATGCAGTCCAGGCTGGCCTCAGACTCATTCTGTAGCCAAGATGACCATGAACTTCTTATCCTTCTGCCTTTACTGCCCAGGTGCTGAGCTCACAGGTGTGAGCTACCATGCTCTGTGCATGTGGGGGTAGAGCTTTGTGCATTCTGCACACACGGGGCCTCTTTCTATTTTATTCTTTCTTTCTTTCTTTCTTTCTTTCTTTTTTTTAAAAATTTTTGATACAAACTCTCCCAAATTTGTCCTTGAAATCCTTCCATCTCAGCTTTCCCTTCTCAACTTTTAGAGTCTGAGGCACATACCATAATACCAGGTACCTCTTTTATATTTTCTAGTTTCTTTCTTAGATTTCAGGTTCACCTTTTTGTTTTTCCTTTAGATATCTTCATTCTTTACCCCAGTGGTCTTTTTTTTTTTTTTTTTTTTTTTTTTTTTTTTTTTTTTTGCGGGCGTGGGGGAAGAGGTCCATTGTCTACAATATGTTATTAATTTCTTATTCAAGTTGTAGATTCTCTTTGAAAGACAAAACCTGAAATCCAGTGTCTTAGTCACGGTTCTATTGCTGTGAAGAGACTCCATGACCACAGCAACGCTGGTAAGAGAAAGCATTTCACTAGGGGTTTCCTTACAGTTTCTGGGGCTTAGTCCATTATCAGCATGGCAGGGAGCATGGCAGGGAGCGTGGCAGGGAGCATGGCAGGGAGCGTGGCAGGGAGCGTGGCAGGTGTGGTGCTGGAAAAGGAGCTGAGAGTTACCTCCTGACCCATAGGCAGGAAGAGAGAGAGAGAGAGAGAGAGAGAGAGAGAGAGAGAGAGAGAGAGAGAGAGAGAGAGACAGACAGAGAGACAGAGAGAGACAGAGACAGAGAAAGGAGAAGAAGAAGAAGGAGGAGGAGGAGGAGGAAGAGGAGGAAGAGGAGGAGGGGAAAGGAGAGGAGACTGGCCAGGCATGGGCTTTAGAAACCTCAAAGCCCACCCCCAGTGACACACTTGCTCCAACAAAGACACACCTCATTGCAATGGAAGTTTTGGTTTCTTTGTAAACTCAGTTATGTAAATATGTTTTGGTTTTAATCCCAAGTGTGGGATTTTAGTTTGGGCTTTAGTTTGTCCACAGTTGATAATTGTCTCATGCAGGGCGTGGTCTTTGCCAGCTGGAGTTAGTTGAATTCTGAGGACTCTGAGGGGGCATAAAAAAGAAAGTAGAAAGGAGAAGGCAGCAGTTTGGAGGAGACTGGCGGAGGACTGCCTGCTGCTTTTGCTGTGACAACTGAGATTGGCATTACCCCCAAAAGAAGCCCATGGCATTATCCAGTCAGAAGAAGCAAAGAGGTCTATGTCCCCTGCTTTCCTCCTTCTAATCTTCTTTCTCTCCTACCAAGGATTGGGGGGGGGGGAGGGGTTGGAAGGGAGGTAATGGTATTTAAGAACCCTAAATAGAGTAGGTTTGTGAAAAATCTAAGCCTACACCTCCTAATCCTTTCAAAGAGTTGCATTAAAAAAATGTGAGCCTACAGGGCTATTCTTATTCAAACCCCCACATTCAGATACTTTCTTCCTTTTCCCAGTTTCTTTTTTGTCCCTAGTGAATTTTCAGGGAAGAAGATGAGCTATAAGTTATGCAAATAAACCAGACCAAAGAATCTTAAGTTTAGTTTTTGAGGAACTTTAAAAATTTTATTTATTTATTTATTTTGGCATATACATTTATATTATTACATGTAAGTAGAAAAATTGCATACACTAAGAAGAACTATGAAACAATCAGGGGTCATATGAATGTTACATTCAAGGTATTGTGGTTAATTGCATTTGGCAACCTTGCAGAAAACGTCTTTTGTATCTTGGTGAATCTAAAATTCTGAATGAGAATCGATATGTATCCTCTCTCATCTCTGCCAACTCAAAACCTCAATCTATACCTAAAAACATCTTAACCCCTAAACAGCTTAGGTTAATTGTAAGACTAAACTATCAGGTCTTCAACCCCATCAGAGACTTGAGAAGGAATGAAAGTTAATTATTTGAGTTGCACCGGAGGTGCAGGTTAGCAACTTCCAGAATGAGAAGGAAAAAATAAATGAAAAGAAAAGAAAAAAGAAAATGACAGAGACAGTTTACTGCCTGAACAGTCACCCAAAACTTTCTATAATGTTGGGGCATCATCTTCAGCCTTCCGGCCCGGTGTATCTGACAGACGTATTTGTGAGACAGGAACTATTGAGGATTTGCTTACCCTGTCTTGGCAGAGTTTGGCTGTCAACTCTGCCTGTATCCAAGCTTGCCCACTTTTAAGAACTTGAAATAATGCTTGAAGTCGATTGTTCAAGGCCTATCCTAGAACTTCTGCTGTATCTGTGGTCCATTCTGTAGTGCTCAACTCAAGCATGCATTGGCTTCCTTGCTGGTCTATTGATAATAGCATTTGAATTTTTTGAAGTTTCTATTTATGATTTATTTATTTATTATGTGGGGGCACATGTATGTGTGTGGGTGTTAACATACAAAATAATGGATTACATGATGACATTTTCAAACACATCTATTTCCCATCATTCCTTGGCCATACTCACCTTCCTTTACCCTCTCTCATGCCTGTTGTAGCATTTTTTTTTTTTCCAGTCCTGAATGGACTTTGTGTTCAAACTTTGCTTGACATTTACCTCCAAAACTGTGACTGCATAACAGCAGATGCAATTAAAAACACTGAAGAAAGTGAGAATTGCTTGGGGGTGTTTACATGTGTGGCTGTGGCACTGTATCTGGTGTCCTGGGAGTTAAGAGTCAACTGTCAGTCATGTATTCGTCTTATAACCCCAACTTTCTTTTCTTTGCTGGGAGTGGGGTTGGGGGTTGGGTGGGGTGTCAGGGGTGGGCTGGGGTGCGGTAGGGGGCCAGGGGTGGGCTGGGGTGGGGTGGAGGGTGGGGTTTGTGCTTTGCACACGTTCCTCTTGCTTGTGTGTGTTCTTGCTGCTGCTCTAGTTTGCCCCTTGGTTGAGAAGGTTTTCCATCCTTTTAGCACATCCAGGCTCTGCCCTTTGAAAGCCCTAAGCTGCTTGTGTCCCACTGGTCTTCAGATAGCTTCCATATGCCTCTCTGGGGTCTGTACTGTCCTCTTCTTTGTCCTCTTTGAGCCAAGGTTTGGCAATAATCACACCTGTTTGAGATGTGTGTCTGTGTTCCTGCTTTGCCCCCCTCTGAGGTGAAAACAAGGCTGTTGAGACCCATGAACCCTTAAGCTTTGCCAGCCCACTGGATGTAAACCAGGTACTGATGATATACAAAAGATTAACAGAACTCTGGTATCACTGGTGAAGAAATTATCAGAGATAGAGAGGGACAGTAGTTTGGCTAAGGCTCTGCAGCCTTCTGAAACCAAGTTTGGCCCTCTCTCCTTGCCCTATTCCACCTCACATAGTAGGTGCTGGAAAGCAAGGCACAATTGTCAGGGCTGACAATTCCCCAGTGGATCTCCTATTTGCAATGAAAAAAAAAAAAGCTGCATACTGTTTTATGTGTAAAACAAAACAAAACAAAAACAAAAAACTTTTTACTATGAACTGTAGATGTCATTGAGGTTAGAGGTAGGATGTCATGGTACAAAGACAGAACACCCCAGATGGGCCCTGGTGTGCTTCCTCAGCTTTGATATGTACTTTGCATTAGAGGAATGGGCCTGCATGTTTCCAGCCTGCAGGTCTTAGGGAGAGGCTGGCAGAGGGATTTTGCTTTGTTACCTAAGCTGGGATTTGATCTTCACACCTTCAGGGTGAAAGGCTAATGCTTTAATTTGCCTGTTTAATAAACATCCCTGGGTGACGATGACCCTCTTGTAGCCTACTGCCATACTGGTTGCACAGGACCCACAGCTCCACTGTGTGGCTTGGAGGTCAGTGCCTGGAATGGCACACAGCAGTGTGGACTCGGCAGGGTGCCAGCCCCATGTGAGATGTTAGGCTAGCTGTGTGCCTGTGGGCAAAGGCCTCCTAGGGCATTTTCTTGGAAGTGGATTTTTTTTCTTTTAAATGAAAAAATATTTTTACGGGGTTGAAACTAACATCCTCTCCATCCCCTGCAAAGGACAAGTGTTTTACTTGTAAGATAGCTTTTCTGTAGTTCTGTCCTTCCCCAAAGCTCTTACTTGAGTGGTGGTCATCTTTATTTTTCTAGGGTCAGTTAGTTTCTTTTTCAGCCAAGCATGGAAAGTAGAGCTGGAGACACACGCGGCTGCATGAAAGAACCGCACTGGAAGTTTTTTTGTTTTATGTAAATAGAGATTGATGGAACATTTTACACAGAGTACAGGCTTTTGACAAAAAGTATTGATGGCTGCTTTCAGTAAGTGTTTCTTGAGATGACAGAATGTTGCGTTTTAAGATGAATTACGGGAGAAACTCCCTCTTTGGGAATGTCATACATTTTATTTCATCTCTTGTTTTATGAGAGAATGACTGAACTCATGAATACCGTAGATGGAACCATTTCCTTGGCACATTGTAAGTCCCGCTTTGGTGCGGTCCTATTTTAAATACAAAGTTATGGGGGAAATATTTATACTGGCAAATGATACTGATAAAAATACCTAACCGGTTCAGGAGCAGAAGGCGACTTCCCACATGGCTTCCTGGTGGGAGGGGGGCGGGCCTTGGATTGGTAGGAAGCCCCAGCTGAGGATGTACTCTTCAGAAAGATTACAGAGATTTGGCTCAGTTCAATGGTCAATGGTGATCTTGCCCCTCTGGCTATTTCCATTTCAAATAAATGTGCCATTTGCATGCATCCTTGTAAAGTTATTTGGTCCTGATGCAAGGGCTGTTTAAAAGTGAAGGTGTGTGGTGAATTTGGCTTTGGGCCTTAATTTTCTTTATTAATTTCAGGATAATTAGCTTAATGGCATCTAGTGTCTTAATGGGTATTAATATGGTTGTGATATACTTATTGAGCACCTGCAATCTTTCCCAGGAACTGGGTGTACAGCACTGATTTTCTTGTAGCTTCCATCCTAGTGAGAAAGGTGTGTATTGGGGGTGTGGTGGTGGGGCAGACCATACAATTTCAGGTAGCCATACAGGCTGTGAGGAAGATTAAGCAGAGCATAAGCATCAGAGTTTCAGAGAAGCTGCTGTGAGAATGACTTTAGATGGAGAGGCCATGGGACACTACTCTGAGAAAAAGCTGCTCAGCAGAGAGCTAAAAAGTGAGATATTTGAGCTGTGTAAGAAAGCAAGTGTTTGGGAACTTGGTAGATGGAGCCAAAGTGCACAGAGCAAGTACAAAGGCCCTGGGACAGGGATGAGCTCAAAGTGTTGCAGGGTCTGTGAGAAGGCTAGCCTTGGAGCCATGAGGGGAGGGTTTCAGGCTCAGGGAGTGGCATAAGCAGCTTACAGGAGGCTGCCTACAAGAGAAACAGGCTTCCATAATTTGTCCTGTATGTGGTCGTAGGAGTCTTGTTCGCATACACCGGCTTCCATCTACCTAGCGCCAAACTACGTTGCCAGTTCTCATCTTTCTGTTGCTGGCTCCTGTAGAAACATCTTTCTCCCTACTTGGCCTTCCCCTGCCACTATTTTCTGGATGCTGAGATCAATGATGCCCTCAACACCAGAGGGAATCAAATACTTCTCGCTTCCTTCAGAATGGCTCCCCAGCCACACGGTTCTCATGTGCTGTCACTATCACTCTTTATGTTTACCCACACTCTTGTAATTAGCTGCATATTGGATTGTCCTTTTGGATGGAAGCAGATATTACTCATATCTGGTTTCTTTGTGTTTAGCACAGGGCTTGGAACTCAACACAGTTTTAATATATTTGTCAGTTAAATAAGTGAGACACTTTCCTCCCTGGCTGCTCGTTCTGGATTCTCGAGACTAGGGTGAGGTGAATTCAGAGTCAAGCAGTGCCTTTCGTGGGACATGCCTTTTGGGCTAGTGCCCAATTATAAGTGAGTATATACCATGTGAGTCTTTCTGCTTTTGAGTTAACTCACTCATTATGATCATTTCTAGTCCCATCCATTTGTCCACAAATTTTGGGATTTCCTTGTTTTTAATAGCTGAGTAGTATGCCATAGTGTAAATGTACCACAGTTTCTTTATCCATTCTTCAACTGAGGGACATTTAGGCTGTTTCCAGGTTCTGGCTATTATGAATAAGGCTGCTATTGAAAATCTTTACTTACTAGGAGATTGGGATAGATGTGAAGACATCCTACTTGTTTTTATAGAATGAGCTTAAGACTGACCTAAAAATATAGGAGATAATTTTGGATTTACTTTAGGCCCTTGAGAAGAATTTTGGTCAAAATGGTTGTTTCAGGAATGAGAAGTCTTCCTGGAGCCTCAGCATCCCAGGATCGGCAACTTTCAAACCCAAGGGGACTGGAAATGTCCTAGTCTGGCTTGGGGTACGGGGCCGGGGGTGAGCCTGGATCTTTCTTGTTTGTGAGCCTTTGTCCCTGAGCCTTACCAGGAACTTTGTCCCCTATAAATTTGGAGCTGATTTAGAACTAGGTAGCTGTTTCTCTCCCCACTGAATTGATGTGCTGTTCAGCTTAAGCTCAAATATGAAATATATTAAAAGCAAACTAAAAACAGGCCGGTGTTTTGCCTCTAATGCTGTGGGGATATTTGACTTTAAATCATCTTTTAGTACATCGCAAATCTCCCCCATGATACCCTCCCCCTCCCTCCCCTGTTTTCTTTCCCCATCTCTTTTTAGGAGAGACTTTTCTTCCTCTCCTTCTTCTTTTTTTTTCTAGTGAAAAAGGCTATTTCTTAAGTCCTGATTTATTCTGAAATTTACATGGGGAAAATAGCTCCAGATCCCACACAAGTGAAACTTTATTTTTTAATCTGGGCCACAGTAGGGAGCCCTGAGAAATGCGTTTTCCTCCGGGGTTGGAGGAGGAATACATAGTGTTTGTTTAAAGCATCAGGTATTGAGAAATGCAACAACAGGGTGAAGGGTTTGACCTCAACTGCCAGATCCGATCTGCTAGGGGGTAATTGAGTTGCCATGTTTTCTCCCTCTTCAGTTTAAATCAAGTTTTGCTATAGCCCATTTAAGTGTCAAATTGGTAGCTAAACTTGACAACTTCAGGGGGCAGACTTGCTTTTGATCAGAATTTACATGCAAATCATTTTTTGCCTTGAACTGTCAGCTCCTGTTTCTGATACTCTGAGGGGGACATGTCTGTCCCAAGCTTCCCCCTTCCCCCACCCCCACCCCAAGCCGAAGGGGAGGTTGGCTAATGCTATTGATCAGCATGTGGAAGAAAAATTATCTTGATAAACATGGTGGTTAAACTATATTTTCCCTTTTGTGTGTCAGTTGTTGCAGCCGGGCACTTAATCTCCCTTTACCTAGAAGGAAATCAAACGATTACCCAGTACTTGACGTCAAAAGGGAAGCTGGTGGATGAAGGTGGAGGGTCACCAGTGTATTGGGGACCGAGACTTAAGCCACCAAATCCTGACAAAAGTGCTGACAGTCTGCATTTTCTTGGGCATTAAACAAAGTCTTTGGTAAGTTTAAAGAATCTCTCCTTGCATGACTAAACTCATTGAGAGGGTTAGAGAGAAAGATGCCTCAGAAGTCTTAAGCCTGAACTTTTTTCTCCCTCTAAACCCTCAGGACCCCTTAGAAACACTTGAGCATGTGTTACACACCAGCGTTCAGCCAGACAAAGGGGTGTTTGCACTTTCAGAGAGTTAATAACGGCAGTAGCAAGTCTTTCTGGCTTCCAGTCACTCTGCCTCAGCGTTCTCCATCTTCTATCTTCTTGAATCATTTAATTGTGGTTTAGACCCCACCCGCCTCAGTCCTTCTGGACAGCTGGACTCCCAAAACAAGCAAGGAAAGGCAAGGGCTCAAACAAACAACAACAGCAAAATCCACCCACAGACAGATGTAGAAGAAAAAGATGTTTCTAGAATATACCATAGATGAAAAGAGCCCACTGTGAGTACTCAGAATTACCCATTGCAGAGCCAGAACCTGAAGTGTAATAATATGAGATTTTTGTTTCTAGTTGGCCTGGAATTCCGTTCCATCAGTCGTCCTCCTGCCCCCCCCATACAACCCCCCCATGGGGTGAGAAGATCAAACATGTTTTCTTGCCAAGATGACAGCCAGCATTGTGTCAGATGGGAGACACATGTAAGCCCGACTTGAGAAGTCAAAAACATTTCAAGATCGGGTTGGTGTTATCGGACACGGCCCCGTGGCTGGTCCTTCTGGAACCTCCTGGGCCAGACCCTTTCAGCCTCTGTCCAGTGCTGCCTGCCTTGTGCGCTGTGAAATTTTAATTGAATTGTTAATGACACCGAGGAGTGACACAACACACGAGGAACTTCCAAGAATCAGTCAGGAGGAGCCCTTTTTCTCACTGTTACAAAACAGAAGACACTGGGAAATTGACAAGTCCAAGCGGCGAGGCCAGGGTCGTAATTGATAGCAGGCTGTCCAAAGCCAAGGCCCTTCTCTGGTAATTGCAAGCAGAGGCGCCTCTCTGATCTCACCAGAGGTGCTGGCCATGCCAGAGCGACCCAGCTTTGACGGATGGCCTTCCCGAGGTAATGACTTCGGCATGTTCTGCCTCTCACACGAGGCTCTGTCCCTCCCACCAGAGAAAATGAGCAGAGCCTTTTGCTGCCTCTTAAACAGGCCCCTGTTAAAATAACTCTATTCTATTATATAAGCCCTGTAGTGCCAGGGGCTAAATTTATATGGTTATAAACAAGAGATATTACTTTAGAATACCACAATACTGTGTTTTGCTCTTTCTTGAGGATTTCAAATGGTGTTTTCAAAATAATGGATTTTACTTCAGGAAGGAAAGAATGAGAGGCGTGGAGGAGGAGGAAAGTGGGAACTCATTTCGGAACCAAACCTTCATCCTGGTTTGAAATTCCTCTGTGTGCCTTCCCTAATTCACTTGCCCAGTATTTATTTGTATTTGTGTTTGTTTTGCTGGCTGCATTTGACTCTCTTTGGGAGCATCAGAAATATTATTTACTCCAGGACCCTGAAATAAGATAGATGTTTTATTTCATGGTTTTTACACTCCTCAAAGGTTTCTTTTTATTCCCCTCCCCTTTCCATTTTTTGGACATTGATGTATTTCAGAACTTTTATGTGGCTTTCCTTCCCTCCCTCCCTCCACCTCCACTCCCTTCCCCCACCTCTCTTCCTGGAATGTAATTTTGTCTGTGAAATATGATGGTAAGCTCAAGTGTCCCCGATGATCTATAGGACTTCTGGATTTTCACTCTGTCGGTGACAGAAACCGACTAATTTTGATGTAGGGACCCTGGGTGCCTCACTCCACTGTGGCTGGGTCTCTCACAACACAGTTTCACACCAAGAAACAACTTCAAAAGAAAGCCAAGGAAATCCCTAAAAACTCAACCTTGGATCCTTAAGTCTCAGGTTCTTGGTGTGTGTGTGTGTGTGTGTGTGTGTGTGTGTGTGTGTGTGTGTGTGTGTGTGTGTGCCCATCACTCATACATGGATAAGCTTTGATGGAGAACTTGAGAAGCCAGGCTCAGATTCTCCTTTTGGGGGAATGGCTGTAGAAAAGATTTGGCTCTGATTATTTGTCCTAATCTTATCTCCACCTTTCAAAGCTTATTATTGTTGACTGGTAATCAATTTGTACTTTTTCTTTTGTGTGTGTTAATGTATGTACTTGTATATATGATGCCCATTGTGTGTGTGTGTGTGTGTGTGTGTGTGTGTGTGTGTGTGTGTGTGTGTAGGTGAAAGCCAGAAGTTGAAGTCTGGTGTCCTCTTCAGTTGCTTCATCATCTTACTTTTTAGGACAGAGGCTCTCACTGAACCCAGAGTTTTCTGATTCGGGTCTCCTGGCTGGTGAGCAAGCCACAGGGATTGTCTGTCTCTCTGCCTCACCAGTACTGAGATTACAGATGTGTGCAGATGTGTGCTGCAGGGTTCCTTAGCTCCTCATGTTTGCTTGACAAGTACCTCACTGAGCATCTTCCCTGGCCCTAAAGTTTATAGTTTTATAAAAATGGAGGTTTCTAAGAGGTTCCTGGGCCATCTCACAACTTTTCACAACTGCAAATAGAATAGGCTATGTATTTGTAGGTGACATAGATTTCAGTGAGCTAGCCTGAGAACCTAGTCATGGTAGTTCTACAGGAAGTACCCGCAGACACTGACTTGGAGATTTAAGATGTGAAGATGTTTTCTGGCTTATGGTTTGGAAAGGGAGAGGTACCTCCTCATGTAATCTCAGCAGTAGAGGGATTGGTTGTCCTGCACCCAAGCGGCATTCCTTTCCTGTGGGCATGCTGATAAGTCAGATAATTTAAAGCAGGGATACAGGGCGGGATCAGGATCACTATTCCTTTCCTTTTCTTTATTTTCTTCTTTTTCTTTTCTTTCTTTTTTGAGCAAGGGTTTCTCTGTGTAGCCCTGGCTGTCCTCGACTCGCTTTGTAGACCATGCTGGCCTTGAACTCACAGAGATCCGCCTGCCTCTGCCTCCCTAGTGCTGGGATTACAGGTGTGCGCCACTGTGGCCAGACTAGGATTATTATTCTATCAGCTATTGATTAATTCAGTTATTTGGCTTCACATTTGTTTTCACCCCTGTGTAAGCACTAGCTGGATGTCCCCCCCCGCCCCAACCCCCACCCTCACCCCCACCTATCTGTCCTGTTGTGTCAGGTGCGTGGATTTGCAGCAGAGCTTCTCAGTGAAGGGGACATTCTCTTCACCACCTGGGGACATTTACTTCATCCTGACCTGGGAGGGGCAGGGCAGCTGTTATTATCATCTAGTAGGTAGAGGCTAGGAGTGGTGTATTTCATGCCATAGTCCCCAGCGTGGCTCCTGTGACATTGATCATGTCCATATGTCAACATTGTGTTTCACAGAATGGCATGTCAAAATGCAATCTCAGAAAAAGTCCATTAATAAAGTCTGAAACCACGACCTGCTGGCCAGCACACGGGACTGAGGGCTCAGAGTTGGTATGGAGGCTGTGGACAGGCTTTCTGGTTGCGAACATAGGCTTTCAACACCTACCCCCACCCACACACCCATTTCCTCTCTCTCTCCTCTCTCTCTCTCTCTCTCTCTCTCTCTCTCTCTCTCTCAGATGCATAGCATGCTGGGTGACCATGGGTGTACTGCGTAACTCCAAGACACCTCAGTTTCCTTCTCTGCCAAGTAGCACAGGTGGCAATATCAATCTCAAAAGACAGAGACCAAAGCATATTTATTTATATAAATAAAGTAAATTTTAGGCTCAATTTTCTTAACAAATATATTTTATTCCGAACTTATTAACCGAGAGTACCTCACTTATAACCTAAACAATAGAAAAAAAAGATTAAAGAATAAAATAATGAAACCGTAAGGATATCAGTTCCGAGGAACGTTTCTCCTGGTGTAATCTGCAGGATTTCTTCTGCTGGAACCTGGAGCCTCAGGCAGAGCCCCTAACCCTGAGCCCGGAGCCCCAAAGCCCCGAAGCCCTGAAGCCCTGAAACCTTCCCTCAAGCGGTTCTCTCTAGGAGCATCTCGAAGTGGAGTGATGAACAGCCAAAACTATCCCAAGTCTCTAAAAGCCCCGCTTCGTGTTTTTGGCTTACATTTATACCTCCTCTCAGAATTTGTTCAAGGATGTTTTTCAGCTGGTTAATAACCAATCTCCCCCACATGGTGGTTTAACTTCTAAGGGGATAAACATCACCTACTCTCTCACAAGTCTTTTCCTCATCCCCGACTTGTGATCTAAACAAAAAACATGTTTATCTCTCTTTCAGCAATTAAAAAAACAAAAACAAAACGAATAATATAGTCATGTGCTACAACTCAGTTAATGAATAAGAAGCAGTTGTGGCCCTAAAGGATGGTGACATAGGAGCCTCTGGGACCCATAGGCTTACTGATGCCTCCTGTTTCACAGGCAAGAAAGCAGATCCAGAGAGAGACCGTTGTTAACCTCACATGAGGTCAGCCTGAGAGAAGCGAAACTCAGATCTCCAAGCCCCATGCTCCTCACAGCACAGAGAGTCATAGTTTACAACCCCAGTCAGGCGGGAAAGCAAAGCCAAACACACCTGAAATGGGGAACGATTTGCTGACAAAATTCTAATCTGAGAGCTGTGGATTTTGGAGGGGCTGGTGTGGGGGGACCATGGAACTGATGGGAGTTCTCTTCTGTCAGCCGTGCCCAGTCCACGGGGGAAGGAAAGGGCTGAGGTGTCAGAAGGAGCTTTGGCTGGAGTTGTTTTTGTGCTGAGATGCATTATCCTAAGGTGGAAGCCGGAATCCTTCATGAAGTTTCTTTAATGACTCTAGGCACCCAGAGGAGTTACTGAGTGCTGACCAGTGTCAGGCATGGTGCCAGGTGATTCCACACATGTTTTCAGGTTTTAGTGGTGTTTCTGAGCTCTGGCAGTTCAGGCTTCTTCATCTGTAAGGTAATGGGTGGGTGAGAAAACGAAGTGATGCAGACTAGAATGCACCCTGCTGCCTTCAAAGGCTGTGGTTCAAAATCTTAAATTCTGTTTAGCAGTATTTTTAAGTTGATTTTATTTTATTTTTTTCTCTTAAAGAGAATTGAACACAGGACCTCATGCATGCTGGTCAAGTGCTCTTCCACTGAGCTACACCTTGCCCCCCCCCCCCATTTTAAATTATTTATTCATATATTCTTCCATTCATTTGTCATTTTGCATTGTGTTACTATGCAGCCCAGGCTGACCTCAGACTCATACTCCTCCTTCCTCTGCCTCCTGAGAGCTAATGTTACAGGTGTGTGCCACAATAACCAACCCAGAGGCCATGCTTTTAAAGACCATTTAATGGCAGGAAAAAAAAATCTATAAACTATTCATAAGTTTAAGAAAGGGTAGGTTGTGAAGTAGAGGACACAAGTGGGCAGTGGGCTGACTTGTATAGAAAAAGGGATCATCAGCTGGATATCAGAGTGTCAGTAGGCCATTCCTAGTGTTTGGGTCAAAGAAGATTTTAGATTTGAGCTGTGTGTGGCTTTTTTTTTTTTTTTTTACAAGTTTCTATTTTACAAGTAGTTATCATAAAAATTGTTTTTGTGAATGACGGGATTGACATGATCAGTACATGTTTATTAATAAGTTGCTTATGATCAGGAAATATATAGCCAGGCTTGAGTAATATAAGGAAGGAGGCTCTTCCGCCAGGAAAATACTGTTGTATATTAGTCCTGGAGAGAAAAACATACAACCATGGAGAGATGATTAATAATAATGATCATTATGATAGTTATTATTATACTGTTATGTGGCTGTGAAGTTATAAGAGAATCTATGGAACACACACGCACACATATATATGTATATAAACATACAAGAATATATGTAGCATACACACATACATATATATGTATATATGTAATAAAGACAAAGCATATAGTCATTCCACAGTATTTTCTGTGGATTTACATATGCGTGTGTGCATATATATGTACATATGTCATATTTTCTGTATGTATGTATCATACAGGGACATCTGTGTAATTTATATGAATTATGTCATTGAATCCTCCCAACACACATTTCTTGGTACTTAGATGAATATTCTCATTTCACAGAAGAGTTTAGGCTTGGAGAAGTTGGGAAGTGATAGAGGCAGGCTACACTATAAAGTTCACACCTTTAACTCCTGTTAACCTCACCTTCCAGAGGCCCCTGTGTGGCTGGTAAAGCCCCTAGTCCCTAGCACATGAGGACTGCAAGAGGAGTTTGTTGAAGGGGTGGGATCACTTCAGCCCATTCAAGGGAAGTCAGAAGAAGGCCTAGGAGTCTCATTCAGTCCTCAGCATGGCAGAAACAAATGAGGTTATCACTCACCTTCAACCAGGATACGCTATCAGGCTGGATGCAAGAACTACAGAGCTGCTAACACGTGGAGCACTTCTGGAACTACATCAGAGGAGGAGAGGGAGGAGGAGGAGGAAGCCAGGCCTACATTGGAGAAATGTCTTGGAAGGCTGGTTTTCTTTGTTCGTCTCTAACTCAGTGCTCTCTCTTGGTTGACCTTGTGAAGGTTATAAGGTCTGGCTTGGGTGGGTGTGGCTCTCACAGACCACACCTAGCTGACCACACCCTGACCTAGCCAAATCATCCAGTTCACAGGGACTAAGGTGCCCACACCATGGCCACAGCCACAATGGCCACAGAAATTCCACTGTCCACTGTGGAGAGAGCACAGGCTTTGTCTGTATTGGGAGTGTCACGTGGCAGGCACTTCCTGATTGCACTAGCAGCTCACCACCCCTTCTGAGTTTCCAGACTAAATACCAGTGCTCAAGCCACATGTGTTTATAGTATATAATAAATCTCCATTTGCCATAATGGTTTAAATTTAAAAGAAAAAGAAAGACAAACTGTTATGTTAAAAAAAAGAATTTGGGGGGCTGTTATAAATTAACTCTATTGGAGTTTCAGGTCAAGCCCAATTTATTAGGGGGGATAAGAGAGAGAGAAGCCTGGTGTGTGAGCGCAGTTGTGATTCATCTCCACCCTGAGCAAGCCCTCCTTCGGACCTTAGCTTGAACCGCACCTGGCTTGGTTTATCTAGGACCTGCCGGAAGGGAGCTGAGGTTGTAATAGAAAACAGTTATTCTTTCAAATTATTCACACGGAGAGGGCTCATTTTATCAAGTGCTCTCCTAATTTGATTGTAAGGCTTTGGTGTTTGTTTTTTCTACATTAATCATGCTGTACCTTTGAGGAAAGTGTAAACGAAGCGGTAAAAGACAGAATTTTAAAGGAAAAAGAAAAGGCTCAAAGGACAAATGTTTTCCTAGAGGTGGCCTGTCAGGGCCCTTAGCGGATAATTAGAAAGTTATTTTGGGCTTGGTAGCAAAACCGTGAACTTTCCCAGAATCTCTTCTTCAGGGCAGCATGGCATTTAATATTTTTGAAGATTAACCTTTAGCAATGAAAAGACTGTCCAGTATTGACCCGTCCTAGCTGGAACCAGGCAGCCACTGACAGCGAGAGTGTCTGCCTCTGCAGCAAGGTCTCCTCTGGCCCTGGATCTTCTCCCAACCCATCAAGACTGTGGACTTCCTTTAGTACCCTGGACGGGCCAGGGGCTCCAGGATCCAGCTCTGGCCTTCTTGCCTACAGGCTGGATTCCTTCTGACCTGGACAGCTGTGTTACCTGAGAGACGATGATGACCAGCAGTTTCTGTTCTCGACAGAGGCTCCTGGAACTTCCTTCTGAACAGTTTTTTTTTTTCAGAGAAGACATTTCAGCCCCAGATGGGTGGTGGTCCATTACACACGAGGCAGTGGATTTACACACGTCTTCATGCTGTTGAAATCTGTAATAGTTCTTATGTCTTTGACTCTTGGCCTAGAAAAAAGAGACCTAAGTTAGTATTGGAAGTAAAATATGCTTGGTGGTGGAGGTCTGTTTGTGACTAGGAGTTGAGTGACATTTCATTTGAAGTCACAGGAGGTATTAGCAGCTCAAAAAAAAAAAGTCTTATTTAGGGAATGTAAGTCAAGGCCTGTGCTGATCCAACTACAAAAGACTTGTTTATTAATGTTATTAAGTATTACAACAATCTCCTTGATGATAGCATTTTAATTATTTAACATTTATTTTGTTTAACTTGTTTGTGTGTATGTGATGCGGGAGGGGTGCTGATGCATCCACTACAGAGAACCTCTCCAGGAAGTCAGTGCTCTCCTCCTGCCATAAAGGGTCTGAAGAGCGAACTCAGGTTTTGGCAGCAAGCGCCTTCACTGGATGGACCATCTCATCCATACTGTTTTTATCTTAAAAGTTATATTTAGCAAGGTGTAATTTATGCATATTTAGTTTCCTCCACCAGCATGCATGCATTTAATCCTAGCACTCAGGTTGACAGAAGCAGATGGATCTTTGTGAGTTCGAGGCCAGCCTGGTCTACAAAGGGAGTCCAGGGCAGCCAAGGCTACACAGGGAAATCCTGTTTCAAAAAGGAAAACAAAACAAAACAACAAAAAGTAGTTTCCTTCTTTGGCGAACGATTTGATGAGTTTTAACAGATGCAGGTGGTCATGCAGAATGTAACAGACAAAAGACAAGGCACTCCCCAAACTCCTCTTGTGTCCCTTTTAGCTATTTTCCTCTTTCTTTCCCCAGCTTATGGTATGATTGACGTAATTTTCTTTTTACATATACGTCTATATTATTACACCTACATAAAACAAACTACATACAGCAAAAGAACCACAGAAATTGAGGAATTACATTCGTGTTACTACATTCATAGTGTTTTCGCTGCTTGTATTTGGCAACCTTGAAGAAAACATTTTCCTATCTTGGTGAGTCTAAAATTCTGAATGTAAATCAATATCTATCATATCTCATCTCTATCAATGTAAAACATCTATCTAGATCTAAAGACATCTCAATCCCCAAACAACCAGGCTCAATTGTGACACTCAACTATTTGGTCTTCAACCCCATCAGAGACTTGAGAAGGAGTAATATTAGTTACCTGAGTAAACAGGAAGTCTGGGTTAGCAGCTTCCTGTTTTAATAATAAGAGAAAAAAATGACAGAGACAGTTTGCTGCCTGAACAGTCACACATAGCTCTCTAAAATGTTGGAGCATCATCTTCAGCCTTCTGGCCCAGTATATCTGACAGACATATTTGTGAGGCAGGAACCATTGAGGACTTGCTTACCCTGTCTTGGCAGAGTTTGGCTGTCGACTCTGCCTGCATCCAAGCTTGCCCATCTTTAGGCAGCATTCTGTCTGTGGTAGAAATGAGGACATTTTGCCCAGTGGCTTGTTTGCCACATTTGAATCCATCTACATAAGGAGGTTCTTTGATGTTCATCATCCTCTGGGGTAGGCTGGGTGTTGCCAGGAGTTAACGTGTCTTGTCAAAGAACCATTAAAACAATATAAACCTCTTTAGATGTCATATTCTGTAGGACTCTGAGGTTTTTGAAGACCTTAACTATTCTACCTTATCTTTGACATAATTTTTATTGCTATGTATTTCTCATAAAAATAAAACCAGATGGCATATAGCCTTGCACACTGGGTGTCTTTATCTTCATTGTTTTTGAGAATCATATGTATTCTTTATTCTTTTTAAAATATGTATTTTTTATTTTATGTGTATGAGTGTTTGTGTGCCTATGTATGTTAAGTATCACGTGTGTGATTGGTGCCGTTAGAGACCAGAAGAGGCTGTCAGATCCCCTGGAACTGGAGTTATGGATAATTATGAGCTGCTGTGTGGGTGCTGGGAACTGAACCCAGGCTATTTGCAAGAACAGCCAGTGCTCTAACCTCTGAGCAATCTTTCCAACTCCCATTCTCTTTTATTTTTCTTCTTTATCAATGGAAAATCTCCATTGCATGGATACACCACAAACACTGACGTATTCATCTTTTGATAGATGTTTGGATTGCTTATAGGTTTTTTTTTTTTTTTTTTTAATTTAAAACTGAAATAGTAAACATTTCCTCAGAAAATAGCCTATTTTTCTGAGTGTTCCATGAGATCTGGGGAAAAGGTAGATTTTGTTACTGTTAATTAGAGTCTTCTATAAATGTCAATTTAGTTAAATTGCTTGATAATGTTTTCTACATTTTTGTGATTTGTCCTACTTTATATTAAGTTGGCTAAATATACATATACATACACATATGTATACATACACACATATACATATATTTTTGTATATATAATAAATATTTTATATAAAACATATCTCTCTCTATACACACACACACATATACATATGTATATGTATATATATATAAAGTAGGCAAAGTTACAAGAATATAGAATATTATGTATGAATATATTTTTATGTATATATGACTGAAAAAAGGATTATTGATGTTTGTCTATGTTTTTAGATTAGATTTTTTTTCATTATTTTAGAACTTGGTTATCAGATACACACATCTTTATTATGTCTCCTTGATCAATCAATTCTTGGTCACACAACACATTTCTTGTTCAAATCTTATTTTGTATTATATTGCAGACAGTCAAGTGTATTTTTAAAGCAAAGTTGGAGTTTATTTTAAAAAGGTTTTATATAGATTTAAACATGAGTGGTGGTGGAAAGAGAGAGAGAGGGGGAGGAGACATAAAAGAGAATGTCATTATATACCATAGAGTGATCTTGGGCTTCTGTGAGTCTCCTAAAGTCTCTTTGTTTAATGTTGTTACATCTTTTTATCTTTTCATTTTTAACATTTTTACATTTATATTTATAGTGAATTTCTTTTAGAAAGCATGTAGTTGGATCTCTAATATTTAATTTTATCACTGATTTTTTAATTATAAAATTTAGGCCATTTACATTTAACATATGTATTAATAATTTTTGTTAGGAATCTACTATTTTTTAAGCCTTTTCTATTTGTCTCAAGTACTTTTGTAAAATCATTTGCATATATTCATGATCTCACTTAATCTACACTATTGTCCTTATTTTTTTGATGTCAGTTATGCTTTGTTTTAACCAAAGTAATTATTTCTTTTAAAAAATATTTTAGTAGTAGGTTCAGGTTCAGTATATTGAATAGATTTCTATTTTAATGTATTTGCAAACTAAGTATACATTGCAACAACTTTAATTGTTTAAAGGCCTTTAAGTGAGGACAAAAGAATTGTAACATTGCTCATATTTTTACTATTTCTAGAACTCTGTGTTTATGTACATCAAACTGACTTTCTGGCATTGTATTCTTTCCTGTTGTTTTCCCTAACATTTTATGTAGTATAGATGTGCTGGATACAAGTTAATTCTCCTTTATCATTCCTTCAGTTTTGGAAGACACATTGTGTCTGTGCAGAGTTCCATATAGACAGTATTTGTGAAGTGTCTTGTTTGTTTCATTTCAGTTTCTTTTGCGTTGCCTCCAATATTGTAAGAAGTCTGCTGCCATTCTCAGCTTTGTTCTCTCTCTCTCTGTGTGTGTGTGTGTGTGTGTGTGTGTGTGTGTGTGTGTGTGTGCGTATTTTTTTTCCCTGTATTTTTGACTCTCAGTCATTCTATCCTCTGGTTACTCAGTTGAGGTTTCCTGAGGTTCTTTGAACTGTTGTTTTATATCTTTCACTAATTTTAGGAAGTTCTTATATTTTTTCTTTAAAATATTTTTATGTAATATACCTAGGTTTCCCCCTTCACCTACTCACCCAACTTCAATTTCTCTCTCTTTCTACCCTCCAAAAATCAAAAATTAAAATAAAAACAAATAAGAAATAAAAAAATTTCAAAAAGAAGTAAAAACTACACACACTCTCTTATTCAAACGCGTGCACGTGCGTGCGTGAGCGCGCGCGCGCACACACACACACACATACTCTCTTACACCCCCCACAAACCCTGGGGTTAGTTTTATCTCTTTAGTCATTTTTTTCTTGCTTGTTGTTCTATTCCATTTTTTTTTGCATCCATAGACATGGTATACTATTTTATTTCATTTTGTAGCTTTTGGATGCTTTTTAAGTTTTTTAATTTTAATTTTTCCCCTTGTTTCTATTTTGGGACATTTATTTATCCATCTTCAAGTACATCAATTCTTCACGCTGTCCTTCAGTTTTCTGTTAAGTCTCATGCTTGCAGGAATTATTGCCTCATGTTATTGTACTTACCTTCTGACGTAGGAAACATTCTCTCTTAGAATTCAGAAGCCTATGGCAGGAGGATTGCCAGCTGAAGGTCAGCTCGGCCTAAATGGTAAGATATGTCTCTAGGAGAAGATGGGACGTTTTAGCAGAGAAACAGTGGGTATTGCAGGTCTAAAAATAAAATGTGCAACAACAGCAACAGCAACAGCAACAGCAACCACCACCACCTCACTGGATCGGCCTGTGGTACAGTGGAGATGACAGAGAGTGAAAGGGATTAGAGCCACTCCCAAGAGCCAAGGAAACAAACAAACAAACACAAATAATATAAACAGAAGCATGGGAGTGGGTGCTGGGGTGGTATCAGAGCTACTCTATGTTGGGATACAAAAGACACCACTAGAATTCCAGAGAGGGGTGACAGAATGGAGGCATGGACTGAAGAAATAATAGTTCATAATGCCTCAAAGTTGGAATGACACACATTTATTGATTCAAAAGTACAATGACCATGAAAGCAGGATTAATTTAAAGAAAATAGCAGGCTGGGGATATAGAGTGGTGGTCTAGCAGGCATAGGTCTCTGGCCTAAATCCCCAGAACACACACATGTGCGCGCGCACACACACACACACACATGCACACATGCACACACACATGCACGCACACACGCAGACATGCACACACACACACACATACAGTGGGAGAAACTGAGTGTGTGCTCTGAGGAGATAGCTCAGTCAGTGAAGTGCCTGCTGATCAGCGTGAGGCCCCGAGTTTCTCCCTAGCACCCATGTGTGCATGTTTACAATCCCAGGTCTGGGGAAGGGGAGTCAGGAGCATCATCCCAGCCTTACTGGTCAGCCTGCGTAGCTGGAAAAGAAAGAAAACGCCAGGTCTCATTGACACTCCATGTCAAAAACAGGGTGGCCAGCTCCTGAGGAGTGACCTCTATCTTCAGCATGTATGCACACACATGTGTACCCACTCAGAAAAAAGAAAACCACTCTTAGGCACAGCTTAGCTAGATTCCTAAAATACAGAAGGAGGGAAAACCGCTGAAACAGCTGGCGGGGAAAGCGTGCATTGCTTACAGAGGGTCCTCCAGACCTAAGGCCTCATTGAAGCCCTCAAGGCCGGAGGCAGTGAGTGGGCCAGCAGCGCGGTAAGGCTTGTAGGAAAACCCGTACCCGAGCCAAATGCACGGGAATCCAGAACTATCTATCCGGCAAAGGCACCCTTCATGAGTAAAGGTGAAACAAGGACATTTCCCCGCAGAAAGAAACTAAGAGAATTAAGCACTCGCAGACTCTCATGCCAAGCAACGGCGGAGGAAGGTCTTCAGGGTGTGTGAAGAAAGGGGTGTCACCCTCAGAAGCAATGAAGAACATCTGATGGCAGAAATACAAGAGTAAATATGATATTCCCCTGATTTCTCTAAAACACTATCTATTTAACTGGCTAACTTTGACATATAGAGAGAGCATATACATATGGCACGTGACAAATACATTATAAAGGCTGGGCATGGAGTAAACACCATTTGTTACACTGTTGTATTTTTATTTTGTTGTTCTTTTTCATGGGGTGGCATGTTAACTCTAAGCAAACTAGTCCAATTGTGAATGTCTTTGCGAACCCAAGGGTTCCTAAAATTCAACATAATTGATACAGGAAAAAAAAGCCAACAGATAATTTAAAATGAAATCCTAAGAAAATTGTGTCCAGTTTCTCCAAAAGAAGGCAAGAGAGGATGGCAAAGTAATACAGGCGATAACGGGTAAACAGAAGGCAGGCGGAAGTGTCCTCCTGCAGCCGCAGTAAACATTACATAAGTGCTAACACACTGGCTGTGTGATTGAAGTGGACCAGGAGAACCTGGCCGTGTGGTTCTCTGGGATGCCTTCGGTGGCTTTGGAAGTGTCTTGGCATCTCAGGTAGAGTGGGGACTAGTATGCTAGACCTGCAAGAGTGACATGCTGGGCAAGGTGAAGAGAAGTGAATATATGGGGCAGCTGCGAGGAGTGGCTTCTGGCGAGACCAGGATGTCTGGCCTCGTTATCATTTGGCTTAAGCTGGAGCTGAGTGAGGCAGGCATCGGCTTTGGTACTGAGAACCAGGCAGAGCCTGGGAGGAAGCCAGGGCAAGATGTCTACATGCCTTTTCTCCTGCTTCGCCGCCGGGCTCTGTCTCTCCCACCTGTAAGCAAGTGGCTCCCATTCCCACTAAGCCCCCATTCTCAATGTGGAGAACTGTGCACTGATTTGTTAAGCTCTGCTCTCTTCCGGCTGGGACCCCAAGAGGTTTGCAGGGCAGGTGTTTAGCTCTGTCCTTTCAGGATGGCGCTGTAGAAGGAGGCCTAGCCTGAATGACTTTGCTAAGCGGCATCTAAATCCTGCAGGACACTCCTGGGCATTGAGGGGGCAGCCAGCAAAATGTCCAGTAGTGTCTGATGACTGAGGGATGTGCACTGAGGGGGTGTCACTCACGTGTCCGTGGAAGGACTGGGAAACATCATCATCCAACTTGGAAAAGAAAGAAATTAGGTGATGGACAGGAGGAGGATTTCTTGTCCTTTCCGCCTCCTTGCCTGATTTGTCTGGCCTCTGCCAAAAGGCGTTTAAAGACCCTGTCTGAGCTAGGTTGAGTGAAGCAATTGGAACTCAGGTGTGACCAAAAGGATGCTGGCGTTGGGACAGAGGATGCTATTTGTAGCCACTTCGCTAGGAGAGGAAAAACTTTCTGTATTTCTGTACAGATGTGTGCTGCATCATGTAAAAGGAGTGTACAATGTGTTCCTTGCTCAAGTCATGCCTTTAGTGACTGCATTGTCTTCAGCTATGGGCCTCTTCCTGCTTTAGATCACTGTGTGTGTGTGTGTGTGTGCGCGTGTGTGTGCGTGTGTGTGTGTGTGCGTGTGCACGTGCGTGTGTGTGTGTGTGCGTGTGTGTGTGTGTGCGCGCGCATGCATGTTTGTGTATTCATATTACTGTGGGAGGGGCAGAGGGGATGCATCTATATCTGCATGCACGAGCCTGTGAAAGCCAGAGGATATCCTTGGCTGTCATCCCTCAGGTGCCATCCATCTTCCCCGTTGAGACAAAGTCTCCCATTGGTCTGGAGCTCAGCAAGTGCACTAAGCTGGCTGGCCAGTGCATCTGCAGAATCTGACTGTCACCAGATCCCTTGAGCTGAGGTTAGGAATGTGCTCCACCACGCCCAGCTTTTCTGTGGGTTCTAGAGATGACGTCAGGTCCTCATGCTTGCAAGCCAAGCACTTTACCATCCCAGCTGTCTTCCTAACCTAACTAGCTCCCTTTTGAAAGGAGGTGAACTAGAATTTCAAAATGTACATTTGATTTCCTGGGAAAGCCCCCAGGCTTTCTTTCACTCCAGTAAATAAGATGAGTTATTTGGGTACCTGTGGAGGATTTGCATCTGCAAACATTGTAGACTGGGCATCTAGCCGTATTTCTCATGAGCTTTATAGACCAGCCTTTGGCTGATTTGTAAGGGGCAATCAATATTGTCACATTCTGTGATTGCATGAGTTTACACAAATGTTTCTACCAAGCCATTTCCCTGGGGCCTTTGGCCGAGGGCAGCTGTGAAAGTCTGCCCTCTGCTTCTTGGCTGGACGCTGGTCAGGGAGGCATGCTAGTTAACCATTTACTTAACTTGTTCTTGCTGGCATAGCCAGGGCCATTGCCAAAGGTAAAATCTGTCAGCAGAGGGCAAATGCTAATGAGATAGGCATGGAGGAGCTGGGGAGTTGTGCATCTTGGATATGGGGAAGTGCATTGTGGGAGGAGCACACTAGGCTAGAAGTATCTTAGCATCAGGCAGTTGGGGGAGGGCAGGTGACCCAAACACTAAATAGGTCCCCAAAGAGAGATGCTCATTTTCTATGCTGCTTAACTTTATTTTGAAACCCTACACTTTAAACTTTAACTCTCTGGGGTCAACTAGGATGAATGACAGAGGAATTGAAATCCTGTACCAGATTCCCTTATCAAACCAACTGCCACTCTCAGGATGAGCATCTGGGACAGAGGACTTTTAACACACCAGAATAATTTCCCTCTGGTTCTTTCTTTCCATGTACTCAAATCTATATAGTCTGGCCCTCTGATGATTCTTGTCCTCTACCAAACTCAGGAAGGGGCGTTTCCACCACCTGCCTCCATGTGCCCCTGATGCCCACTCACCTCTGTCACTATATGGCTTACCCACCAGCAGTTCCCTATTGCTTGGAAGCTTTTAAGATGTGGCGTTGTGGACCTTGCTCCAGACAGACCATCTAAAACAGAACCAACTCTTTGAACAGGTTCCCGAGTGACGTGTGCCACTTTCTCGAAGGCCTCCCACGGTTTCGTGCTTGCTTTGACTTCTCTTGCCTAGATTTATCTAAATCTCATTTATACTGTGCAGCTTGTCCCTCACCCCCACCCCCGCTGGGTAAGTTTCTTTCTCTTTTCCCTCTTACCAGCTACAAAATCTTGAAATTTCCCCAGTTGTCTCCGGCCTCCCCCCCGCCCCCCGCCCATTTCCTTTCCCCAAGGTCCAGGCGCACAGTTCTTGTTAGCTTCTGCTCCACATTGACTCATGCTCTGGGATGTCAAGGGTTCTGTCCAAACCACTGTATCTTTCCACTTTCCAGGGCCTCTGTCCTGCTGCTGCTCCGTACTGAACAACCGGCTGCCACCACCGGCTCCTCCTTGGTCCCTCTCTGTCTAATTAGCCACCAGCTTCTTTTTTTTTTTTTTTTTTTTTTTTTTTTTTTTTAGATTTTTCGAGACAGGGTTTCTCTGTGTAGTCTTGGCTGTCCTAGACTCGCTTTGTAGTCCAGGCTGGCCTCGAACTCACAGCGATCCGCCTGCCTCTGCCTCCTGAGTGCTGAGATTAAAGGCGTGCGCCACCACGCCCGGTTTAGCCACCAGATTCTATCTCACTATTGTCCTATGTCTTTGTTTACTGTTCCAGGGTATTTTACCCCCCTTTCCTGGAGCAGATGTTTGTAATCCTATCCACCGCCTGCCCCGTGTCTCAAGTCCGCCACTGCCTTTTTCTTTCATGTTCTTGTCACATCCTTCCCCTCTTCCAAAGCACTCCTTGTTTCTCCCTGTCCCAGAGTTAAATCTCATCTCCTCAGAGTCGGCTTCAAGGCTACTCTCATTCAAGTACCAGGCCCTGCCCCTCGCTGTCAACAGGCTGTTCTTTGCAGTGATCTTGGCTTAGCCAAACTCAAGGCCTCTTCTTGTCTGGCTCTCCCCTACTAGTTGAAGATGGCCCTTTAAATCTAGAACGAGAATCTAATCCATATCGTTGTGAGGATGGACGTTGAAGCAGCCATCGTTATGAGCCAGTGTGAGCTCAGTGCAGATAGGTGCGTCTTTGGTCTTCTATGGTTTTCATTTCCTGTCACTGACTGAATTATATCCAAGTTTCTTCAGAATATTAGGCAGAAGCATGGGCAGTCCTAGGCGTTTTGTCGAGGACAGTCCTGGACGGTCCTTGACCCAGCTGACTGGGCTTCTTACTCCTCCTCCAAGCATTCCAGGGCTTCTCCAGCCAATAACTCCAAAATCTTCTGTCTGCTCACTGCAGGCCAGTCCCTGAGGCCTACAGACCGCATGGCCTACATTTTGACAGACCAGGAAGTGAAGAGCTGGGTGCGAGTAGTACAAGGCCATAAGCCTCAAAGCCCACCCTAAGCAGCCTGTGTCAGCTAGCTAGGCTCTGTGTCTCCAAGGTTTCATAGACTCCCAAGATAGCCTGACTAAGTCTTCAAACCTTCGAGCCTATAGGGGACATCCCATGTTCAAACATAACATTAGGGAAACAGCTCTGTTTCTTTTGCTCTGTTAAGCAAAAGAAACACTCAGTGTGATTTGTGCCAAACAAATCAAATGACAGAGCCTACATGGAACTAGTCATTTTCTTGTGGTTGCCCATAGACTATAGTTTGGTACCTGATTCTTGGCAAGGATTCCTCACTATTGACTTATGTGAAGATAGATAAGGCATACGTCAGCTTTGGCTGTCAACCTGACACAAACCTAGAGTCACCTGGGGAAAGGAGACATCAATTAAAGAATTGTTTCAGTAAGATTGGCTTGTGCAGGCCTATGGGGAATTTTCTTGGTTGTTAATTGATGTAGGAGGGCCTAGCCCACTGTAGGCGGTGCCATCCCTAGGCAGGTGGGCCTGGGCTGTATGTGAAAGGTAGTTGAATGTGAACAAGGGAGCAAGCCAGTAAGCAGAGTCGTTCCATGGTCTCTGCTTCAGTTGCTGCCTCTAGATTCCCGAGGCTCCAACTTCCCCAGCCTCACCTCAGGTAGGAGCTGTTACCTGGACTTGTAATATGAAATAAACCCTTTCCTTCCTGAGTAGTTGCTTTTGGCCATGGGTATTTTGTTTTGTTTTTTGTTTGTTTATCAGAAAACAAATTAAAATAGCATGCATATCATTGTACTTGTGAGAGACAGAGTTTGGAAGGATGGAAGATTCATATATGAAATCCTGAATTTTCATTGTAAAGTTCACATTATTTTACCAGCTAGAGTCTGTTGGCAAAGTGAGAAGAGCTGAAGTTTAGGAGCATGACACTTGAATTCAGGCTCCCACCCGATTGTGGAGTTACCAGAACACAGGCTACTCTAGCAGAGAAAGGATTTTATTTTTATTTGGCAACAAAACATGTGGGATGGGAGTATTGAATTCACTCTGGAGTTTTGTAGGCTCAGCAACACAAGCACATTGTCTTGGGAGAGGAGGAAGGCCATACCTAGAGACCTGTGCTTCGCTCTGGGCCCTGTTTTCAGGCGGAAGTAGAGAGACTGTGATATTTTCAGGGGGGTGGGGGTATAGCAAGAGTCACTGGCTGAGGTGTGGTTGAGCATGGAGACCCCAGCAGTGTTTTTCCAAGGTCCTCTAAAGTCTGGATTCACCCACCTGATGTCTCACAGAGGGGACTTTCTGTCTCCTTGTGGCTTTCTGGAGGCATTTAGCATCGCTTTGCTCCGAGCGTGTGCTAACAAATACCGTTGAGGGATTGTTGTTAGTATAATGTTAGTTTTGCCTCCAGGTCCAGAGCATAATTCACTTGAGGGCACATTCCACAGACTATGCTTGTTTGTTATGTCTTCTCAGCATCTTGCACGGGGCTACACTTTCAGTGGGTACTTAGTAAATACAGGTTAAGTTCACAACGTTAAATGTTGGGAGGAGTCACTTGGACACCTCATACTTACTGGGCAGATGCCGCTTTCTTGCTTTCTTGGTGAGGATGAACCTTGGACCTGGGGAGGCAGCAGCCCGAGTCTTTGGGTCAGCCTCTTCCACTAATAGCTTGTACCGGGCAAGTGAGAACATCCATCCAGGAGCTGAGAGTGAGGAAGACGTGGGATGGAACATGTCAAGGGTGTTGAAATTTAGGGCCAGGCCTCTGAATGCAGCAGCTGAGCTCTCCTGGCTTCTCAGCATTGGCTATGGTCATTAAATGCTTGAAAATGACACAATTAAGAGCCGTAATCACTTGCATGTTTAAGTTCCTTTCAGTGGGCACACAGGCAGGAGAACTTCCATAGTTTGCTTCCTGGGAGATTGGAGCCTGGGACCCAGTAACTCACTTGTGTCTATACAGCTGTTATGTGCTATTCAGTGGCAGGTGTGACTGATTCCACGGCTGACACCACCTCTGAGATAAATGTGGACGTGTAAAGCTCTTGTTCATGGGTGTCTGAGAGAGAGCATTGTTGGGAGGATGCTGAGCGCCTCTTTGTTGTTACTGGTGGGGTTGAGGCCACTTGAGCGACTTGGATTAATGTTGGCACTCTTTCCCAGGGCACATCTGTTCTCTGCAGGGCCTCTCCTGGCACATGCCCACAGCTCTTGGGGCTCTTTCTCTGTATTGTCTTGGCTCTCTGCAGTGGGCAGGCATATTTCTGAAGGCTCTGAAAGCATGTTTGTCTGAAATGTGCCCAAGTAGCCATGGTGAGAGGTCAAGGCGAAAAACATAAGGGCAGGAGTGGATGTGTTGCCAAATCAGAAGAAAACACTGGGTATTCTAGACAAGAAAGAAATGGCTACTACCATTTAAAAAATCTATTATTACTAGTTAATCTACTTCAAGAGTTAAAACTGACTTTTACCATTTAATCATGTTTATCTTTGTTCTTTCAAGAGAGAATAAGATAGGGGAAAACCCTCACACATTTTATTAATGTGCCTATTTGGGTTATTTTCTCCTGTCATGTTAGCATCAATAGTAATAAAGACTCAAATATAAAATTTTCATACATTACAGAAGTATAAGAGACATGGAGTGTAGGTCCTTAAAACATTTTCCATTTTAATTTCACTTAGCAGACACTGCACATTAAGCCATTATTTACCGAGCTAGAAGGAGGTGGAAGGGGATCCAAGTAGGTGGAGTGGCTACCGACAAGCCCCACTATTGTTTTCACAGTCTTAGTCCAGCCAAAGGGCTCTGGCTTAGCACAAATGAGATCAAGGTGACTTGAAAGGATTATCAGAGGCATTGAGATGAGATGGTCAGCTAGCCTGTGAGAAGCCTCATGCTTTTGTCTTTAGAGACTGGATCGCTTTTGTCGATGGTAATGTTTTTAGTGAAGAATGGCCGATGTTCCTGATGCTGGCAGAGGGAGCCTTCACAGGTAATTTAAAATGAGCAGATGTGCCACCAGAGAGGTCTGTTTGGTTTTAGACTATGTACAATACGACCTGAGGTGACAGGAGTAAAGGAGAGAAAAGGCAGAGGTGCCCCCTTTGACCCTATAGTACGAAATTCTGGTTTTCTGGCTTGCTTTGTGCGTGTGTTGCTGAGGATGGAACCCCAGCCCTCGGGCATAGTAGGCAAGTCTTCTACCCTGAACCACATCCTTAGCCCTTCTCCAGTTACTTCTCAGCGGGTAGAAATGTAAGTTAACCTAGTTATTCATTTACTTATTGTGTGTGTGTGCCCGCATGCGTGTGTGCCATAGCATGTGTGTGGAAGCCAGAGGACAGCTCAGAAGGTTTGGTTCTTTCCTTCCAGCTTGTAGGTCTCAGGGATCGAATGCAGGTCACAGGGAATGCTGTCAAATACTTTTACTCACTGAGCAAACTCACCAGTCCAGTATTTCTTGAATTTATATTGATTGGGTAAGATGATAGGGAGAGCGAGGAGTAGAGGAACATGCATACACTTGTTTGCGACATCTAGATAATACGAGAGAAAGTTCTAGACACAGTGCCTCTATCTCACTTATGCTAACTGCATTGAATGGTGGGAGTTTTAATCTTAGGATACCTAGCTGAGCCACAGAGGGCTCAAGAGCATCTGAAAGGAATGTGAAATTGGGGCCTGTGGCTGACCACACAGGCTGAAGATTGCTGAACAGGTAGATCTGTACCCTTGTTCCTAGGACAACTTGTTAACAGCTTCATTTAAATGCTTCCTCTTGTCTCATTGCCAGTCCCAGTGCCACTGGCGTGTATGCAAAATGTGGGAGTCATAGTAAATACTCTCCAAGACGTCCCTTTTGGCTCTAACATTCCATTATCATAATTTCAATTTCTCATTGAAGAAATGAAAGCGTTTAATTTAGTTCAGCCAATCATTTCCTCGACATCCCTGTGATCTGATAATGTTGAATAATTTGGAAATGCTAGTTGGGAAATGTGTATGTCTTTGACATTTCAGATAATCTGGAAGTGGCTACATAGCAGAGGGCGGGGGAGGAGAAGGAGGAAGGGGAGGAGGAGGAAGGGGAAGAGGAGGAAGGGGAGGAAGAGGAGGAGGAGAATGGTTACTGCACAAGAAACTCACTCAGGGGTTACCTTGGAAGCAGTTGGATGCTGCTGCCTTTATTGTAGAGTTGCTGAATTAGTGAAATAGAGATATAGATCAGTTAACATGCTATGGGCTTTATCTGAAGCAGGTGAACTTGTGCAGAGCATCAAACTAATGTAAGGTAAAAATATTCCCAGTGTTACACTGTGTGGAGAGGTGACTGTGTTGTCATGTAGTCAGTCACCACTGTGTGGCTAGTGTTAAGGCAGATGACAAGTGGAGGAAAATTCTACTTGTGATCTTTCCAGTAAATATGTTCTTTCTTGCTTGGTGGAAAAGCTGTGAATTTTGTCTGAGTGTCTCCCTCTCCACATCACATAGCTTTGGGGATTCTGCCTGCACTACATTAAAACCAGTATTAAGGTCCTGTTCCCTGGTCTATGACTGACTTAGACATAGCCTGTGACCCTGAGGTTGTGGGCACAAAGGAAAACATGACAAAGGGAAGTTGCTTTGCTCTCAAGAAGAGGTACAAGTGAGAGATGGATTCTCCTTTGTTAATGGGCTTTGTTGGGTCTACAGGAGATTTTGGGATTCCAGCCTACACTCTCACCTCTGTGATTATCTGGTAGCCAGCACACTGAGGGTGGCAGAGGGCAGCCTACAGAGATCATGTAAAATCCTGACACTTGACCTCCTCCTGCTCTGATTTCTAAACCTCTTCACCCATATGATCAAAATAGCCATTGTTACTTAGGTAGCTAGTCATTTGCAGATGTGAGTGTGAAACTCTCAAAATGTGACACTATTATTATTTTTAATATTTCCTATTTAGATTTAACAACATTCAACATGGGACCTCTGTCCCTACCTCGCAATATTTTCCTGCCTTTTTCCCCCTTTACTTTTCTCTATGCCTACCTGGCATAATTTTTTACTTTATTTTTCTTCACTTTTAACCTGGCTGTATATAACAAAATGTGAGCCCTGTTTTACTCATTGCAGCATCCCCAGTAAATTGAACAATTTCTAGCATGGGACACAATAGGTATTGATTGATTGACTGTTCTATCAATTGAGTTGATTTATTGTTTTTTCAGTTCATTATTTCTAGATTCATTTTCTGCTGAGGACACTGTTAGTTTTGTAGGCCTTTGAAAAATGGCTCGTGGGGGAATTTCTCTATTTTATCTGAACTTAGTTTAACTTTGTATTTTTTACTCAGGGGTAAGAATAGTTTAGCTGGGTATAGAATTATACATGCTAGGGTCCCACCCCACAGGACTTTGATGATAATATTCTGTTTTTGCCAAGGACTATGTCATTCTCCACCATTTACATCCCTAAGTAGAAGTTATAGCTCTACTGTGACTATATTTAGAGATAGGACTTTTGAGAGGCAGAGTCTTTAGGAAGTGATTAAGGTAAATGATGCTATGGGGATGGGGCTCAAATTCAGCAAGACTGATATCCTTATAAAAAGTGGAAATATTAGAGAGCTGTCACTCTCTCTAAAAATATATTGGAAAGAAACCCGAAGACACTGTAAGAAGGCAGCTACCTATAACTCAGGAAGACAGCCTCACTAGAAACAGAATCTGTTGGAATCTTCAGTGTGGGTTTCAGTCTCTAGAACTGTGAGGGGAAAAAGATATATAGCCTTTAAAATTATAATTAGTATACAATGCATATATGTGTTTTATTTAAAATCTTTAGGATTAAGCAACCTCAGAATTCATATATTTACTTTTTCCCTCAGTTCTGGAAAACCCTCAGTTATTTTCATTTCTCATACTTTTCCATTCCTTCATTTTTTTTTCTAGAATTCTTATTAGGTTGTATCTTGAGTCTCATTCTGCCCCCCTTGTCATGTGTCTTTTATTTCATACAACTAGTATTTTCTCATTTACCTTATGGTTTGCAAATTCTTCTTTTGCTTGTCGCTAATATTCTGCTGAGTTTGCCTATCAAACGTTGAAGTTTATGCGTCTTCCTGTTTTGTAGACACTCTTCTTTTTCATCTGTCTGGATTGTGGAGACCTTATCCCTCTTTTCCTCTGTTGTTTAAAAGTTCGGGTTTTATATTAAGGCCCCTGCTCCATTTTGAGTTGATTTTGGTATGGAGAAGGACAGATGTAGTTGCTGTCTTAGACATGTGGATGTCTAGTTCCACCTGCACTGCTTGCTAAAATTGCTGCTGTGCCTCCAAAGCGTGTTTTTGATACATTTGCCAAAAATCAGGTAGATATTACTATATGGGTTTATTTTTGGGTCCTCTATGAATTCTATTTGTATACAAATGTAGCTACCTTGACTCTATAGTGTAATTTGAAAACTGGATATTGTAATCCTCCAAGCATTGCAATGTTCAGTCAAGATTTTTTTTGGCTATTCCTGTTCTTTTGTATTTCCATATGAATTTTAGAATTGTTTTTCTTCAAAGAATGACCTTAGGATTTTTATGGGCTTGCATTCAATTTATTGTTTGCTTTTGGTAATTTGGACATTTTAACAATATTAATTCTGAGCAAGAACTTAGAAGGTATTTCCATCTTCTAGATTGTTCTTTTTCCCCGGTGTCTCATAGTTTCACTGGTAGAGGTCTTTAGTCTCAATGGTCAAATTCATTTTTGGGTGGTGTGTGAGTGTTTGTGTGTGTGTGTGAGTGTGAGTGTGTGTGAGTGTGTGAGTGTGTGTGTGTGTGTGTGTGTGTGTGTGAGTGTGTGTGTGAGTGTTTGTGTGTGTGTGAGTGTGTGTGAGTGTGTGAGTGTGTGAGTGTGTGTGTGTGTGAGTGTGTGTGGTTGTTGTTGTTCTGTTGTGAATGAGGTTGATTTTCTTAATGAGTTCATTAAAGAAGCTTTGATATTTAAAAGCTGATTTTGTGTCCTGCTACTTAACTAAATTTATTATGTCTAAAAGTCTTTTATGGTGTTTCTAGGATCTAAATATAGGGTTATATCATTGGCAAATAGATATGATTTGACTTCTCCACTTTCTGTTTATATAGCTTAATTCTTTCCCTTACCCATTTTTTTAATTAAAAGTTCAAGAGCTATACTGAATAACAGTGTTGACAGTGGAAATCCTTATCGCATTCATGATTAGAAGGTGTAGTCCTGCCTGGTCCCTAACCACTGTGGCATTGTGTATGAGTGTGCCGGATACAGAGTCTTCAGAGTGTTCAGCTGTGATCCTTGTAGACCTAGTTTCTTCAGGACATTTGTCATGAGTGGAAGCTCAGTTTTTTTCAATGATTTTCTTTCTATAACCACTGAGACAATAATGTAACTTTTGTCCTTTATTTTATTAAGTGTTATATCACATTCATTAGTTTCCATCATTGAATCCTTAAAATGAAACCAACTTCATATCGGTGTGTAATCTTCTTAATTTATTGTTCAATTCACTTTTCAGGTATTTGAAAGGTTTTGATTTTATTTTTAATTGTGTGTATACGGGTCTCTGTAAGAGGATTTGTGTGACTGGGTGTGGTGGTGCAAAATTTTAATCCCAGCACTCAGGAGGCAGAGGCAGGAGGAGCTATATGAGTTCGGGGCCAGCCTGGTCTATGAAGTGAGTACAGGACAGCCAAGGCTATACAGGGAAACCCTGTCTTGAAAAACTGAAACCAAACCAAACTAAAACCAACCAAACAAAAGGATTTATGCATCTGAATGTAGTATCTACAGAGGCCAGAAGGGGGTGTCAGGTCCCGTAGAGATGGAGTTGCAGGTGTTTGTGAGCTGCTTCATGTTGGAATTAGGAACTGAATTTAGGTTCTCTGCAATGGCAGTGCATGCTCTTAACTGCTGAGCCATCTCTCTAGCTTGCAGTTTGCAATTATTGTAGTGAGGCTCTTTGCACCTGTGGTCATCAAGAATATTGGAATGAATTTGAGAGTGTTCTTGCCTTTCCATTTCGTGGAGTAGTTTGAGGAGCCTTAGCATTAGCTCTTCTTTGAGGTTTTGGCAGAATTCAATAGTGAGTCTGTCTAGTCCTGGGCTTTTGTTGAGCGTCTTTTATTAGCTGCTTCAATCTCACTGTTGATTATTGATTTGCTAAAGTATTTATATCTTCTTGGTTGAATTTTGGTAAGCTATATATGTCTAGAAATGCATTTAGTTCTAGATTTTCCCAGTTTATTGGAATGTATACTTTTCAAACACTTTATAATGATCCTTTGGATTTCAGTGGTACCTGTCATAAAATCCCTTGTGCCATCTTAAACATGATTACTTGGATCTTCTCTTTTTGGCTAGTTTGCTAAGGACCAATTCTGTCTTATATTTCCTTTGTGTTGTTCTTTTAGACTTTATTACATTACTTTCAGCATTGATCTTTATTATTTCGTTACTTCTGCTGTTTTTATGTCTGGTTTGTTCTTTTCAGAAACCTTGAGATGCATCATTAGGAGATGTATATATGATCTCAGCCCTGGGAAGCACAATCAGACAGGGTTAAGCACAAGGACTAAGAGAAAGAGGTGCTCAGAAGAAAGTAAGAATGGATGTGAGCTTCTCAAAGAAGCATCTGGGCAAGTAAGACATACCCAGCCAGGAGGGGTGGCGCACACCTTTAATCCCAGCACTCAGGAGGCAGAGGCAGGCAGATCACTGTGAGTTCAAGGCCAGCCTGGTCTACAAAGGGAGTCCAGGACAGCCAAGGCTACACAGAGAAACCCTGTCTCAAAAAACAAACAAACAAACAAACAAACAAACAAACAACAAACAACACACCCAAGTGTGGATTCTGGTTCCTCAAGGAAGAGTTTTCCTCTTGGATATTTTGATGTAGGCATTCATGGTTGCAAAATCCTCTTCAGCTCAGATTAGCAGCCAAACATGGGGCAGAGCTCAGGAGTCTTGTGGAAGTAAGGGGTAAAGGATAGAGGGATTCTACAGGAAGACCAATGGAGACAACTAACCCAGGCCCACGGGGCTTATAGAGACTGACAGACCAACTAAAGAGCATGTGTGGACTGGACCTAGGCCCCCTACACACAAGAGACTAGTGGGCAGCTTGGTCTTTGTGTGGGTCCCCTAGAAAGTGGAACAGGGGCTGTTTCTGGCATGGCTCCTGTCATCTGCTTTTGCCTCACTTTCCCCTAGAGGGGCTGCCTTGCCTGGCCTCAGTGGAAGAGGATGTGCTCAGTACTGATGTGACTTGATGGGCTGAGGAGGGTTGATGGTGGGGGCGGCTCCCTGTTTTCTGGGAAGGGGAGGGTGGACGGGAGAAAGAGTGGGAGGGTAGGGCTCGGAAGAGAGGAGAGAGCGAGTTGTGCTTGGGATGTAAAGAAAAGAAAGAAACATAAACATGCCCCCAGAAAACTCACCTTTACTTTATCCCATTGATTCTGACATGTTATATTTGCATGTTCATTTGATGATAGAAACTTACAATTTCTCATCTGCTTTCTTCACTAGCCTCCTGATTGTTCAGAATTGTATTTCTTAGTTTCCACATGAACATATTGCTTCCCTGGTTTCTCGTGATGTTAATTTCTAGTTTTATTCTGTTACAATCTGATCTGATTCAATAAATAATCTCAACGTTTTGTGTTTTTTAGGATGTGTTCTATAACCGTTTATATTTAGGCGTATACTGATTCCTCTCATCTTGTTGTTATACTAATTGTTTTCATTTTCCTAATTCTTATTTATGTGCTGTTTTATTGTTTCTGTGAGACAGGATCTCAAGTAGCCAGGACTGGCCTGAACTCACGATGCTCCTGCCTCCACCTCCCAAGGCCTGAGATTATAGGCCCTTGCTCTATTGTAGATATCGGCAATCATGTATGGTTTTATGTGGTTCTGAGGAGTCAAACACAGGGCATCATACATGCCAGGCAGATACTCTCTCAGTTGAGTTTTGCCTCCAGCCCTGCTGACCGGGTTTTAAAGTGGGGTTTACTGTTTCCGTTGTCTGCATCGTTGTGTTCATCTTCATCTGCATATAGGATTCATTTAAGTTTGTTCTGGCATGCAGACTTAGTGCCATGAATCGCGTCAGTTTATGTGTGTCTTCGAAGTTCTCTATTTCTCCCTAGACACTGAAGTATAGTTTTGCTGGGTATCATAACATTGGTTGGCAGTTACTTTCTTTGGGGGCTTGAAATATATAACTTTAACGTCTCTTGTACATGTGCATTTCCCTCAGGAAATCGATCTCTATTCTGATAGGATTGCCTTCGTAGGAAATCTTTTGATACCCTTTTCTCTCAGCTTTCAGTAGTCTTTCTGTGTTTTGCACTTTTGGAACTTTAACTATAGTATGATATAGGGAGTTGCTTTTCTTTCCATGCTGGTTTGTCATTCTACATGCCTCGTATACCTTGATACCCATAACTTTCTCAATTTTTTTTGGGGGGGGCCGTTCTTTTATTATTTTACAGAACAGGTTTCCTATACCATAGTCTGTTTCTTAGCATCTTTGTACACTAAAAGTATGTGTGTTTTTCTCTTGTGGTGCTAGGAATTAAACCCAGGACCTTGAATGTACTAAGCAAGTATTCTGACACTGAACTACATCCCTAACCCTTAGATCAGGTCATTTTACCCAATCCTAGAAGTCTTGCCTAGTCAGTTCATATTTTTATTTTCTGATAAGTGAACGTTCTGTTCTAGTTAATCAGTTTATCTTCAGGGCTTGAAATGGTCTCTTTATTCTGTTCCAGTATGCTTGTGAGGTTTCCAGTGAGTTTTTAAGTTGGTGGATGCTTCATTTTCAAGGTTAAAAAGCTCTCACTTTTATCTTGTATCATCTTCCTAAATTCCATTATTTTTTTATTCACTTTAAACTTATTGATTAAAATAGTTCTTTTAGATTATTTATCTGGCATTTTAAAAATCTACTTCAGCATTCTTGGAGTTGCTTGCTGAAGATCTATGAGCTTTGTGTGTACAATGTGTTACATGCATGTGTGCCCACAAGGGTGTAGACTAAGTTGGGAGTTAAAGTTGAGTTGCTCTCCGCCTTGTCTTGAGACAGGGTCTCTCCCTAGCCTTTGAGCTCACCTTTTTAGCTGGACTGGCTAGCTGAGAGTTCTGGGCTCTGCTTGGCTCTGCCTCTTGATCCAGTTCTGGGTGTTCAGGCACGAACAGTCACACCAGGCTTTTATATGGGTTCTGGGGACCTGAACCTCCTGTTTATACAGCAAGCACTTTACCTACTGAGCCATCTCCCTAGTCTGAAACCTGGATTCTGAGGACTGGAGGACTGATCCGGGCTGTTTTTATATATCCTTTTCTATTTCTCCCTTGGCTGGTTGGTTGGCTGGTTGGTTGGCTGGCTGGCTGGTTGGTTGGTTGGTTGGCTGGCTGGCTGGCTGGTTGGTTGGTTGGTTGGCTGGCTGGCTGGATGGCTGGCTGGTTGGTTGGTTGGCTGGCTGGCTGGCTGGCTGGTTGGCTGGCTGGCTGGCTGGCTGGCTGGCTGGTTGGTTGGTTGGTTGGTTGGCTGGTTGGTTGGTTGGTTGGCTGGCTGGCTGGCTGGTTGGTTGGTTGGTTGGCTGGCTGGCTGGCTGGCTGGTTGGTTGGTTGGTTGGCTGGCTGGCTGGCTGGCTGGCTGGTTGGTTGGTTGGTTGGTTGGCTGGCTGGCTGGCTGGTTGGTTGGTTGGCTGGCTGGCTGGCTGGCTGGCTGGTTGGTTGGCTGGCTGGCTGGCTGGCTGGCTGGCTGGTTGGTTGGTTGGCTGGCTGGCTGGCTGGCTGGCTGGTTGGTTGGTTGGTTGGCTGACTGGCTGGCTGGCTGGCTGGCTGGTTGGTTGGCTGGCTGGCTGGCTGGCTGGCTGGTTGGTTGGTTGGTTGGCTGGCTGGCTGGTTGGTTGGTTGGTTTTACTGTTTTTGCTTTTGGTTGTTCTGTTCCTCTCTAGCAGTCACCTCACCCCCAGCTCTTTGTTCTTCCCTTTAGAACTTTCTCCTGCCTTTTCTCTTCTGTAGCGATTCATGTTTCCCAACATAGCAAGCTTAGTTGTGACCTTCTCAGGATGGTTCTCCAGCTTAGCACCAATCTTTTCATCACAAAAACCACAGAGAAAATCTCAAGTACTAGAACCGCCCCTGCCCCCCAAGCTCCCAGGTTAGCTGCAACGAGGTTGCCTTTCTGTTCTGCATATGCTTCTGCAAGTCTTTCTGCTTCCTTTGGTGACTTCTTCTTTCTCCCACATAGATAGGCCATGGTGGGCTTTGTATTTGCTGATGGATCTTGCTCTCTAGACTTGTAATGTATGCCTCCGAGTCTCTTGTTTGTCTAATACTAAACTAGTGCACACTCCCCATCACCTACCTTGCTAGAAGCCTGCTTTCTTGCTATTTTTATTCTGAAAAGCTGGAAGATGCTTATTGCTTTGAGTCTGAGCATGCGGCTTCTCTACCAGCTTTTTAGCCCCGAGTTTCTATTTCTCCAGAGTCGTCACCTGGGGCTTGGGTTGTGGAAAGATCACAGTTTTTAAAAAAACACAGGTTTCAAAGGCTAATCAGCATTTGTATGTTATTTCTTAGCAAGGATTTCAAAAAATGTCATGCTGCCACACACTCATGAGGGCTTTGAGTTCTTGTTTTCAGCCGGAACCTCCAGAAGTGACTTACTTTCTCATTTCTCCCATCTGGTAGATAACACCTTGTCACTGTTTTCAGTGTAGTCCTCTGTCTTAGGAAGACCCAGAGCTACATGCTGGGTCCCTTCAAGGGATTAAGCTACCAGACAGTTGGCTGGTATGGGGTCCAATTCTCACATGGACTCCTATAAACTAGGCTTTAATTTTAGCTTCTTAAAAGTTTTACATGGAAACCTTTCTCTTTCCTTTGAAGCGGTGCTGTGTGTTACATTTCTAGGAGAAGACTGTATGTTAGCCAAGATGAGGAGGATATGTTTTTACATCAGTAGAGTCTCCTGTGTTGCTGGAACTGCGTGGACACTGAGTCGTCAGAGAGTAAGGCAGAAAAACTGATAAGATCACAACAGTCTGTGGGCCCCCCTGTGCTAGTGGCCATGCCCACACACCAGGTCTAGGATTGCTCTGTGTCCCTCTCACCATCAAGTCTAGGAAAATCATTCCAGTTCTGACCTTTCTAAACACCAATGGTTGCCACGCTGGGAACTGCTACCAGCCACTCATGTTTAAGTCTGTCTGCCACCTCAGCACCACTCTTCTTTACTAGGCACTATTCTACCCCTTCTTGCCCATCCTGGGCATCAGGCTCTTCTTCCTTCACTTTTTCTGAAGTCCTCGGCTTGCTACTCATCCCATGTTTGTACTAGGTAAGCTCATTCACTATGGAGTTTCAGGTATTACTGTGCACTGTGGAGCCATTTCTACGTTTGCTGTGATTTATTCTCAGGTATTTAAAGTCAGGTCACAGGGTCCCAACAGGTGCTTTATAGTTGACACCTCCAGGGCTGAACTCACCTCCATTCTTTCTGTCTCCCACTGGCCTTAGCCTCTTCTTAATGTCTTCTCTTGAGCCACTGCCCTGATTGTGTACGTTTTCTACCGACTCCCAGTCATCCTTCCTGAATCTTAACACTGTGGCACAGCAGCCACCACCTCATTCTTCACTCCATCTTCCTGTCCCAGCATGTCGACTCAACTGCTCTGCTCACACATCCAAAGGCATCCCCCTGCCTCTTGTTCCGTTCAGTTCCATTTCCCGCATCCTTCCTTGATGATCAGCACCTGCTCAGCATCCAAGTCACTGACCTTCCTCTGTTGGGTGGTGTCTCGTATTCTTCACGTGGTCCACGAGGGCCTTTGCCATCTGTTCTTTTTTCTACCTTCTTCAGATTATATTCTCTGAACATGTGGGGCTGTTGGAGTTCCTCTTGCCATGGCACCACATCTCCACAGCAGACCTGTGATTGCCTTAGTGCCTTCATCCATGAGGTCCCCTCTTATTGGGAGCTGCATTTATCTTCACTTGACTTCCCTGGCCAGCTCCTCACCTTTATGGTATGTGCTCTATGTAGCCTTTGCTGTTCTTCTATCCCTGTAACAATACCTGTGGCAATTAATTTGTAAAGGGAAGACATAAGCTTTGGCTCATAGCTGCAGAGATTCTAGCCCATGATCACTTGACCCCATTGGTTTGGCTCTGTGGTGAGGCAGCTTATCATCATAGGAAGATTATGTGGTGGAGGAGAGTGGCTCACAAAATGACATGCCTAGAACAAAGAGGAGGAAAGCATGGTCCCGTAGTCTTCTCTAGAATGTCTCTAGTGATCTAAAGACGTCTCATTAGGTCCCACATCTTAAGGACTCTACCACCTTGCAATAGATTAAAAAAAAAAACATTTAACATCTGAGCCCTTGGGAAATAGAATCTAAACTACAGCACTTATTCCAAGAATCATTTCCTGATGCCTCATCATCTGCCAACACATGGAGAAGGAAGCTTCCCTTGCTCCTTAACTATGGTGCTTGTCTTAGCCAATACTCTATTGCTGTGAAAAGACATCACCGTCATGGCAACTCATAACAGAAAGCATTCAATTGGGGCTGACTTACAGTTTCAGAGGTTTAGTCCATTGTCATCATGGACTCAGGCAGACATAGTGCAGGAGAAGTAGCTGAGAGTTCCACATCTGGATCCACAGGCAACAGGAAGAGAGAGAGAGACATTGGGTCCTTGAAACCTCAAAGCCCACCCCCAGTGATACACTTCCTCTTTCAAGGCCACACCCACTCCAACAAGGCCACACCTCCTAATCCTTTCAAATAGTGCCACTCCCTATGAGCCTATGGAAGTCGTTCTTATTCAAACCACCAGAGTGCAGTTATTCTCTGTGTGTCCCTGTCATCCTAGTCCTATTTTCTGGGGGGAGGCATCAATTTCCCATACAATATTGTGAGCACTTGTACGCAGAGAATTCTCCTTTCTTCAAGCTTGTATGTTGAGCACATAGCCCAGAATGTAATGGATGTTCTCAAGAATATGGGATGGGAGGTGAGTGGGAGAATGCATGTATAGATTGTTGAGAGACTGGAAGGAGTTTGAAGGGCCCGGGGTAGCTTCTTGAAGAAGTAGCATGTGGTCTTGGGTATGAAAGACTTGGCGTGAGCATGGTAGGAGTGAGTAGGGCAGGAGAAGAGGTAAGCTGCCTGTGTTTTCTTTCTCTTTCTCTATTTTTTTTTTCTTGGGGGGTGGTGGAGGGTGGTGCTTTGCAAGGCACTGACTGATCGCAGTAGCAGGTGACTAATGGCTTAACAGCATTCTGACAGTCCCTGCTGACAGGTGATAATGAGATTAGTGTCTTTTGATTCCATTATTAACAAGTAGCCAAAGATCCATTTGGACATGTCAGGAGCTAATGATAGACGTTCAGGGTCCCTCTAACTTTGGGCCAGCAGTTCAGGTACTCGACACTCTGATGAATAATTGCCGGCTTTCCCCACCCAGGAAAGAGTTTAAAATGGACATTTCTACTGATATTTAATATGCTTGGAGAAATGAACAACCCTAACTTTCCATCTTGATTAATTATCACAAGATGAACACACCCACATAGTCCATGTCAGATCAGGGTATAGAATCTTATTGACACCCTGAAGCACGAGCCTCCTCATATTCTTCTCACACATGCCGTGGTTACTGCCCAGGGCAGCTGACCACTGCCTTGATCTCTGATGGTGGAAGTTGAGCGAGCCTCTTTTCAAACTTGGGAGAGGCGAAACCAAATACTCTGTTGTTCAACATATAGTCATGTCATCCCCTCAACATTAAATAGGAGGCTTGTCCATAGGCCATGCATCATCGTTGACTCTTGGGATTCCACTGATACAGGAAGCTTTAGGGAGTAAGTCTGCCAGTGATGGTTACTTTGCTTGTTTCCACTTTGGTCCCAATGTTTGTTTATTTCTAAAGTTTTCTCTGGCATTGTAAAAAATGTTTTGCCTGAGCTAAATCATGCTTAATTTGAAGTTTGAAAGGTTTTATTTCTTTTTTATTTTACATGTGTGAGTGTTTGCTTGTATGTATGTATGTATGTATGTATGTGTACCATGTGTGTTCCTGGTGCTCATGGATGCTGGAAAAGGGTATTGGAACCCCTGAGACAGATAGAGATGGTTGTGAGCCACTAGGTGGTTTCTGGAAATCAAACCTGGGTCCTCTGTAAGAGTGGCAAGTACTTTTAACTGCTGAGCCATCTTTCTAGCCTCTAGTCCCTTAGTTTTTTTTTTTTTTTTTTTTTTTTTTTTTTAAGGTATATAACATGCTCTTGTTAACTTTAGGTGTATTGCTATGCAGTAGATCTTAGAAAAGTGTTCGTTTTGCTTAACAGAAGGTTCAAGTCTGCTAATAGAAATGACCCATTTCTCCTTCCACCTAGCTCTTCGCAGTTATTCATTTACTCTTTGATCCCAGGGACGTTGTGTTTCGGGGGCCTCATTTAAATGCAATCCTGCTGCTTTTCTTTGGTTTGTTTCATTAAGTATAATGTCCTCTAGGCTTATCTGTGCTGTTACATATTGCAGAATTTCTTTTTTTTAAAGATGAATGTATTCCACAATATATATTCCACTATATATGTGTATATATATGTATGTATATAAGTATATATATGTATATATATATCATGATTCATTGATGCATTCATCTGTTGATGGGTACTTAAGTGGCTTCCACCTCTTAACCGTTGTTGAGTAGAGCTACAGTGACATGAGAGTGCTAACACAACCACAGAATGCAAAGTTTGGTTATTTTGGATAAAGACCCAGAAATTGAATAGGTGAATCATGTGGCGTTTTTATTTTTAATTTGTTGGAGGACCTCCATCCTGTTTCTTATTTAGGTCACACAATATGATATCCTTACTACCAGTGTGCCAGAACCCCAGTTTCCTGACATTCTCGGCAACGCTTGTTGTGTTTGTGTTGTTGTTAAAACATGTGTGAGATTGTGTGAGTTTTGATTTGCTTTCCCTTAATGATTACTGGCATTGAACACTTGTTTACATTGGTGTCCTATGCTGGGTTTCTATTTCAGCGATGAAACACCAAGACCAAAGCAAGTGGGGGAGGAAAGGGTTTATTGGGCTTACCTTCCACAGAACTGTACATCACTGAAGGGAGTCAGGACAGGAGCTCACACAGGGCAGGCACCTGGGACGGAGCTGATGCAGAGGCCATGCATGCAGGGGTGATGCTTACTGGCTTGCTCAGTGTTCTTTCTTACAAAATGGAGACCACTAGCCCAGGGATGGCCCCACCCACAATGGGTGGGCCCTCCTCAATCAATCAATTAATCAGTCAATCACTAATTAAGAAAGTGCCCTGCACCTGGATCTCTTGCGGTGGCATTTTCTCAATTGAGGTTCCTTCCTTTCAGATAATTCAAGTTGACATAAAACTTTCTGACCCTATTGGCTATTTATATGACTTCTTTGTTGAAAACTTGGAGTCCCTGGCACATTTTGTACCCGGAATATTAAGGCATCATTTTTAAAATGTAAAGCTACTGCATTTTAGGAATCCCTAACATATCTACTGGAGATTGACTTTTTATCAAATTACATATGATTTGCAAGTATTTTCTCTCATCCGATGGGCTACCTTTTCACTCTGTTTTATTTGCTGTGCCAAAGGTTTGTGTCTTCTATAGTGCTACTTATTTATTTATTTTTTTCAGTAAACCTCTCCAACCATGCTTTTTTCTTACAGTGTAGTTCTTACTATCCAGGACTTTAATAATCTCTGAGTTGATTTTTATATGTGGTCTGAGATGATAGAATACATTTTAAAAACCTATAGTGTGAAACAATAAAAATACATTTAAAAAACCTATAATAACCGTTCATTCATTTGTGTAGAACCTGAACTGGAATGCATATAGGCTAAACAGAAATTTATATTCCTATAGGTTTTGATAATGGTTTGCAAAGGATATTGACACTGTGTTTTCACAGGCAGCTTTTGCTATTTTGTCTGTTTGAGGGAACCCACCGAACATTTTAGAGATCTCTTAAGACGATATCCTAAGAAACACGTTATCTTTTAATTGAAGTCTTTAGTAATAGTTCATTAAACCTTTTACAGATCTTGAAATTAAGACACTACACACACATACACACACACACACACACACACACACGTCATAAAGTGAGATGATGAAATAGCATTTCTTTAGCTCTTGAAATGACATGCTGTGTCCTCTGTCTGTGGTTTGGTGAGGTCTTGGTGACTAACTGGTCTAGTCTTTCAATAACTCGAATCAGGGAGGGATCTGGGAATAGCAACTTAAATGAATGAATTGGGACCCACATATATTATACAGGCTAGAGAACTTCACTCTAATAAGAAAGGTTGCTGGGTGCTGTGGACAATTATGCTCCTGCTAAGTGTTCATTTACACTTGGTCCAGATAGCTATAGCTAGGAGTGTCATCAATGGGTCCCTAAACCTTTATCTGGGCAGTGGACAGAGTCAGCAGCCTTTGGTGATGCAGTGTGCAAAGCCTGTTTCTAGTGTAACCCCTAAAACCTTGTGTTCTTCCCAGCATCTTTTCACACAACTGAATGCTAGCTGGGGAGGGATAGAAATGGGTCCCTGCCTGTGTGTGCACAGTGAGGGTACACACTGTCTTCCTTTGATCTTTTTCTTCTTTTTACTGATAACCTTGAGCAAGCAGTGCTTAGTCGGCTGACCACCTGCTGTGAACACAGCAAGCTCTCAGGGAAGGTGGATTGAAAGGGAAGAGTGAGCTCTGTGCTATCAGGGGTGTGAAGCCAGGAGCCTTGGGCTAGGGCTGGGACAGGGAGCTGAGCTGATGGCACAGGGGCAGCTGGAAGAGTGCAGAGAGGAGCCGGGAAACACACTGCCAGGCCCTCTGGGGTCATGAAGGGTAAGCCAGAGAAAGGGACAGGCCATCAGGGCTTCGGCCCTTTGTCTCCTGTGTGTTTAGGCTAGTGTGTAGGTAAGCTGAAGGCTAAGATGGGTGGAGACATGCTGCTATGTTCCTGTCAGACCCGCAAGAGGCTCATCTTGCTCAGGGTTTTCTGTTGTCAAGATTCATGGATCCCATCCAATTGTGCTTTCTTTGACTTTTAAAATCTTCTCTCACTCCGTGGATAGAGGTTTATCATTTTTCAAAATTACTTTCAAGTTTTGAGTAAGTAATAACCCCATATGATTGGAAAATGAGGAGTGATGAATGTGAGAGCGTGGAGGGCAGAGTTAGAAAGACCTTGAGTGGACGTCAAGCTGGCCTACATAGGGAGTTCTGGGCTAGCTTCGGACATAGCAAGACCTTTGTTTCAAAGAATCAAAATACCAGGAAAAAAAAAAAAGATGAAAGATTATGAAAAGTTTTTTTAAATTCTCTTTCTTGCCTTCTTGAGTTTCCATAGCAACCCCCACAGGTAACTATTACTGGTTTCTTGTTCAGATTCTTCAGTTCTGAAATAATGTATGCATAAGCAAAGTTGACTATATAATTAAAAATTATAGTAAAGCTACATAAATTGAGTATTTAAAGTGCATTAAGCAGGTTGAATATATTACATGTAAATATATAATTAAACTATGTATAGTATATTGAAGCAAAATTATATATTATTGTATGTATAAAATTATACATATAACACAACCAATTATATATTAACAGGCATCTGTATTCCATTTTCTGTTTGCAGGAAAGATAAGACCTTTTCATACTACTTTGCTGTTGGTTTTTTTCACAGAACAAAAATGCCCTTCCCTTTTAGTACAGAGAGTGCTTTCTCATTAATTTTTTATAGGCGGAGGGCTCCGTTGTGTGCGTGCATCATGATTTGTTTATTTAGTCCCCATCAATGGCCATGGTGTGTCTTTTTCCTCCTTTTATTATGACAGAGCTGCAACAAACGATCTTAAACTGTCATCTTCAGGTATTTGCAAGTATCTCTGTAGAGCCGATAAATCTCCAGAAGTAGAGTTACGGGATCAAAGGGCCTATGCATTTGTAATTTTGATAGACATTGCCAAATTGGGCTACCCAGGAACTGAACTAATGTATACCTTCGCCAGCAATGTTAGGCACATGCCTGTTTTCACACAGCCTCACCAACAGAGTCTGTTATTAAACTTTAGGATTTTTGCCAGGATTTAGCTTAAAAAAGGGTTTTTTAGTGTTTTTATTTGTATTTCTTTTATTATAAATGAGGCTAAACATGCTATTATGTATTTAGTAGGCGGTTGTGTTATATTTCTTGTGAATTGATTGACTGTGCCCTTTGCCCATTTTCCCACTGAGTCTCTGTCTTTTAAAAACATTTTTTTTTTTCTTAGTGCCTAGTGAGATGGCTCAGTGGTTAAGGGCACTTTTTCTTGTAGGGGATCTGACACCCATGCCAGGGAGCTCATAACTCTAGCCCCAAGCAATTTGACACCCTCTTCTGGCCCTGGAGGGCACCTGCGTTCGTAAGGCATATACACAGACCCAAAAATAAGAAAGTAAAAATGTAGTTTCAAAAGTAATATCAAGATTCAGTGTAGGCCCTTGCTTCCTTGCAAGGGACCAATGTATCCCCTCTGTATCTGTCAGAGGGTATGCCCAAAGATTGGAGCTTCCACTCTCCCACTAACGTCCTTTCATTTATGTGATGGGCAACTCTCTTCATCTTTCTACTTTAAACAAGTAGAACTAAAAGTTCCATGTTGCATGCCCCTTACGTGCAGTGACTTCGCCTGCAAGGACTTGGAGATGTTAGTTGAAAGCCGGCCCCTCTTTTGAGACCCCACCCGCTGTTTCTCATGAGACTCTTCGTCGGCACTGAAAAGCGCTGTTGGGTCTGACAGGTCTCAAGTTATCTTCGTAATGATATTTTGTCTGGAACCGTGGACTAATTTTTAAGCGGCTGCTAGAGACAGTACTCTGAGTAAGCAGGCCCTGCCTTCCGGTACAGGAGACAGCTAATAAGTGGAGCAGGAGAGTCCTAAGTGATAGAGTGTCAGGTGAGGTGACACTCTGAGCGACTTGAGAGGACACTTGAGGGAGTCTTTTCTCAGAGGAAGCCATGAATGTTAATAACAAGCCAAGAGAAGGGAGAAAACAAAACCAAACACACCCCAGGTGGAGACTCCAAGGTGGCAGAGGGCAGTGCGCACATCTGGAAGGACCTTGTTTCTGAAGGGTGAAAAAGGCAACGCAGGAGCAGCCGGAGCGTGGCACCGACTAGGCCCGGCAGGAGTACCGGACGGTTATTGGAGTTACCTTTCTCCTCTGTTGGTGTGCCTTTGTCGTCGTCCTAGTTTCATTTTAGAGCCCTGATACCAGTCAAAGCTCATAGGTTGTTCAAAGAAATAATAAAGTCTTCAGAGCCTCATTTCCTGTTCAGATAGGCAATGTCCAAAGTATAGGCTTTCCTCTTCCACAGCCGCCTTTGAGGACCACAAGGCTCTCAGTGCATCGAGACAGTGGAGGTGGGGGCTGAGCGGAGAGGATCTGCCTCCTTTGATATTAATTCACCTGTAATGGCATACAAATGGGGAGGAAAGCCATGAAAAAAGTAGCGGAGCAGCTGCTCAATAGTCAGAAATAATGGCTTCCTCTCAGAGCGCTGCTCCTGACAGGGCAGGCCTCCCAGGCTCCATCTCGGCCTACCTGCTCCTGAGGCTCGGTAAAATGGCTGTCAATCTACTCTAAACAAGGACAATTGAGGATGGTTTTTCAGTGTTATTGCTGGCTTAGTTATGTCAAGCGATTTCTTCGAGAGTAATAATAGATGCTGTCTTCAGAAATAGTTTAGTCACAAATGCCTGGTTCTTAAAGTCGATTCCCTTTTCCCACTCGTCCCTTCCCTCCAGTCTCCTCTCCTACCCCTGGAATCTGCCTTCTCCTAAAAATGTCTTCACAGGGATGCTGGGTAAGCGGCATTTCATTTCTGATTTCCTTCTCATCATCTTTTCCACCCCACCCCCTCGGAACCAGCCATGCCAAAGCCTCCGTCAAGCATGCCAAGCCAGTTCTGTGGAGCACATTGTAAAAACGCCGAATGATGTCATAAGGAAAACAGTTGACCCGGGGGCAGAGACATTAATAAGTCAGCCCCTTCCCTCTCTCTGTGCCCCAACGTTGGCTAATTTATTTCCTAACTAGTCTCTACAAACCAAATGTTAACACATATGCCTGATTGTTAACCTCCTCTGGGCACCAAACCTGGTTTTTTTTTTTTTTTTTTTTTCTTTCTTTTTTTTTTTTCTTGAGTGCAGTAAGTGATTATCCAACTCACGCTGCTCTGGAAAAGAGGTTTTGTTTTAATAAGCAGTTTGCAGTTTGGCACACAATGCTGAGGAAAGCAACATTATCTCCAGCAGTAAACTCTGCAGTCATTGCAAAGCTTGACAAGAAAATGATTGAGTCTGTTTGTTATACCTTTGTGGGGCTGCCACTGCTGCTGCTGATGGAAATGTTGCTGTTTATTCAGCAATGCAATAACACTTGCTGTAATTTATGGATGCACATTCCCCAGATTACTAAAGGTAATATTGTTGACTAAAGGAAAGTATACGAATGGATAGTTTCGGTTGTTGGTATCCTTATAAAAGTGATTGACTGTTCACTTTGCACAGGAAAGAATTTGCACAGGACTCACCCCCCTTAACAATTACAGATTTTCTTTCCTCTGACAGTTACAAATAACATGGCTTGTCCTAAGAGGTAGAAATTTACGGAGTCCATGGAAGTTCAAGCCAGAGGCTGCATAGACCTCATTTCCCACCCTGCTCGCTGGTCTTGCTCATGCTGAGTGCCAAACAAACCACACCTGGGCTGTCTCTGTGACCTTTTTCCTGGGAATCTGGCATAGGAGGAAGTGTCTGATAGCTTTAGATGCATGGCTTTTCTTGTAAAAGGAGCTGAGGAGGCCATGGGTTGAGCCTCAGCCGTACTGGCTGACCCATGGTGTGTTTTTCTTATGTGATCTGAGATGAGTGGAAAGCATCTTCTGACAAATCGTTTTATGGGGAAGATTGGGTAAGATGGATTCTTCTGTCCTAGGAAGTTGAGTTCCATTGGCAGCGGAGGGAGGGCCGGCTTTTCTTCTCACTGCATTGGCCAGAGGACTGGGGATGTCTCATGTTGGCCAGGGCCCACCTCTTGAAGGGCAACTGTGAAGTGCACCTTGGGAGCCTGCGAGAGCATCGTCCCAAGTGAGAGGGCCCAGTTCTAGAGTGCAGGGGCTCAAAGGAGTTCCAGAGCATTAGCTATTTTCTCAGTGACGGTAGTTGTGGCTTTATGCTAGGATACAAGACAGTGCCACTTTTGGTTTGAGGCAGGCAACATTTGGAAGCCTCCATACTCCGTCTTTATTGAGATAGTGAAACAAGTCTTGGTCAGAGGGGACCAACATGTGAGTGAGCTCTGTTCTTTCTTCTTGGGAGACAAGTAGCTATCACATACAGAAATATGGATGAAAAACACTCATATCATGCATTTTACAGATATAAGTTTTAAAATTATGTTTCTTTTTAACATATGCATTTATATTATTACACATGAATAAAATAAACTATATACAGCAGGGAGAACCACGAGACAATCAGGAATTATATAAATGTTACATTCATAGTGATTTGGCTATTTGTATTTGGCAAACTTGAAGTAAACATCTTTCCTATCTTGTTGGGTCTAAACATCTGAATGAAGATCAATATCTATCATATTTCATCTCTATTAACTTAAAAACATCTATCTTGATCTAAAAACATCTTAACCCCTAACCTACTCAGCTTAATTGAAAGACTAAACTATCTGGTCTTCAACCCCATCAGAGATTTGAGAAGGAAGAAAAGTTAAATATCTGAGTGAGCAAGAAGTGTAGGTTAGCTGCTTCCAAAATGAAAAAAAAAATGACTGAGACAGTTTACTGAACAGTCACCCAACACTCTCTATAAAGTGTGAGCATCATCTTCAGCCTTCTCGCCCAATATATCTGACAGACATATTTGTGAGGCAGGAACTATTGAAGACTTGCTCACCCTGTCTTGGCAGAGTTCAGCTGTTGACTCTGCCTGCATCTAAACTTGCCTATTTTTAGGCAAATTTCTGTCTGTGGCAGAAACAAGGACATTTTGCCCAGTGGCTGGTTTGCCACTAGAATTTCGCAACATTTGGAAAATAGACATTTGGAAAATTCGCAACATTTGGAAAATTCTATCCCTGGCTTACTTAAACATTTTCCCCAATTTTGGGGAAAGGGCCTTCAACCATATTATTCATCCCACATCAGCCTGAAGAAACCTTAAGAGAATGCCATCCCATTTCCTCTGAGGGGTGTTGGATAGGTTTCTGTTTACTCTCTTAGTCTACAGATGCTTGGGAGTTCGTTATATGTATTATTGGTCTTTTACAGAGAGGAAACTAAGTTTGACTCAGGGTTGTCTCTCTTTTCCTTTATCTTTCTTTTGTAGGTAAGGAGATAGGAGCTGAAAAGAAAGAAAGGGGGATATAAAAATTTAGAGGGAGGATAGAATAAAAGGTAGATTATTGAATCTACTCCTCATCTCAGAGCCTTAATGTTACTCACAAATAAGGTTATTTTTTAATTCAGTGGTATTGAATTTTGTATATGGATACAAATCATGGTCATGTAAAAAACTAGTTTAATTTTATCACAAGAATATATATTCTAGGTCTAATAGATAGACTTGATTTTTTTTCATATATAAGGTAAGATAGTTAAATAAGGTCTTCAAAAGCCCCAGAGACCTACAGAATATGGCATTTAAAGATGATTTTAATTATTCTAATGATTATTTGACAGCAAGACAAGGTAACTCCTGCCAACACCCACCCTGCCTCAAAGAAGATGATGAGCATCAAAGAACCTCCTTATGGAGTTGCCTTCAAATGTGGCAAACCAGATAAAAGTTTTCTGCAGATTATTTTTCAGAGTAAATTGGGTAGATGCAAGTCCACTGAGCAGCGCCATACTTAATGATGCCTTTGTCAGCCCCAAAGTTTTCCATTGGATGATGTGTTGCCTTAATGGTCACACTAGCTGGAGCTGAACATCTGTGTGACAGCATTTGTTGAATCTTGGTGATTGAGATTAGTTAGCTAAAATATTATTTATCTTTTTTTTATAGGATATCTGTTGAAAAGAGAAGGGTTAACTTAGAATCAATCTAGTAAAAAGAAGTGGATATTGGGTCAAACATGACATTTAGCTGAACATCTTGGTTTTTTTTCCTATTTATGTCTCACTTTTTTCTCATATGTTCATCTTATATCGATCAAAACTGACAAGAAAAGTTGGTTTACTTAAAGGTAAATATTATTTACATCAATTGTGTAGGCTATTGCTAGTGTTTCTTCCATCTCATTCTATAAAGATTGACCACACATGTGTTTCTTTTTATGCAAAACCAATTCTTTTGTTATGTGAAAAACTTGTTTAATTTTGGCTTCTTCATGTGAAGTACAAATCATTTAAAATTCTGAAACACCTGTGCAGTTTAAACTCTCCTTTGTTTACTTATGGCCCATAGTCAAAACAGCTGGTCTTAGACAAATAATTACAAAAGGGAAAGCTGGCTGGTCATGCTTTCCTCTGCCGGCTGAAGTTTGGTTGGCTCATGGCAGTCTTGACATTAACTAATTTGAGAAGGTTAATAACAAGAATATTGCAAGGTGAATCTCAGTCTATATCGTTTGGCTAAATTAAAATCACAGTTACATTTCAGAGTTCAGTTGACGTTGACAGTGGCCTTTATAGCAACCATGGCATCATTTCTTTGGCTCTCAAATTTCTCATTAGATGAGTTTGGGTCAAAGTATTATTTCCTTATATATGAAGTGCACATTCTCACATTAGTCTATATATTTTGTATGTGAATTATTTTTCTTCCCTCATCATCCATATAGTCATAGTGCTTCTGGTAAATGGTGTTTAGATAATACAAATTATGTGTTTTCAAATGAATACCTATTTTCTGGTACATAATAGGTTTCATTCATTATGTACTAATGAAGAAGCAAATTGAAGAGTAAAGAAATTTGTTTGAAAAATTAGATAGGGGAAGAAATTGAATCTATCCCACACAGATATCTAATCTGCATATTTTAACCAAATAGGTCATGCGGCTTTGAGAGATTGTGCCCTTCTGGTGCCCCTCCCCCAACCTCTCACTACACTGGAAGCTTGTACTCCATGGGGGGAAAATAATTACAGTCAGCTGCTGTATCCTCATATTCCACAGACATAGCTCAACCAGCTAGGGATTGGAAATAATGTACTGAATATAAACAGACTCTTCCAGTGTCATGACTCCCTTAGCACCATGTCATCAAAGATACTTGTGTACCATTCCTAGCATTGGGTTGGAGGATCTGAGATTACGTAAAGGATATGCCGAGGTCACGTGCCAGCTTGGTGCTGTTTTGTGAAAGGGACTTGAGTATGTGTGGATACTTGGAGCAAGTCTTGGCATGCCTAGAGGCAAACCAGAGTCCCTATGCCCATCTAGAGTTTATGTGGAGAGTTTACAGGGACAAATGCATGGGTGAGAAGTGACGCTACCCACGCTCTACACACGCCTTTCTAAGGGAACATTTTGGAAGGCTTTTACCAGTAGAGGTAAAGACACTAGTTTTTTCTCCTTCTTATGTAAATTGCGCTTTCTCGTTTCCAGTCTTTTCTGTGTATGTATACGGATTGGCATATGCATGCATGTATGTGTGCATCTCAAGCACACATACATATCACACATACATAAATACGCATCAGGAACTTTCCTCAGTTTCCCTTCTGGCTTATTCTTTGCAGCAAGGCTTCTCAATCAAACCAGAACTCACTGATTCAGTTCCTCTAGCTACCTTCCCTGCTCTAAGATCCCAGATTCTGCCCTCTGAGGCTGGAATTACAGGTGGGTCACTGTGACCTCCAGGCATTTGCTCAGGTCCTGGGGATGCCAACTTGGATCCTCTTGCTTGTGTGCTAAGTGCTTTTAGCAGTGGGGCCATCTCCCTAGGTGTATTTCACTCTCTCCCTTCTCTGAATCCTTTGTTCTATATTTCGCTCCGTGGTTTTCCTTCAGCATCCCACCTGGTTATGAAACCTGAAATCAAGCCCATTCTCCCGTGCAGGTGTTCTTTCATCTTAAGGATGCTGTGATGTAGCAATAGGCTGAGGGGCTGATTCGAATAGAAGGGGCATTTGGTGGAAGTTTACCTTGATACAGATGGAAGGGAAGTGATTGTGGGGCTGAAAAAACATGAAGGCTTTTGTTTAGGAGACATCTTGGGACAGCTGAGACAATGGCCAGTGCCTAGGACCCTGAGCCCTGGTCCCCACCGGCTAGTACACCTTCCCCTGGCAGCAGACCTAGCCCCAGGTGAGCCGGGCGGGTACTGTGAGACACAGTCCTGCAATCTGGGATATAGTTTAAATACCGTAAAAAGCCTCTATCATTTACGCCTTCTGTGTACCAGAGAGAAAAACGGTGTGGTAATCCTGGCCTAGCAGGTGGCATGACTTTCTTATCAGTAGAAAATGAAATTGTGTGGCTGTTTTTTTTTCCCTCCCCCACCTCTCCCGATCACTCTTTTTAATCTTTAAATAAGACGATTGGTAGCCTGTTGGCAAGAAAATGGGCCCTGAATTTTTATTCAAAGTTATACAAGGATGATAGTTGGAATTTTTTGGCAGGAGGCACACCATTGCTTTTCAGAAAGTGCTGTCTAGGGAAGCTTTTCCTGAATTACCTGCTGGGCCTGGGCGCTTTTATGTTGTTGTTGTGACAGGTAGATTTATAAGGCTTGAAATTTGTACAAATCAGTTGTCATTCAGTGCGAGCTGTCAATGTGTCAAGCTGTCAGCCTGCTGCGAGGGGACGCCTGAGGGGGAGTACAAGGGGGCAACCATGGAGAAAGGAAATGAGTTCAAACAGGCCTGAAACGGAGCTCAGTTCTCGGGCTTGCTGCCCCTGTAGAGCCCGCATTGATTTTTCTTGATGCTGAGCCACAGCAAACCTTAAATGACACGTTGTTAGCAATCTCGAGTTGCTGTTTATTGTCTTTTAAATGGCAGCCAATCATGCAGAAGAGAGTACAGTGCGCATTTTCTACTCTGTGCATGTTTAGCAGCATCCTGTTCATGTCACTTTTCTGGCCTGGCTGGTTTCAACCCAGGGACCCGCTGCTTCGCTGATGAGTCCAACTTCTGCAACGTTTTGCAGACGCAGCGTGAGAGGGAGTTCTGCTCCTTCCCTCCCTGGGCTGCGGAGCACTAATAAACACGGTATTAAAGGCGCAGAGTTGACACCGCTGTTTAGCCTTTAAAAAAAAAAAAAAAAAGAAAAGAAAGAAAGAAAAAAAAAAAGAATGAAAGAAAAAAGATGCTAAAGGTGGGCTTTTAAGACGGAGGCCCCTGCAAGAGACAGGGCTTCCTGGTACAGTTCCAATTGGCATAGTCTGTTTTCTGTGCCACACTAGCCATGATATTGAACTTAAATCAATTATCAAAAAAACAGTATATATATATATATATATATATATATATATATATATATATATATATATATATATATATATATATATATATATATATATATTTGAGACAGTTTAGGACCCAGGCTGGCTTTGAGGTCACCTGGGAGCTGAGGCTGACCTTAAACGCTTGGTACTCGACACTCTTTGCCTCTACTTCCCAAGTTTTTGGGATAATAGCTGTGCAACATTGTATCCAATTTATGAACTAGGATGTGTTACACCCAGGGCTTTAGTGCGTACTAGGCCAGCGCTGTACTAATAGCTATGTCCTCAGCTCAGAAAAGGAAATTAACTTGCAAAAAGCATCAGCAAAATGCTTGGATGCTGTTGAAAATGATCCAACGAGCCCCCCCCCCGCCCTTTGTCTAAAAGCGTCATCACTCTCAGGGTCTATTAAGTATTTGGTATGGCTTTCGCTTTCCCGTCTAGTGCCCAGCCCTAGGGGGTTCTTGATAAGTCTCCGTCCTTCTTCTCCTGCCATTCCTAAATGTCCTCAGTATATGGAGAAATTCAAACCTTTTGTTAAGGAGTTGTCACAGAGAGAGAGAGAGAGAGAGAGAGAGAGAGAGAGAGAGAGAGAGAGAGAGAGAGAGAGAGAGAGAGAGAGAGAGAGGGAGATATCTGATTTCTGAAAGATAAAATCATAGGCACAAAGAGCCCCACTTTCTCAGTGTGTGGCATTTAGCAGAGAGGCCTGGCTTTTGTCCAGATGTGTAAGCCTGTTCACCTCTGGACAGTGTCCTGGCTTTAATCAACCGTAATGATCCTGGCCTGTGTGTTCCTCATACCCTGTGCATCAGGTGGTAAAGAAGAGAGGCAGTGGGCATGGGGGTGCATGGAGAGGAGAGGTGGCTAGAGAGGGGAACCTCAAAGGTGACATTTGAGAAACACTCTCTACCAAGGAGTAAAAATAAAAAAAAAAAAAAAAATTAATCAAGGATTTCCATCTAGCCATTACTGGCTGGCGTGCATGGCCTGTGAGCCTCTGAGCTGAAAAGTCTGCAGAGTCTCCTGGCGCTATAGAGTTTGTCTTGTAAAAGTGCAGCTGTCCAAAACATGACAGCTACAGCATTAGCAGGGCCATTAAGAGGTGTAGAACATTTCCAGGGAAATGATTTGAAAAATGACAATGCCGGCTCCCGTGTGATATTAATTATACCCTGTACCCGTGGCAAATAAGCTAAAATAGTTGGCAAGAAAGACAAAGTGAGGTGTCCTGGTTCTGACCGTCACTCTTGTCACACAGTCACCAGCCTGGTAGAGTTTGCTGGTCTGCAGGTAATTGTAGAGGTGAGAGGACATACTCAGGACTATCTGTCAGGCTGTGTGTAGGGCAGTCTCAGGGTGGGCAAGGCTTACGGGAGCCGAGGTATGTATGAGTGGGCATGGTCACAGAGGGCCGAGGGTGGGCCTGTGATGTAATGCTACTAGAACATTCTGTGGTGGTGGGAATTGTGTGTTTCTATGCTGGGTGGTGTGGGAGTCACCAGACCCAGGCAGTGATGAAACACACAAGCCACTGTGGCTGAGGAAATGAGTTTTTACATTTTATTTAACTTTTATTAAGGCGCAAATAGCTACATAGAACTACCATAGTGAGCAATGTAGCACCTTAGAGAGTGGCTGCTCCAGGAGGCTGGGTTTGGAGGAGGGGGTTACTATTAATGATCAGGGGTCTATCAGAGTCAGGATTCTATGGTGGGAAATAACATGTGGCTCTCATCTCTCCTTCCTCCAGTGTGAGTCTGTTTTACGAGTGGGAAACTGAGGCACAGGACTATCATATGGACCAGCTTAAGGTCACAGAACCAGTGAGGCAATAGGTTTGCTATTGCTAATTTCATTATGCCCCTTCCTTGAGAGCTGCACTCTGTCCATGGGCACCAAGAGGTCATCTGGAGTTTGGACTACTGATCTGCTTTGCCTCAGGCCCTCGAACCTTCTTTAACAGCTTTCTTCATCTTAACATTCAGCACTCTATGTGAGGGATGTGCCAACTCTGAAACTAAGGGATCTCCGACATCCCTCGAGTTGGCCAGAACCTTCTGGAAGGCCATCAGCCAGTTGGCCCCATCCTGGAGAAAGCCCCTCCTCCTCCTTAAACCTGACAGCCCTGCACTTCTGAATCGTGTTTTTGACCTTTAGGCCAGATACATTCTCCTGTCTGCTTTCCCTGCTGATCCCATAGCTAAATTACCCTGTGTAAACAAGCCTCGGAGGCTCCTGACTGTGAGAGATGGGCTGCTGGCTTTTGTGGAGGAAGAAAATAGACCTGGGAAGGAAGAGGTCATGAGCAGGTCAAAGTGCCAGAAGAAAATGCTGGAAGGTCTCCAGTTTCCACATTTGTAAGTGTGTTAGGGATGCAGGGTGTGCTATTTGGAATTCGTAGGTGTCTGTATACCACAAATGCAGCCACCTATCTGTCTTAACTGGAATCCCCTCATATGACTTATTAAATAAAAAAAAAAAAAAATACACTTATAAAAAAAAAAACCCCGGTGAAGGTCAGCCCAGACCTTTCGAAGAACTGTTGAAATATGGCTGGGTTGTTATCTGCTAATCCCCCAAGTGTGCAGAACAGAGTGAGAGAAACAGCACTCAGTGTTAAATCTCCAAGTGCAAAGAAAATGTCTTAAAATTACAGTGTTTGGTAAATTAGAGACTTGCTTGCAGCTCCCCCCTTCCGAGGCTGAGGCCCAGCCCCCCTTCCGAGGCTGAGGCCCAGCCGCCTTCACTGTTCCTTGTTTACCTTAAAATGCACTTTACTGCCTGTGGTGTCTCTGTTAACCTCCGGAACCCTTGTGATTTCATTCATGTGATTTGTTATTGAATGACCTTTTGAGGATTTTACAAAACATGACCTTTTCTTGTCAAACATTCAAGGGTCTGTAAAGTGAAGCTGTCAGGGGGACTCTGTGTGTTTGCTAATTATAACTAATATGTTTCCCCACATCCTTGGAAATGCAAATCACTTATTTGTCCCATGAATGGCTGCTCTTTCTTGCCTGTTGGTTTGAGATGCCTGGGAGCCTCTCAAAAGGGCTTTGGCCTGGGAATCCCTACTCCTCTTCTTAAAGTCCTAGGGAAAGGGAATGCTGATTTTGCTGTAAGTTAATTTGACCTCTTGGGAATGACAATGGAAGATGCCTCTGGTGGGTGGTGGTCGGGGAGAAGGACAGAGTTCAGGACAATCCGATTCTTGAGAAAGTAATGGGGTAACGGGCAATGGGAAAGAGCCTTCTGTTTGTAGGTAGAAGCAAAGACACCGGTGAGGGAATTCCTATCTAGGGCAATAGGATTACAAGGAAAGAAACTTACTTTTCTTTCCTTGATTTGGATAGTTAAAAATGGAGGAGTCACGGCTCAGTCACGGCTCAGGCCGTTCTGACAGGAATGGAGTGTCACTGGAGCTCAGCTCAGCTCAGTGTTTCTTCGCCTCAGTGCTATGATCCAGGTGTGTAATTACCATTGCCAGTTTACAAATGCCAAAAGAGAGATTCAGGAAAGGTAACTTGGACAGGACCTGTTGGCAAAGTCAAGATTTTGACCCATGGTCTTTCACACTAGGGTATGTTAAACTGTCTCCTTGGAAGTCTGAGCTTTGACTTGACAAGTGTAACTAACCTCCCCTCCTTCAAAACTTTCTTTCTCTATCAGAAAAATGTTTTGTCTTACTTCTCTTCTCCAGAGTGCTGTCTATTGTCAGCCTTCCTCAATCCTAGTTTGGGAACTCAGGGTCAGATCAGATCACAGAAGAAGAGGTGAGTAGTATTCTCAGACTCTTCAAAATGTGTCCAGCTGAATTTCTTATTAGTGGGAAGTAACACTCTCTAAGCAGTCCCAATGACACACGGTTACTGTTATTTATGGTTTGAGGTTTAGGGGGAGGGATTTTGATCTTGAGTGACAAGGCAACAACTGCTTGCTTCTAAGTCCCGTTTGTCTAACGGGACAGGGTGGGAGACCATATGGACCGAATAAGCCTCCTATTTTCAGAGCTTGGAGAAATTCCATTTGAACTGTGTAAATTGCTGGAAGATAGTGTTTTGTTTTGGTTCCCTTCCACTCAAGGTAGGGCTGGCTGTGCCTTCAAGAGGTCGACCAGCCATAAAGTTGGACTGTCTCCCCAGGGGCTAATACAGAGCGTCTTTTATAAGATTCAAATGCTTGGCCTTGCTCCGTTGTTGATCCCCCCAGTCATTTGGAAAACTCTATTTATCTAGGTAGGGGATTATTGGGCTTTCCCAGCTTCCAAGTATAACTCCTAGGAGATGTCTTTGAAATGACTTTCATGTGTTTTCCTTCCTCATTCTGTTGATGGACATAGATGCACAAGGTAATTTGTGTCTTTGGAACAATGGAAATTTTTGAAGTGTTGGCTCATTGTTTGGAAAGGGTCATTACAACTTTATGTACTAAAAAAAAAGTTCAGACTGAGGATAGATATATATATTTCACTTCTTTTATGAGTCTGCTCTGAAGAGCCAAGCAATTTGTTATAAAAGAACATAAGAAATATTGAGAATGAGGAAAGTTATTCGTTTTATAAAGCTTTGTCCCTCTTCATACTTCTTTTCTCCCACTGTAGCCTTTGACTGCTCCATAAATGACCCTCCGAGCGAGAGAAGCTGCCCTCCCTGCTATTCCAGATGTACTGAGGATGTTTATGGTGGGTAGTTAGATCTCAACTATACGGTAACCCAGCTTCCCACTAAAGAGGACCCTTACGTCTTAGTGTCCAACGGCGACCGGTTATACATTTCAGGAGCATACCATTCTGTATATAGTCTGTCTGACCTTAAAGTTTTTTAAAAGTCACCATTTCATAAAGCAGATTTCAAGTGAAGAGGGAAATCATGAAAATTTCATTTTGGCGGCTTCTCTTTTAAAGCAAGTCAAGTTTAGGGTCTGTTTCATGATTAAGAATGTGCTTTTAAAATGAATTCTGTCAGTGACAGTCAGTGGTGATAGCCTGAGCTACCTCCACACCTTGCTTGTGTCTTTGTGTTAAGAAAAAGAAAACTCTCTCAAATAGTATGAAATCCACTTCAATCATAGAAAGTAATTTTAGGAGACTGAAAGTGACAGGTATTGTGAAATTTGTAAGAGAGGCCAGACATCAGGTCTTTGAGAGAATAATTATATGAGTTTGGAGGTTCTTAATATTATAAGGGAAAATATTTGAGAATCTGGTGAAAAGAATGGATGTTTGTTTTAGAGGCAAAAAAAGCACGTGAGCATTTAAACTTACATTTAGTTTCAGAAATTCATAGATTCCATTTTATGTTGTCTTTGCTACCCCAGGTTAGTCCCTTTGCAATTAAAGGTCTCCCCAGGCACTGAATTGTCTGACTGGGGAAGGCAATGTAGTCACTGATGTGTGCATTCAAGTTTTTAAAAATTAAGGTAGAATTTGCTTTATTGATCATGAGATTATTGGCTCTTGTCCACGTTACTGAATCATGCCGATGGGCACAGCCCAGGATCTGGATACACAGCTGGGATAGTAGACATCCATGAATGGCTGTGGAATGCTCCCTTGGTAACGTGTTCACTGTGCAGACACGAAGACCTGAGTGTGGGTCCACAGCACCCACCAAGGCTGGGCGCAGTGTGCGTGCCTGCAAACCCCATGCTGGGGAGGTGGAGGCAGGAGGATGCCTAGGGCGTGCCACCCAACTAGCCTACCTGAATCACTGAGGTCCAGATTCAGTGAGAGAATCTGTCTCAGAAAATGAGATGAACTGACTGAGGAAGACACCTGACGCTGATCCAGCCTCTACACCCACGCATGCATGTATGCACGCACACATGCACACACGCATGTACGCACCCGAACCTCCCTAGGCACTAATTTTGGATTTCGATGCAGCATTGTCTAATAGGAGAAAAACAATGAAATTAATGTCAGGACATATAGGTTTTTGCTTTTCCCATGTAGCCCCATGATGAACAAGACATCTGACTTGCCTGAGCACCGCTTTGATTACTTGGGTTGTGACCCCCAAGTATGCTTTCATTGTTAAAATTTGATCAGGTAACCATTCTCCTTTTGATTTTCTGTTTCTATTTTATTTATTTAGTGTATATATGTTCAAATGCCCATGTATGGAGGTCAGAGGTCAACCTTGAGTCAACCAGAGTCTTCCTTGGGTGCTATCTTTTTTGTTTTCTCTGCCTGCGTGCCTCCCTCCCTCCCTCCCTTACTCACTCACTCACTCATTTCCTTCCTTCCTTCCTTCTTTCCTTCCTTCCTTCCTTATTTCCTTCCTTCCCTCTTTCCTTTCTTGACAGAACTGGCCTGCACCTTACCATGTAGGCTAAGTTGGATGTCTTGTAACTCCCACGGAGCCACCTATCTCTGTTTTCTCAGTGCTGGTGACACATACATGCACTACTGTGCCCAGTTTCTTTGTTCCCTTCCACCTTGCAAGGCAAGTACTGTAGTGACTGAGCTACCTCCCAGGATGCCGTTTATGTTTCATAAAATCAAGTTCGTTGTACAGAGAAAGGGAGTTAGACCTGATTTTACTTCTTAGAAAAATCTTAGAAGATTTTACTTCTTACTTTAATTTGGAGATTTTTCAAAGTCAAGAAGTCAGGGCAGGAAGAATGGCTCAGGGCCTAAGAGGACTCTAGCTTGGTTCCTAGCATCCATACCATCTGTAACAGTAGTTCCAAGAGTGAAATACTCTCTTCTGTCCTTGGAAGACCCTGCATGCATGTGATGCACATAGATACACACAGGTAAAACATTCACATACATAGTAAAAATTAAAAAATTAAAGAAAAGAAGTAATACAGATTATCTGTAGAAATCCAAGCTTCCTTGGGGATAAAATACAGTAAATGACAGAATATTCTTGGAGCATTAATGCAGGGGCAGAATTACCTTCCAGATTCACTGAGACACAGGAGTTGAATTTCTTAACATGGGTTCATGTCTGTCACGGTCACCTGTCATCTCCAGCTATTCCTTGCCACAGCTTTGTAGATAGGGTTAGCAAGTGCTCTGCAGCCATGCTCAAGTGTCTTCTTGAAGGGAGTTGTGGGGAACTGAAGTGAGGGTGTTGTTCACAGAGAGCTGGGCTGAGAGAGGACTCTCACTCAAGTTTGTAGTGTCTAGTGGGGAGGAAGATGCTCTCTGAGACAGTTTGTTCACGTCAGCCCAGTTTGTCAGGACTAGCTGATGGCGCTGCATGGCTGACGGCGCTGGAGCTGTGAAATGGAGAAGACCAGGCTTGGGCAAGGAGACATGAATTTTTGTTTTTGTTTTTTTTATTAATTTATTCATATTCCATCTCAATTGTTATCCCATTCCTTGTATCCTCCCATTCCTCCCTCCCTCCCATTTTCCCCTTACTCCCCTCCCCTAAGACTGTGACTGAGGGGGACCTCCTCCCCCTGTATATGCTCATAGGGGATAGGAGACTTAAATTTTAAGTTCATTTTCTGAGTTTGGATTTGTGTCTACTTCAGGGCTCTTCCCAGTGCTGTCCCTGACTGTGGTCAGACTTGTAGTCGTTCAGTTGATGGTCTCTGCTTAGTTGATAGACTCTGTTACGCCTTGTGGCTAACAACAGACTCCGATCAGGAGGCAGTCTGTTCTCCGTCTAGATATGTCCTGTGTTTTCCATGTTGGGCTCAAATTAGAGAGCATAACCCAGTCAGTTTCTACACTATGAAACAGTTTATCTAAGATACTAGCAGTGGGAAGACAAAGAAAGAGAATAAATACACTGAGAGGATACTGGTGGGATGCTCTGGGTCACATTTGAAAATGACAACCATGTCCTAAGGTGTCCTTTCTAGCCCTTCTTGATAAGGCAGGGATGTCAACACTGGTGGCAACAAAGCAATGTCCAGTACCTTAGAGATCAAGAGATAGGGTCCACAGGAAGTGACGTTAGAAAGGAAACACCCATTTCTCTGGCTTGTATAGTCAGGTTCTTGGATGTGGCATGGCTGGCTGGCTGGAGACAGATTGTGTCACTCTCAATGGCACAGTCCCTTACCAGTCTCACATCTCTCCAAAGAGTGTTTGTCTTGTAGTGAGGAAATAAGAAACATCCAATGCTGCAAGTGTCCTCTGCCAAACCAGACCCAGATGAGACCAGATGGATATGTATCCATGCTTTTGTGTGTGTGTGTGTGTGTGTGTGTGTGTGTGTGTGTGTGAGTTGGGGGAAGAGGTTGGTGTCAGCTCATTGTCACAGCTTCCTCTCTGCCACTGATACTAGAAGTATGTCATAATGGAGGTATGGTAGAGGTGTTAAAACCAGAAAAGAAAACAGAATGTTAACAACAATAACAGTTGGAAAAACAACAGCTGCTTTTGGGGGCTTGAGTTCTGTTTTCTCACTGCTTCTCAGTTAGCTACATGTAGTCTTTCACTCACTGGCTCACTCATGTACTCACTCACTCACTTCTTCCTCATGCAGGGAGTCTCCCCTCCCCGAGCCGCATCCCCCTTCTGTCTGTCTCTGACCCTCCCTCCCTCTCTCTTCCTCTCAAGTTCTTGGTTTTATACTGTACCTTTGTACCTTTGATTTCAAATGTTCCAGGACTGGAGATATTTAGGGGAGGAGAGGATCTCTTGGCAGGAAGCCTGCAACTCCCAAAGCTGCTGCAGCCTTGCCTTCACTCCTTTCTTCTTCCTCCTTTCTGTGTACCTTTGGCTTGGGAAAGTCAGTTGGTATTTCTCTTTGAACTGTGAAAATTCAGTATTTGCCAGGAGCAAGCAGGAGGGCAGAAAGCGAGGTTACAAACAGATCTGAAGGTATGTTTGTGTCTGTGTCTCTATTTCTCAGGGCCAAGGGACGATGTGGCCATCTATTAAATATTTACTGCACTAGCACCCCCTGGTTATCCCCTCTGATGTGAGGAAGGGGCGATCCCATAATCCAGAATAGCAAAAAATTCCAAGTTTCCCTGATTTGATTTGGCAGAGAATGACAATAAAATCCCACGAATTCAACCCAATTAGGAAAGAGGCCAGTTTGGATTAGCGAGGCTCAAATTATATTTTATGGAAAATTGATTTTCTAGCCTCCAAATTTATACGGTCATTTGAGTTAGATATCAAAGTCTACAATGGGAAATTTGCAGGACAGTTTTAATGCCTGGGTAAAAGTATTTGGCATTGTGTCATGCAGTTTGACAGAAATGGTTATTTCCAAAGTGATTAGGACATTTTGCAATTCTTATAATCTTCAACTATCTCTGTCAGTCTTTTGTATGTTGTATAACGAACAAGACTTTTCTTGACATAGTAGAGTAAGTGCCTGTTAAAATCTCGACCAATTTCTAGTCTGCCAGATATGAGTGAACAGGATTGGCTTGCATGGTATTTTCTCACAGCAGATTTATTCTCTTAATTATGTATTATTAAAGCTAGCACAGATGACAATCATTTTGTAAAAGCTATTTCTTGGGGTGTCCTTATATTAAAAAATGTATTTCTTTTGATGCAGTTGATAATTTTGTGATAGAAGCCAATTTAATGGAGACTAATCCATCCCTCAGCCTCCCCGTTCTGGTTTTTAACAGATGATCTTGGATCTACAATCTTCTCTTTTTCTGCACAGAAAGGTCTATAAACAAGTGCTAACTCCTTATAGATGAGTGACTCCCTGCCCTGGCAAGGGTTAGGAGCAGCAGCACGGCTTCCTCGCCCATGGGAAGATAGGAGTGGTGACTTAGAATTTTACAAACCCTAGTCTGAGGACCACCTGTATCAAAATCACCCAAAAAACTGTACATGTTCTTAAGCCTATTCCCGTAGTTAGTTCTGGGTTTTGGTAGGGTCTAGTAGAGTCCATTTTCAGCTGCTTAACTGGTGGCTTTTCCTGGGCAAGGGGTGACCCAACCATGAAGGACTTTACTCATGAAATCTTTACAAGCTCACCCGCCGTAGGTTGGCCAGTGTGAATGTTGCTGCCGTGAACTCGGGAGTGCATCAATCTCTATGAGACAACAATTTAATTTCCTTTGGATATGAAACTAGACAGCCAAGCTACGGAAGTAATGTAAGTCACCATTGATAGGCAATGAGTAAGAAATTGTGCTTTGTGTATACAGGGGAAGCTATTATATAGTCTTAAAAAAGAAACGCAGTTCATTTGTTCATTGTTTCTATTGTAACAGCACGAAAAAAGCCTGGAGGATATTATGCTAGGCCAAATAAGCCAGACACAGAGCATCTCATGACCTCACTGATATGTACAGTCTAAAATAGTTAATGCTTATGGCCAGACAGCAAAATGATGATGAGAATATGCAAGATTAGGGGGTAGGGGATATAGAGACATTGGCCAGAATGACAGTTTCCAATCTAGGAGGAGTAAGTTCCGAGAGAGCTACTGTATGGCCCAGAGATTGTGGTTCGTATGTTTCCTGTATGCTTGAATTTTACCATGAGGTTAAATAGTAAGTGCTTTCACCATACACAAAGATGGCAAATGTATAAAAAGCAGATATTGTCTTGGTTGTAACAATCAGTTCACTATGTGTTAAATAGTTCCACCTTCTCTGATGATCCCTGGGCCTTGTGGAAAGGGGCTAGGATGATGCCCACCTCCCACTTAGAGGTGAGCACCCCACAATTTCTTAATTGTCCTCTGCGTGTTGACTCTTTGTAGGTGTCTGTATCAGTCAGTCGTCTGCTACAGGAAGATGCCTGCTTGGTGAGAGCTGAAGGCTGCTCTACTCTATGAGTCAAATATCAGCGTTCAGAGACCAGTTTATTACCATAGGATCACATTTATTAATCTTGATTTTTTGAATGTTGAACTCAGAGCATTAAGAATCATTTCTTCTCTCTGCTTGAATACTCCCCAACCCTAACCGTTGTTTACATTGTGAGTATAAACCAAAACCCCTTTATCCTGGGGTGGTCGTGGTGGTGGCAGTGCTGGTAGTGTTCCATTTAGCTTAAATTTGACCACAAATTCGAAATCATAAGTGCCACAAACTTTTCTTCTTTCTGAATTGGCTGTGGACTGAGCCTTGAAGTGTGTGAAACAGTGAACTGTGCTGGGGGAGGAAGTGGGCTACTGTGGGTTCACAGGGCTTGGGAAAGAGCGAGGCTGGAGTCCACTGGGCTCCCAGGTAAGGAAGCACAGGTCACAGGGGACAGGACCCTTGGGGAGAAGCTGAGCTCCTTAGTGTCTTTTGGAGGCAAAGGTGGGTGTAGAAAGGGTGAGTTGAACAAGTTGTTCATCCTTGGGTGTATGTGATGCACACAACATGGTCTACTCTCAGCTGCTGGACCAGAGGCTGGGAGGGTAGCCAGCCCACTTGGAAGCTGAGTCTCTACCACAGAGTCCATGGGTGTGTGACACTGGTAGTGACTGACTGTGACTTCTTTCGTTCTTTCATTCCTTATTTACTGTGGTAATATAAAACAGCCTAAGGTCTATCATTTTAGCTAGTTTTAAGGGTACAGTTCTGTGGCAGTAAATATATTCACACTGATATGTAACCAGCACTGCTGTCTGCCTCTAGAACTTTCTTTTCTTCCCAAATGGACTCTCTGTACTACAAAACACTAACATTCCTCACTCCCCCTGAGGACTGGGCAACCTCCCTTCTCTTCTCTGTTTGTGTGAGTTTGCCTACTCTAGCTGTATCCTGGGAATGGAAGCCTGTGCCGTCTGTCACTCTTTATGCAATCAGCTTACTTTGGCAAGCTTACTCTTCAGGAGCCTTCATCTTCACACAGCCCCAGAAGTGGTTCTGGTAAGATGGGCAGAAGTACTCCCCTTTCTCTGGGTGGATGCAAGCCTTGTCAGACTTGAGCATGAGGAGTTAGCTGGCTGAGAGATTTCAGCCCCATCTGTCTCCTTGGTCAAATAGTGAAAAGCCTGGGCTTTGAGGGAAATCTTCTGCTGCCCAGGAGCCTCTGGTGGGTGCCTTCCCCATTTGTGTTCTTGAGCCGCCTTTGGCAATTCTATAATCCATGCTACAATCTGAGGTTCAAGTTGGTGGCTTCTCAGAATGGACCTCCCATAAAAGGGAGGCTTTCAGAGGCCACCAGAAAAGGTCTCGCAGGGCACAGATACTTCCTCAGAATGCTTTTGGTGGGAGCTAAGCACAGTGACTGCCTACTGTTTCCTGTGGAGAGACTCACACTAAAGTCAAGGGGAAAATGTGCAGAAAAATGGATATTTTACTTATGTGATGCCTTTGAGAACTCATTGAAATATTTAGCAAACTGAAAATACAGCTGCCTGAATGTGCTCCGAACCATGCTGGGTCCTTTCACCCAGCTCTTTAATAAGTCAGGGGCTGAATTGAAAGCAATCTAGGCAATAATGAATATTCTTGTAAATCTTTCTGGTTGAAAAAACTCTAAAAATATGGCCAAGGTCCAAGTGGTACCTATTTCTTCTTAATTCCACTATAATACTTGAGTGATCTTTTATGAGACATTAAACTTTAATTGATGCCATTTTACTAAGCAGCTTTTAAAAGCAGCGATGGCAGTAATTGAACTGATTAAGGTGACTTCTAATTGTTTATTATGTATGATGTGAAAAGACTTTTTTCCTCTAACACGTTGATTATTTTCATTCTGTTTTCCAAAGATCTTATTTACCTAGTCATTGTGCATGTGTGTATGTGTGTGTATGTTTATTTGTATGTGTGATATGTATGGTGTGTTTATGCGTGTTTGGGGGTGTATATGTGGTGTATATGGTGTGTTTGTGTGTGTGTGGTATATTTGTGTGTGTGTGGTATGTATGGTGTGTTTATGTGTGTGGTGTGTGTGATATGTGTGTGGTGTGTATGGTGTGTTTATGTGTCTATGTGTTTGGTGTCTCTCTCTCTCTCTCTCTGTGTGTGTGTGTGTGTGTGTGTGTGTGTGTGTGTGTGTGTGTGTGTGTTGGGCTTACAGATGTAACCACATGTGAGAATGGATAATAATGGATTTTTTTAACCTTCTCACAGTGAAATTATTCTAGAAAATATTGATGCAGAACATGGAAAAAAGTGTATAAAATATAGGAGTGTTGGATGAAACAGAGCTGGGGAAAATCATCCAGGAAAGGCAATTTTCAGAGCAATACCTTTGGTGCAGCCTTGTCCAGTCCTTCAACTTTGCTTTGGCCCTGTGTTGCTTTCTGGTTCTCTGAGCGTCTGTTCCCCAAGTGTGTGTCCTTGAAGCTGCTCTCCTTCCTGTACCCTTACTTGTGACATTCCTGGAACAGGCTGTCTTCACTCAGAATAAGGCATGGCATATAACACAGTGGGGAAAAGCAGGTTTGGAGAGCCGGCCAAGTGCTTTTGCATGGCAGTTCTCTGTGGCCTTCCTCCCCTCCTCTGAGGTCCCCCCCCCTCCCTGAAGCTCCGGCATTAGTTCTGCTGCCTTTGGAGTTTTAAAAAGTTGGATGCTTCTCTGTTACAAAAATAACACGCACATCAGACTTGCAGATAGCTACTAGTCAGGAAGTGAGGCATTTGAAGGTGTGGGGTGTCAGGGGTGGGAGGCAGGTGATGCGTTGGGGATACAGATTTTTATTTATTTTCCGACTGACATCCTATGAAGGAGTGGGTCCCAGAGAACAATGCTGTACAGCAGATTGGTTGAATGTAAAAGATTTATGGATTGAACTATCTAAATCTCTCTCCTCCTCATCCACACATCACCTTCTCCTCTTCCATCCCTACCCTTGGGGCAGCTGTCCCATTTTCTGGGTGAAGAAAAAAAAATGAGAGGCTTCCTCTGTGCCCTTAAAGTGTGATTGCTGAGGCTATGGTGTTTGCAGAGCTCTTCAGGTCTCTCCTTGTTTTTCATAAAAACAAGATTTCTTATGCAAAATGGGTCACTCGAAGGCTCCAAACAATTTCTCCCTTGCAGCCGCTGGTGCCTCATGCAGGGGCGATGTTAGCAAGCCACTGACATATGGATGTGATCTCTGTTACTTTGACCAGATTTGGTTTCCTCAGAGTGCGTGAGAAGGGAAGATAAATTTTGTCCTAGGAATACTATAGCGACTCATAAATAAATGGTTACCCTTTGGTGCTTGCAGTTTTCATTAAAGCCGCCTGAGCTTTGTTATTGACACCATAGGTTGCCTATTCAGGGAAATGCAGTAAAATTTATCAGTGTGCTTTCCACACCTAATAAATCATCCAAACAGGGAACCATATGGCAGATAAGACCTTGAAAATGTGGCTTCAGCATGTGAGGAGTCAAGTCGCTGAAATCTTGAATGATTACAACCTGCGCATTTTCCCCAGAATATCTTCGAGTTATTTTACATGCCATTTTCTTGTTCACCCTATCACCTCTTTGTCTCTCTTCCTCTCTTCCTCCCTCTTCCTCCCCTCCCGCCCCCTTTACCCTCTTCTAGCAGCTTCCTCAGGCCGTTTCTTCTCATTCTTTGTCTGTTGGGTGGGGGTCTAGCTGTGATTTCAGCTTTAAAATCAGCGTCCAGAGCAGACGAGACGTTTTTATAATGCCTGGCTGGTAGGATGAAGAGGGGCAGGAGGAGCAGAGACTGACGGGAAGGGATGATGTATGCGGCGGCTGTGTCCCCGCTCTCCTCCAGCCCATTGTCATTAATCACGGCCATTAGTTTTTTTCAGAGCTGCCGTGTCTGCACAGTGCCGCAGAAAAGCCATTGTTTCTCCGTGCCACAGCAGAGGGAGGAAAGGGAAGACAGAAACCCCCAGACTTTATTTTTTCTCCTCCTTTATTCTGCCTTCTAGAATCTGCCTCTTCTGTCTCGTCCATAGTCCCCTCCACCTTTCGGCTTACTTTTCTCTCCTTCCACAGGGTGGAGGGCCCTGAGCCTTGCCTCTTTGGCCCTGTGTTGTGAGGTTTTTCTGATGACGCAGTGTGGGGACACCCCTGAATGAGGGCTGCACTCCTGGCACTGCGCAGCGTGTTATGGGTAATCATGTCTTTTTCTTCAGGAACCACGAAGAACTTAACATAACCCCGAGGATGCCGGCAAGACAGGAGGAAGTGTTCCTTGTAGAGTGTGCTGGGCAACTGAGGGAGAGCAGGCCTGTGGGCTTCCCTGAGGAGCCTTGTCCCTGGCTTGGGGGACTCTCCCACCACCGCTGACTTCAGCTCAGGACCAGCTGCCATCCGGCCAGATCCCTGGGATGGCAATGTTGGCTGTTGATAGAGAGGGACCCTGTCTTCTCCTCCTCCACTAATTAAACACTTAGGCTCCAAGGAAGAGATTCCCCAAGACTTTGATGGCTCCCTTGTTCCCAGTGCCATACCATCACTGCGTGACACCCATGAGGTCTGACAGCCCAAGACACTAAGGTCATAAGAAGCATGCATGGTGCTACATAAGACTCAAGAGCCAACTTCAAGTGCAGAACATACAAATTATGGCGTCATTTTGTGAAATTTGCTACAAAAACAGAACATTGTTGCTGAAGGGTAAAGAATAAAAATTAACAACAACAAAAGCCATGGCAGCTTCATTTGAAAACAAAAACAAAAACAAAAACAAAAAACTCTGTCTTCACACAGGAGCACAGTTGTTGGAACAGGGGTTCCTCTATACAGTGTAGTAGATATACCTTATTTTAGTGACCAGGCATGGAAGTTTATGCCTATTGTCCTAGACTTGGAAAACTGAGGCAGGAGGATTAGAAACTCAAACTTATCCTCAGTTGCATAAGGGATGTGAGGCCCAGCTGGGGTATAGGAGACCCTGTCTCAGGTCCCTGTCTCCACAAGAAGGGAAAACATACTTGATTTGCTATTCCAAGTACTAATTGAACATTTGTAATATAGAAACCAATATGAATGGGCAAATACTCTGGTGGCTCTAGAGATGAGAGACATTGATTTTTTTTTTCATGGACCACACATCATTAGTCAAATTACCATTCATCTTAGAACTGCAATTTTGCCTTCGCTCAAATGAGGTAGTTGGTTCTAGGCCCTGTTTATAGGCGAGAAAGGAAACTTGACCTTAGGTGGTGACACAGACTGGCCTTCTAAAATTTTAGTAACCATGTTTGGTTTAGAAACACTGGCTCTTTGTTTATCACAAGTTCCATATTTTAACTTCCATATTAATAGGAAAAGGGAGTCAAGTAAAGGAAAATATCAGTTGCATAATAGTGTAGCCACTGCAGAGATTCAGCAAAAACCACGGTATGGTACCCAGATGAGCGAAGGTTATTAATTTCCAGGCCACATGTGCAAGGTTATGAGCTAAAGGGAGGAGGGTGTTATGCTTTAGTTATATGTAAATTTCCACAGGAGTTACAGACATATGCACAAACATCTTCTCTATACCATGTTTAACTTTATTTTTTTCTGATTCACTGAGAAAAATTAATTTTCACATACGTCATATTTGAATGACCCCGAGTTCTGCCTACCCGAGATCCTGTGAACTAATATGTGCTTATGTTTATACATGTGCTAAGTGTGTAGCCTGACACCAGCCACTAGGTTTCCACAGACGCCTCTCAGTTGCTCCATTTGGAGAGAATGGTAGCACACAACTGAGATACACCCTCTTCTGCAGGGTATCTGAAATTCCTGTGTCCCTCTTTGGAATTTCAGGGAATTCTAACTGGGAAAAAAATGTCAGAGTCAGCTATAGAACATTCTAGCAATATGCCTACCCACATACTCTTGACCCAGTGATCAGATTGTGTGTGAACCAGCCTGGGATGATGTAGGCTGGCTTCAGTGTTTGGACCCACAGGGCTGAGGCTTTGTCTTTACATGAGAGAGCTCTTTCGGAAGAGACATGTCATGGCTTTATCAGCTCTGTGGCCTCCGGCTTGGATTACTCATCACCCAGGAAGATGATGTCTCTTGCATGAGATGGCATAGTCTAGAGTGGAAGACCTGGGAGGTCCAGGCAGTAGCTGAAGGGGACACAGGAGGCCAAGGGTCTTCCAGGTTCCTCTAAATGGCAGAAGTAGCCAGTTTCACTTAGCAAATGGGTACCTGAAACCCACATCTCACCCAGCGGGATAGTTTGGCCAGATAAGTAGGTTTTAGTGTGTCCTGCTGTCGGTGCCTGATGCTGTGCTTTGTACCCCCCCCCCCCTTTACTGCTTCCACTGTGCACACCTATTCCTTAGGGCCCTTCCTTTAAGGCCCCCACTGACAAGGTTTGCCTCTTCGGCTTGGCACTCATTGCCGTGCACTTTCTCTTCTCTCTGGACTTCTTCCCTGCTGCTCCTCTTGTCTCTGTTCTCAGCTCCTACCAAACCAGCTGCATCATGACCCTGTCCTGTCTCTCCCAGTCTCCACATGGACTCTCTTCTGTCTCGGCCATACAGAGTTATTTGGGACGGAGCAGGCGGCAAAAGGCTTGGTACTACTGGAGACTGAGTATGACTCGGGGCAAATCAGTCTCCATGGCCTGGAGGCGGGAACACTGAGAAGGAGCATCTTTCTCCTCTTCTGGGAAGTCCGATGAGATGATGAATGGAGAGGAGCTTTGTAAATAGCAACACACTGTACTCATCTAAGGGCTGTGCTTGGGGGATTAATCACGGACTGACTCACGGCTGCTCTTGCTTTGCTGTCTTATAATGCAATTCACCTGCTGTATTGTTGTTTAGCATTTCCTGCATCTGTCCTGACTCTGAAGTTGGCATTTTCTTCCCTTTGTAACTAATTACCAACTTATGGAGATGCTTGTCATTGCAAAACAACACTGTAAAGTTGCTCTCTCTGATTCTCTCTGCCCTCCTCCTCCTCCCTAAGCTAAGCGCCCAGCTTTATGTCGTCATCTCCACCAGATTGGACTGATCTCTTTACATGGAATACTACTAGCCCTTTGGATCCGCTGGATACTCTGGAGAGGAGGGTGCCTTCAGGTGTTAGGAGGACGTCCCATTAGTGCCTATGGTTTGTACCCATACAAATAGCTTTGCTGGGTTTGCAGTGCATACTGCTGGTTCCAATCAAGGTCAACAGTTGTATGTAGCTCGCTGCTGAATTGTAGGTTGCATGCTCAGCGTTGGGGGAGGGGATGAATGAATGGAGCACCGAATTTTTTTCTGTTCTTGGATGGGGATGGAAAGAAATCTAATCCTGTGTTTCTGTCTCATCCTTTACTTCTATCTCATTGTCTGTGATTTTTTTTTTCCTTTTCTTTAAGCTAGTGGTACATGCCTCCAGAAAGGGACCCTGCCTAGTTATCACACAGTTACTCTCTTTGAGGTGCGAGGAGAGGGAGGCACCTTTGGCTTAAGGGTTAGGAAGCTTGTGGTTCACAGTTGGCCTATATCAACCCGACAGCCACGGACCCTGACACACATGCTTAGCTGGAGTCTTGGTGTCCTTATCTGCAAACAAAGTAGCCCAGGCTCAAGGGCCAATGCAGTGAACGGGTTTTCAGGCCTTTGCTTTCCTCCCCATTCTCCAGTCTTGTTTTACTCTAACCCCGTTAGCTCACTCTGGCATGCTATAGCCCTGTGCTTATTTCAGGCACAAATTCTGCTCCTATGGGAGTGTGAGATCCAGAGCTGGCACACTCAGAGCAGACCTTACAGAAGGGTTAGTGTGCAAATGCTGATTATGCCTCTGGCCTCTTCCCCTGGAATGAGAGTTGTCACATGATAGTTGTTGCTTAGTCATGTTGCTGGTCATCTCTTCACTCTACCCAGACTTCATTACTCACGTTGCAGAAGGACCACTTTGCATGGGGCAAAGCTATCACAGGACAAAGGGTGTGAAACTCAGGGCCACACATGCAAACATTTTCCTTCATGACTCTTAGGTGCAATACCCCTAAAGCCACATTTCTGATGATCTAAGCTGTGTAAGTAGGTTGAGACCTTTGCTTATAGTTCTGCTGTGGGGCGGGGCTAGGGTAGCATCTATGGCAGGAGTGTGGCCCGCTGTACTCTCATGTGCCTCTGAGGATGGTCCTGTTTATGAAGAAGGGGCTCTTGAGTTTCAGGTCCTGCAGCCTCACACTCATAGCCTTTGGTTTTGCTCATTCTGAATGAGCTTTTGTCTTCCCCAACATGCAGATTTGGAGTAGATTTTCAAGATCTAGTGAAAAAGGCCACGTCTTCTGCAAATCCTTCTCTTACCGCCCAGTTTTAACAGCAGTGAGTTACTCAGGTTGCAGTTGCTGGATGAGTATTTCATTTGGCAATTAATCCTTAGGACTTGGTAGCCTGTCTGCTTTTGTTTTGAAGCAGAACACTGGCCTCTTTCTCAGGGTGCCCTTATTCACACACGGGTGTCATCTTCTCCCTCTTTCTCTAGTTAGCACCAACCTCAGCACTGAAGAAGTACTTCAGGTGCTTCTCTTGGGTGGTACGGTATGGTAAGGTATGGTAAAGTATGGTATGGTAAGGTAATGGTATGGTAAGGTATGGTAAAGTATGGTATGGTAAGGTAATGGTATGGTAAGGTAATGGTATGGTATGGTATGGTAAGGTATGGTATGGTAAGGTATGGTAAGGTATGGTATGGTATGGTAAGGTATGGTATGGTAAGGTAAGGTATGGTATGGTATGGTAAGGTATGGTATGGTAAGGTATGGTAAGGTATGGTAAGGTATGGTATGGTATGGTATGGTATGGTATGGTAAGGTATGGTATGGTATGGTAAGGTATGGTAAGGTATGGTATGGTAAGGTATGGTATGGTATGGTAAGGTATGGTATGGTATGGTATGGTATGGTAAGGTATGGTAAGGTAAGGTATGGTATGGTAAGGTATGGTAAGGTATGGTATGGTAAGGTATGGTATGGTATGGTATGGTAAGGTATGGTATGGTATGGTATGGTATGGTATGGTATGGTAAGGTATGGTATGGTATGGTATGGTATGGTAAGGTATGGTATGGTAAGGTATGGTAAGGTATGGTATGGTAAGTTGGTTGGAATGAGTGCCTTGTCCTCCTACCTGGTTCTTCCACCTAGACATTATTCCCTTTGCATTCCTGGAATCGCTTTGTAGACCAGGCTGACCTCGAACTTACAGAGATCCACCTGCCTCTGCCTCCCAAGGGCTGAGATTAAAGGTGTGTGCCACCACCTCCCAGTGGAACTTACCATTCTTAGGGGTATTTATTTTATTTAGGGTGATGGTATTAGGAAAAAAAATGTGCTTCAAGAGTTATCTATGAACTTGAGAAAGAAAGAATAATTCAGTGTTGGATAAAGACAAGAGAAATAGAAAATGATTGCTTTTTTACAGTGAATTAAGAACAATGGCAAAATATAAGACAGACCATAGATACAAAGACCATGATAGATTGAGTACACATGCTCAAAAAGTCACGTGTGTGTGTGTGTGTGTGTGTGTGTCTGTGTGTGTGTGTGTGTTTGTGTGTGTGCCTAATGTCTTCTCCCAACCCTTTGCCAGTCCCTCTGGCTGCAGTTGGTGTCTGGGCTATTGTGTGGGTAGCCTTGCCTTCAGGTTTTGCTTTCTGCAAAGTCATATGTTTTTAGCTGTGATTGCAGCTACTGCCGAGTGGCTCACCTTGTCTTGAGTAATGAGAATAAACAACCGGTCACCGTGCTGACCACTGAAACTAATAAAGATATATAGTGCTGGCTGGCTTAGGGAGTCACAGACGCATTCTTAAACTCCCTGTGACATTTATACCAAAGGAACATGATTCCAAACTCACTCATTGCTTACCCATTCTGAGAAGGAACAAACTATTTGACTGATGGTTTGCTAAATTTAATATGCTTAGCAAGTAAAATTATTGCCTACTCTAATGCTGTGTAATTATTAAGATACACTGCTTTTAAAAATACCAAGTGAATAATATTGATTTAGTGAACTGCTATTTAGAAAAATGCCAGCAAAGGAGGAATATTTTATTTTAGCTGCCTTAAAGCTGTAATGGGTCTGGGCTGAGATACGCACGTGGAAATAAATTATGTACAAGGTAAACTATTTTGTTATACAGTAACCATAATATTAATTAAGCCGTAATTTTACCAACAATGCTTTAATTTAACAAATAAACAGGAATCATCTGTACCATTCTTTCAAATATATAACTTTGGGGTGGTAATAAAACACACAGGAGCACCTGCAGTTAATTGTAGAGCAAACAGTGAGGCTAGCAACTGTAAAGGGTAATTGTAATTTATAATTTATTTATTTGACTTATGCTGGATATAATTACCGTTATAATGTGTTATTACTTTCAGTCCGGCATTAGATATATCTGATTCTGGTTTACCCAGGCAGCCTGGTGGAGCGCTCTGCTTGTGTCCCCTGAAACTACACTCTCTTCTCCTCCCTTTTCAGTAACAGGAGCTTGTAAAATAAAGAAGAATGGATGGGCCCGTGTCAACAGCAATCCTTGTCCAAAGCTCCAAGAATATTTCCATTTCCATTAAAGCCAAGAGTTTGTCTGACCCTCTCGGTCTTTTAGCTGGCAGCATCTGGAGTGACAGGGCCGGGTCTGTGCATGGCCCCTGCCATGGGTGATTGGGCGGGGTTGCTGCCTCCATGGGCAGGGCCCTGAGGAGACCGGAGGGTCCACTGCAGCAGCTCTGCTCTTCCTCTGAGTATTCACTAGGGTGGTGCTTTTGGGCTTTTGTTGTTATTATTTTCCAGAGCAGCCTAGAAGGAACAGCTCAAGGAGGAAAAATACCAGGGGTGGAAGAAAGAAGCAATTACAGCGGGCCGTTTGTTTGTGGCTAACAGAATGCTGAAATGGCAGATTTGCAAATTTGTGAGAGAGGGACGCTTAGTGTTCATCTTTATCAGCCAAAGTGGTTTCTTGTTAGCTGAGCAGCAAGCTAGAAAGCCACCGATTTTGACAACATAATTTACATCTTTGTATAAAACTATTGCTGGCAGCCGAACTAATTTGTGCTGGATTGGGTTGTTTGTCTCTGCTGCTGACTAACCATGCAATCTATCAGAGGCCGTTTTCAAATATCACTTTTCAACTGTGCCCTTGAGAGGGGGAATTGATCGGGAATACACAGAAGCAAAATTACTCCAATAACTTTATAGAAGAAACAATTACGGAATCATACAGATGTGAATAATTCTGAAAAGCAGAAACAAATATAATGAATTTTTGCCCCACTCCTATCTTTCACGTGTGCATGAAATTTACAAATGATACAATAAGGTAGTATTGGTCCCATTTCCTCCTTCTTTCTGTACCTTGGAAAATAGTGGAGTTAAAGGGAAGGTTAGGAAAGTGGTAGGGAAAAAAAAAAGATTCTTGGAGGACATCATTGAGGATTTCCAATGTAGGCTTTACAAAGGCACCTATGGATATATATGCATATCTATGTATATATATATATATATATTACTTGGAATATGTCTTTTGACCCAGTATGAGTTTGTATAAGTTTTAAAACTTTAAAACATGGAGATAGAAAGAGACACCAGTCAGGCAGATGTATTTGTCTTAGCAGCATAGGCAATACACACATACATGTATTTTATCATGCAATTCTCCATTTATATTAATAGCTTTAGTAGAAGGAAAGGAATGCTTCTTCTCTCTTTAGCTTTTAAGTGAATATCTTAGACATTTCTTCCTTTCTTCAAGGGAGATAAAGGATGATAGAATATTATAATGGGCAGGGATAAAAGAAGAGAGGAGATTCACAACGGATATCCAAGCTGGACTTGCTTGTAAGATGCCTGATATTAGGCAGCAAACAAACAAATAAAAAAAACCCATTAAGCATCTATTATTTTAAATCAGTGAGTACATTTTTTATCACTTTCCTCCTGATAAATTTTTGCATGAGCATCCTGTTTCAGGTAATTAATTGCTTTCTGTTCAGAGGAGTAATAATGCAATAAATTATGCCAGTATTTCTAGTCAGAGGATCATATTGCAGCTTCTTAACCAAGGCAACACTAATAACAGTCCTGGAGACGTGTGGGCCACCGACAAAGCCTCATCATTATAAATTCCTTGCATTAGAGTCAAAGGACCAAGCCTTCCACACTGTTTCCAAAGGATCTCAGTTAAGCGAGCTCTCACACCCACAGGCGTTAGCTATTGTTCTCTTTGCTGTGACAGCACAACCCGACAAAAGCAACTTGAGGAAGGGAGGGTTTATTCTGTCTTACAGTTCAAGGGGACATAGTCCACCATGGCAGGAGGGTATGGTATTAAGACCATGGGGCAGCTGATCAGCATTGGCTCTGTAGTCAGGAAGAGGGGGGCTGGTAAGGACAGGGCCAGTGACCCACCTCCTCTCACAAGGCTCTACTCCTAACAGTTGCCCAGCCTTCTGAACCAGCACCTAGAGCTGGGGACCGAGAATTCAGACACATGAGCATACAGGGAACAGATAATTCAAAGCACAGCAATATGTGTGGCCGGGGTAACCTGGTGGTTGGGCTGCAGTGTTGCAGCCACCCCTGGGAGCTTTGCAAAGTTAGAGTGGCAGGGATTTTGAGAGAGGGCCACAGTACAGGGTGACAACAGGATAACAGTTGGGAGGGAGCCCACGGCTTCCCACGTGTCTGTTACACAATATGCTTTGAGTTTCTGTGGACAGCATGTCGCAAATTATTCTCTTCTTTTGTTGATTAAATTTGGTTCTGGCGGGGCTGGAGAGATGGCTCAGTGGTTAAGAGCACTGACTGCTCTTTCAGAGGTCCTGAGTTCAATTCCAAGCAACCACATGGTGGCTCACAACCATCTATAATGTGATCTGATGCATACTGTATACATAATAAATAAATCTTTTTTAAAAATTATTTTTAAAATGTGGTTCTGGGGCAAGGGAGACAGACACATGCCATGGCATGTTTGTAAAGGTCAGAGGTCAGCCTTCAGGAGTTGGCTCTGTACTTCTACTGTGTGTGTTCTGGTGATAGAAGTCAGGTTATGAGGACTAGCATCTGTGGGCTTTACCCACTGAACCATTTCACCAGTCCTCTAAGTGCCTTTCTTAAATTTGGAATTTGAGAAGGAAGAGGAAGAGTAAAACTATGGAGGTGATTTTACGGACAAGAGTGACAGATACCTGAGCTCACTGACAACCACTAGAAACAGAACTTAGCGCTCAAGGGAAAGTCTGCACAGCTGGGAGCAGGGCGAGGCTTCAGAAGATGGGTGTTCATCTGGAGCATCAGCCCGGAGAAGCAACCAGAGAAGATGCAGAATTACTTCTTAATCTAAATGGCTCCCCCCACTGACTTTTCCATCCCCAGTCCTACTCTGATCTGGTGCAACTAGCTTCAAATCATGGGGAGCTCTCTCTGGAGGTGCAGCATGGTGCTTTGGTGCAGCAAATCTAGCACAGACCCCCGGTCACCGTGGTGGGAAGTCCTCAGTGAAAGGGTAGAGGGGGCCCCAGTATTGGCTCACCCAGTTTGTGGAGGACCCTTGGATGGTGTGGGTGAACAGGACCCTAGAACAATTTCCCTGGATACTTGGGTCTTAGGTTTGACTTCCACTCTGGGAAGAAGAAAGTGTGATTTCTGTCACAGGCAATTGCCGTGGGATTGCTTCCATTTGAGAAGATAGCTACACTAAATTATGAGTTTCATACTTACTCAAGACTTCGAAAGTCATACTGGGCGATGATGGTGCACACCTTTAATCCCAGCACTCAGGGAGGCAGAGGCAAGCAGCCCTCTGTGAGTTCAAGACCAGCCTGGTCTTGAAAAATGAGTCCAGGACAGCCAACGCTATTACACAGAGAAACTTTGTACAAACAAACATGCCATGTTGGGTTAGCTTTCTCTCCTTTTTATTCTAGTCCTCCCCAGATTGGAGGAATGGTACCTCCCTCCTACCCATTCCATTAGTGTGGTCTAGAAGATCTCTCACAGACGCGCCCAGAGCCTTTTCCACCAAGGTGATGCTAGACCCTGTCAGGCTGGCAGTGCAGACTCTCTTCCCCAGTGTTGCCATTGCTTGCTGGCGTTCTGTTTCCCTGCTAGACTGTCGACATAGGGAGTGCAGGGACCTGGTCTGGCTCCATGATGGTGTCAGTTACATTTTCCCGCTTCCGGAGAAGGTGCACGGTGTGCGTGTGGCTCTCTTTGTAGCCGTGCTTGGGTTTTTAGTTTGTAAATCTGCACATCACATGTCTGGGCTGAGATGCATACTGGCCTCTGACTTGAGCCTGCTGCTGTGACAAATGCTTCCGTGCTGAAGCTGAAGGTGAGAAGGTAGGGGGAGGATAATGTGATTGCCTTCGCTGCTTTTGATATTGTTCGGTTTGGGTCACTGCAGAGTAAATGCAACGTGTTTTCTGGTGGTCTGTGTTGCTATTCATTTTCTAGCTCTGAGCCTAATGGTGCAGAGGATCAAACAGACTCCAGGGCAAAAATGGGGATAAGATTGGAAGAAGAAAAGAAGAGCAGTTTAGTCCTTTTCATAAAATACCCAAAGCTTAATTCTGCTTTCTAAGAGCTCCTTATAAGTCAGTGGTAGCCCGTGTCCCACAGAGCCCTGCGCCTGGTTGCTCTGTTCCTTAGGCTTTGCAGTTGAGATGACCCAAGCCCCATTGTAACTGCCCATTAGAAATGTTGCCTCTGCCCTGTGATGCTCACAGATGTGCTGGGTGGCTCCTAGACGTGTCCCGCCCACTCCCAAGAAATACCCAGAGGATATCAGTCAGATTTGTGGAAAGCCATCCATTTGTCATGCTGTCTATTGGCACCACGGTCTCGGTGTTGTGTAGCAGTTTGCTGTGGGATTAAAACATTCAGTCTTGGAAAGAAGATTGTGAAGACCTAGGGTTTTAGAAAGGAGGAGACAGCAGAATGTTCTAAGGGGAAATACATATTCTATCCCCCAGGGAAGCTTGGTTAACTCAGGAAGTGAACAACTCAATAACTTTAGGAAGTTTCTGAAACTGACCAGCTACACTAGGCCCTTCCCTCCCCAAGCATATCTAAGTATCAAGGGCTACCAAGAGACACTCTCTGATATGCTGAGCTACCTAGAAGATGCTCAGGCCAGCTTAGAAAACTGAAGGAAAAATAGACCAGCCCACCTGCTTAGAAGAAGCAGGGACCAGCTTAGCTGCCTTGAAGAGGCTCAGACTAACTGTATGACCTGGAAAATGTACTCTCCAACCCGCTGAGCTGTCTGCATCTTGAGCAGCGTGCTCCAGGGTCCCAGCTTTGTGAGCTGTCATCCGTCCTGGGGTGGGCTTTGGTGATGGATCTGTCTTTGAGACATTTTTGCTCCTGTAAGTAAGCCTTACTCATATTCCTATAAGTAACCCCAATAAATCTCATTGGTTTGCCAAGTTGGACTTTGCTGATAGTCTTACTTCGGCCTGCCATTTGTTTCCTGTGTGGTGTCAGTAATTATTTGCTCATGTCCCCTCAGGATTAGTGTCACACAGTACTTAGCATTTAGGAAAGCAAGTAGTGACCTCTTTGCCCAGGCAGCCCCTAGGACCTGAGGTGAGCCAAGCCCCCTGTTAGGTGTTTTAGCAGCACTTATTCTTCAGGCTTTGGCTGCTTTTACAGACTGCCAAGCCATTTGCTCTACTGTTTACCTTTCTTGGGCCCAGAGGAAGAACACTCAGTACCACATTGCCACTCTCCAGGTCTCACTGCCCTGGGTGCTGCGAACTACTCTCTCTGGACAAGGACAGCCAGGAAGCAGAGGTGGAAGGAACGTTTTGTATGAAAAGGACTTGGCAGCCATCTTTATGTGCTTGGGAAGACGTGTTGGAGTTTAGCTTGGAAGTTTCTGCAAATGATGTGTTGTAGTTGTCTGTTCTTCCTCTCCCCTCCACTGCTGTCCCTTCTGGGCCTAAGGAAAGGCCCTAAGCTTTGTGATTCTAAACACATTCTCCTGAACTTGTTCCTCTTAATAGGGTCTGTGCAGAGGCCTGCGTTTCCACATTATTATCTCATTGTCTATCCCAAGTGTTATAGCCTTACTACGACTTCCTAACTAACCAGCTATTTCAACTTTCATTCCATAAGCTTTATGTCTGAGTGTAATTAAATGAGCATTAAGTCTTTTTTTTTTTTTTTTTTTTACTAGCAAAGCCTGAAACTTCTGATATTACAGTAATAAGTGTGAAGTGAATTTTGAATGGCATTTATATCTGTTCATGGGCTCTAAATGTTTGATTTGCATAACTAGTTAAAATATCAGGGCAGCATATTGATTTAATTCCATCTTAGAAAACTGTTAATTAATAATGATAATAAATGTGTCAGTCCTTTATTATCTGCTTTGAATTGGTGATGATAGCTATATTAATACCACTTCAGGAATAGACCTCTGCTGGCTATTGTTGGCAAAGCTTTCAAGGCTGGAATCACCTGCAATCAGAATTTAGAAAATTTATTGCAGATCACTTTTAAAGAGAACAGCCATTCCATCATATATGTAATTTTCTTAACACCTACATTTTAATTTAACATTTTATTTACATAAATCATGGTGATCAGAAGCTTTGGGAGGATTTTAAACAAAGGCACTTTTTCATTTTTATGTGCCGAGTTGGAAGTTGTCTGAAAGAAGGACCAGGTTTGGGGACAGGTGGTAAATCCATGGTCTATCTGCTTCTTTTCTTTGCTGCATGGGTACTCTGTGGCCCTCATTATGCAGGCAGGAGTAAAGTGGCTGGTTCTGTTGAATTGTCCTGGGACCTGTGTGTCAAGGGGATGGTGGCTTGTACCAGAAAAGTGAGAGTGGTCTTTCTCTTTCTGAACCTTTCGAGGTCAACCAGAAGTTTAGAGGCCTGTCTCATGTCTCTGGTGCTTGCAAGTAACCCATTACTGCGTTTTTGGATGGCAAGGGTAACATGGTATCTCTATTGTCATAACTGTACATTTCCCAACCCTGACATCCCCTGGGTACCAGAGGAAACTGCCTAGGAGGCACTTAGATTGTCAATCTCTAACCCACCTCACAACCACGATGGCGATTAAATTTGTGTTGGGGATTTCCTGGTTTCTCCCCTTTACTCTCTGTGCCCACGGTTAGATGAGGTTGAGTGGACACTCAGGTGTTTCAAGGATGCAGTGTGTTGAAAGGATGCAGTGATTGGCAGTCCTTTTTTAAGTTGTCATTTTGGATTGTCATCACACACTTGACTATTAGCCATTGTTCACCCACAGGCTGGAGAAGGACTTGGACAGTCTCCATCTTGGAATCACCAGTTTTAGTAACTGCAGGTCTGTGTCAAGTAGCCGGCAGAGTGTGTTGCTTTCTATACTGGTTTCCCTTGGGCGCATTTACACACACACACACACACACACACACACACACACACACACACACACACACCATCTGACTCCTTGCCTCCCTTTGGTCCCTTGTTCTTGTTTATATGTACAGGTGTCAACAACTGTCATTTCTTATTTTATTTTATAAATTTATTCACATTACAACTCAATTGCCATCCCATCACTTGCATCCTCCCATTTCTCCCTCCCTTCCGCTTTCACCCTATTCCCCTCCCCTAGGTCTATGACCAAGAGGGACCTCCTCCCCCACTATATGGTCATAGGCTATCAAGTCTCACATTGGAAGCCTGCTTATTCTTTCTTTGAGTGCCACCAGGCTTCCCCACCAAGGGGAGGTGGTCAAATATGGAGCAGCAGAGTTCATGTCAAAGTCAGTCCCCACTCTCCACATAACTGTGGAGAATGTCCTGTCCATTGGCTAGATCAGAGTAGGGGTTCGATGTTTACTCCTTGTATTGTCCTTGGTTGGTGCAATAGTTTGAGCAGACAAGTGGATGGGACTAGAGATGGTCATACTGAGTGAGTTAACCCAGAAGCAGAAAGACTCACATGGTATATACTCACTTATAATTGGGCACTAGCCCAAAAGACACGTCCCACAAAAGTCTTCACCTACCAGGAGATTGGGATAGATGTGAGGACATCCTACTGAGACTCTAGGTAAGAGAAATATAGGAGACGGGGAAATAGAAGGACCAGAGGGTCCTAGAAACCTACAAGAAGAACATTGTGATGGGTGGATTGAGGTCCAGGGGGGTCTGCTCAATTGTCACTTCATTAGACTCTGCTGAAGATCTGTGCTTTTCTTCCCCTTCACCAGAGCTAGGCTCAAACTTGCTTTTGCCATTCGGTTTTTCCCATTGGCCTCTTACTGAACAAACTTCTAATCTTGATACTATGTTGCTGCAGAATCTCTCACTGACTGACTGTAACTGGAAGGTTTGGGACACAGATCTCATCACCTTGTACTCTAAGCCACCTGTTCCTTGTATGTCATCTGCCAACTCACTCTTGTAGCTTTTGGGGCCACGCTTCTGGGGCCTAGTGGAAGAGCCCAGTTCTTTCTTGGGGTACTCATTTCAATCCAGATTATGACTTCTTTATTTGAGACAGGATCTCACATATCCAAGGCTGGCCTCGAAGTCATTATTTAGTCAACCTCTACCAGCCAAGCACTAGGATTACAGATGTGTGCCACCACACATCTGTGGGACCAAACTCAGAAGTTTTCATGTGCTCTACCAATTGAGCTATGCCCCAGTCCATGACTATGTATGTATGTATGTATGTATTTATGTATGTATCATATTCAGGATCCACTTAAAAAATGGCCTTGGCCAAGGCCTTAATGGCTTTGGCCTTGAGACTCCCCCATATAGACTGTCCTACCACCAGCACTTAACACTTCCTTTCTCCTTTTATCCTTCCCTTCATGTTACCCAGGATTGCCTTGAACCCTTGGGCTTAAACTATCCTTTTGTTTCAGCCTCCTGAGTAACTGAGTCTACAAGAACCTGTTACCATGGTGCGCGCTCTCTCCCTCTCTCTCTCTCTCTCTGTTTTTTTGAGACAAGTTTCTCTCTCTCTCTCTCTCTCTCTCTCTCTCTCTCTCTCTCTCTCTCTCTGTTTTTTGGTGACAGGATTTCTCTGTGTAGCCCTGGCTATCCTACACTCGATTTGTAGACTAGGCTGGCCTCGAACTCACAGAGATCTGACTCCTTCTGCCTTCCTGAGAGTCTTTCAGTTTCTTAATGGGGGAAAACCCCACATACATTATGCCAGCCCATGAAAGGTTATCATGCCATAGAAGGAGTGTGGCTTCCTAAACTTCTGTGGGTGTGTCTCCAGCTGAATGCTCCTCTCCTGATTTTGATTTCTCTCTTGGTGCATGGGAATATAATTTGCCTTGACATCACTGGCCATCAGTGCCACAGTGAAGTGGGCCTTCTTTGACTAGAAGTGACAGCCCCTGGCCCCTGTGACATTGTTTCCATAGATTTACAATGAAACAGTTTTTATATTTTGCAAAATAGAGTGATCTCCTGTGACTGGCATTGATGCGGCTTTCCCCATGGTTCTTTGGGAAAGTAAAGCTGTTTCCATTGACCCACCCTAAATTGATTTCCCTTATTCTGGCATCTGAACACAATGCTCTTAGGCTGCCCAAGGTGGTGATTGTCATTGTTTGTCATTTTAGTCAGTGTTAGATGCTATTCCGTGCTGTCTCCTGGTAGGGCCCTTCCTCTTAATTCACTGGCTCCTGATGTCCTTTGCTGTCCATTGGGCAGCTTTTCCACTTCTGCTTTTTCTTGCCCTGTTTAGCTTCCTGGAGAGAGTTGTCTACTGTTGTGGTTTAGATGTAAAATGTCCCCCACAGGCTCATATGCTTGAAGTAACCCTCAGTCGGTGGTGCCGCTTTGAGAGAACTTTTGGGAGGAGGAGCCAAGCTACAGGACACAGGTTGTTGGAAGGCTAGACTGGAGGGTTATAGCCTGGCTTGCTTCCCCCCTCTGTTTCCTGGACCAGTGAGTTGCAAGTCAAGTAGATGCTGCATGTGTCCACCACTACAGAACCACCTGCTTCCAAGAGCCTTCCTCACTGTGGCCAACTGTATCCCTGCAAACCATGAGCCAACATAAACCTCCCTCACTTAAGTTGTTTTTTTCAAGTGTTTGTTATAGTAATAAGGAAAGTAATGAGTACAATTATGGTAGTATCTTTACCTGTTGGCATAGTCTAAGATGCACACTCAGAGGGAATGTCAGCTTTGGAAACCTTAGTCAGAGATGGGCATTTAAAAATGTTTTGATACAATGTATTGCTACAAAGCCCAGGCTAGCTTTGAACCAGCAATCCTCATGCCTCAGCCTCCCCAAATGCTGGGGTTACAGAAGTGTGTTACCATGCCTGGCAGATGGGGCATTTTTGGAGGAGATTATTTGCAGGAGGAAAACACTGTCAATTGTGGTCCTCTCCTTTCAGAGAAGCGTCAGTTACGATCTGCCTCAGCATTTTCTAAAAATACTCAAAGGCAGGTAAGTGAGGGTGTTTAATCATCCCATCTGAACAGAATGGATTTGTGTCTTTTTTTTTTTTCCTCTTAGAAGCCTCTCCAGGCAGATACAATTTTTTGACACTGTGCCATAGCATCGTTATCTATTTATGTGTTAGGTAGCATTCATAGCTCCTGGGACCATGTGGGCTGGAGGTCGGACATGCCTATAACTTTTACATTTTGGAGTTTATCAGTCCATACTAGCTCAGATTGAGTATGAGAAATGGTTTGCCTAAAACAATTCTGGACTTATTAGAAAGTATAACATTTACAAGGGATGGTGAGATGGCTTAGGGGGTAAAGATACCCGTGGCTGGATCTGCGTTCAATCCCTGGGATGCTGGAAGGAAACAATCTACTCCTCTAAGTTGTTTTATGACCTCTATACATATGCAACCACCCCCCACGTTCATGCACATATGCAATACACACAGGCACACGAGCATATCCAGGATAGAGTAGATGTGATAAAAATGTAAAAAAGAAAATATAATTCTTACAGAAATATTTTAATCTTCTAAGTATATATGTTTTAGATCCTGACCAGACTTATAGAAGTTGAGCGTCCCTTGTTCAAGATACTTGGGACTGGCAATGTTTCTCATCTTATACTTTACTCCAGAAATATTCTCTCTCTCTCTCTCTCTCTCTCTCTCTCTCTCTCTCTCTCTCTCTCCTCCCTCCCTCTCTCTCCTCCTCCTCCTCGATCTCTCTCGCTCTCTCTCTCTCTCTCTCCTCTCTCTCTCTCTCTCTCTCTCTCTCTTTCTCTCTCTCTCTCTCTCTCACACACACACACACACACACTCACATACACACACACTCACAGTCATCTATATGTATCTCAAGATATCTTAGGGGAGGGACCAAGCCTAAACATGAAATTCATTTTTGTTTTGTGTGCACGTTCCACATGTAGCCTGAATGAGTCAGATGGTAGAGTATGTTCAGTGCACCTGTGTTGCCGTGTAAGGTCAGGGGTGACTCCTGCCACACCGATGCTCAGAGTTCCATCTAACCTGAAGGTTAAAGTTTGCTGGACAGTTAAACAAGAGCACCCGTGTCATTTTCTTCTCCCCTTCTTTCTAATATAGGGCATGTAGTAGGAATGCAACCGATATTTGAAATAGGGAAAGAAGGGAGCTTTTATCTATGCTAAAGGCAAGGAAAAGGTGAAGATTAAGAAAAGTATCAAAGGGCTGGAGAGATGGCTCAGAGGTTAAGAGCACTGACTACTCTTCCAGAAGTCCTGAGTTCAATTCCCAGCAGCCACATGGTGGCTCACAACTGTCTATGATGTGATCTGATGCCCTCTTCTCGCCTGCAGGTGTGCAGTCAGGCAGAGCACTGTATAATAATAAATAAATCTTAAAAAAAAAGAAAATTAACAAAAGCACTGTTTCATAGCTCTTAGTTTGGTCTTTAGGTCACTATGCAGTCCTGGTTTTCCTGCTAATCAGACACAATGTGTGATCGGTGTCCCCAAAGCACTGTTTCAAGTCTTTAAAAATTTTATTTAAACTGCCCCCCCCCCCCCCCCCCCGTGTGTGTAGAGGTTATCTTATAACCAGTGGCAGAGAGTCCTTGGCTTTTCTAAGCCGCTGGGGAGGCAAATGTTTTCCTGTTGTTGGTTGTTGTTTGCCAACATTCTTCTCCCTGAAGTCACAGGACAGGCAGCTCGTCTGCTCCAACAAGGCTTGGCTGTTCCCTCTTCAGTGTCCCTGTTGGTGAGAAAACTTTTTGACAACTCCGCTGAGTGTTTGTGATGATAGGGACTCCTTACTGTGGGTGGGGTAGTGAGGGTCCTGGGAGAGCAGACTCAAGGGAGCACTGCACATGCCTGTGGTAAGAGGCCGGGTAGCAGGCCAGGAGAGTCTCTGCAGTCACCTGCCAGGGTGGCGAGACTCTCTGCACACTTTGAAAACAGAAAAATAGCGAGTCTGAATTTCTTAAAATGTAGTTTCTGCTGTTATTTCCTAACTTCTGTGTACACACTCTTTTTAGTTTACCCTCCCACTTCTCTTTCTCTCTGGCGACCACAAATTTTACAGACCAACCTTTGAAATGGGAAGTTTTGAGCCTGCATTTTGAGACAGGAATGGCTGGCTTGTATGCTTTGTTGGGAGTGAAGTAGGTGACCCACTGAGCAGCATTAAATACACACACACACACACACACACACACACACACACACACACACACACACACACACACACACACACACACAGAGAGAGAGAGAGAGAGAGAGAGAGAGAGAGAGAGAGAGAGAGAGAAAGAGAGAGAAAGAGAGAGGATTTCATATAGCCCAGGCTGTCTATAAACTCATTACATAGCTGAAGACCTATCTGAACTTCTTATCCTTCTCCTGTGAGCACCTCCCAGCTGCTGAGGTCAGCAGGCCTGCATCACCATGCCTGCATCACCGTGCCTGCATCACCATGCCTGTATCATCATGCCTGCCTGGTACTGTGTTGAGGATCAAACCCATAGCATCATATGTGCTTGGAAAGCATTCTACTGACTGAGCCACATCTTCAGCCCCTAAAGTTGTTACTGTAGGAAATGTTTAGTTCAAGCTTTCTCTTAGATGGGCTGAGCCCTTTTTTTCCCCACTCCTACCCACCCTCTGTGTGTATTTGTGTTCTTTGGCCCCAGCTGTTTGTGATATTTCACTGTCAAATACATAATTAACAATTTTGTAAGCCAAGGTTAGTAATGTTTTTACGTTTATGCATTGGATATCTTTCAGCCAAAAGCCAGTTTCTCCCTTTTAATCTAACGTCCTTCCAGCCCCTGCCCCTTAAAAAATTCCTGTTTCCAGAAAATTTGTCATTCTTACATCTTTCCAAAGAGTGAACTGTATCAAAGTGGATTTGAGAGGCCGACATGGGGCTTGGTGTGGGATCTCTTTGGAATTCAACGCTGTTGTGTAGACTGAGCCAATGATGGATCCAGTTGTGAATAATTCTTTTGAAATGGATGATGTCAGTGACAGTTTTATAACTGGAATTTTACTAGTCTGGAAGAAATTGCTGGAATATGGGTGAGAGTAAGTCACCACTGAGTGTCAATAAAATAAAAGCAAGGCGTTAAGAACGTTAGGGCTGCCTACATTTTCCACATTGAAAGCACAAATTGCAAGTTGTTCTCTCACCATGTTTTGTTCGACATGCTATCCTTATTTCCTCTTTTTTTTGATAATGGAAAATTTATTAATGTGATCATCACATGGGATCAGCCAAATCATCTTATTAGAGGTCAAGTTCACTTTTGAGAAAATAACCATCATAAACTAGGAGCAGAGCCTTGACCTGATGTGGAGAGTCTTCAAGTCAAAAGCAAACATCCTCTTTAGCGGCCTCGTCACAGCCATAAGGATGTCCAGTACTAACAGGTTAAACTCCAACCCTTTCTTAGATTCTGGAGTTTTAGGGGTGCCCCCAGCATGAGTCAGCCCATTAGGCATTCTGAATTCATACTGCAATGTATATGTAAAAATGTACTTTCTTTCAATGAACTGGGACACACAGTACACACACACACACACACACACACACACACACACACACACACACACACACCTCTCTAGCATTTATTAAACACCTACAAAGATGAATTCTGCATTTCTGAGTGTAAGGTTGAAGCAGAGGATGGCTGTCACCGGTGGACACACAGCATTGTTCTTCAGGTCACTGGCTGCTGTCTAGATGCTCATGGCTCTGTTCCCTACCTGGTCCAGAGAGTTTGTAATGATCACCGTAGGTGATTCAGGAAGATAAGAGGTAAAGATGTAAAGGGGGAGATGAGCATTCTAGTTTAGGGTGAAGTAACTGCTAATCTGGAAATACACACCTACTGCCTCAGCTATACTTACTGCGTTAGAAGTGAACATCCATGTTGTAAGACCAGGCTGTGGCAGAGAGAGAGGGCATCTCACTCCCAGTGAGTGAAAACCACTGGTTACAAATTAACTTAGAAAGAAACTATGTGTTCATTGTAGGAAACAACAGCAACAACAAACCAAAGCCCTACAAAAAAATTACTGAAAGGAGCTAAGGACTGTGAACATAGAATGAATAAATTGGTCCTCATTCCCAGGGGCAGCCATTGGTAAATTTGGAGACCATTAAAAAGCTGTCATCTCAGCTGCAGAGTTATTAGATTCCTCGTCACTTTTTAAGAAAAATGTGGCAAGTGGCTGGTCTCCTCAGCTTTGGTTGCCTTTGCTATTAGGACCAGTTTGGGCCAGTTCCTGGGAAATAGGAGAGAGGGACACAGGCTCTGGTAATCTTTGCACAACATTTGTGTTTTGAATTAGCAAACTCGGCAGTTGATAAGCGACTGACTGTTGTCTTTAAGGAACTCTTTGCCAATGGATAAATTATTTTTCAGCTTTCTTGGGAACCAGCTACAACTCGGGTGGCCTGGAGCCATGGGAATTAGGCACGAGTGTCTGAGCAGGAGTTGGCCATTCATGTGGCATGGCCTGACCCTCCCACTCCCGATTTGGTAATTTTTGAGATGTTGAGGCAGTCATCTGCTGGGTAGTTTATTTTTTCAGTACTCAGTTCTCTGAGGGATTTGAGTCTGTTTTCTTCACCCAGAACAGAAATGGATGTGAAATGGGCTTTGTTTCTGCCTGTCATTTCTAGGAGGTGTTCGTTTGTTTGTTTGTTTTGGGACAGGGTTTCTCTGTGTAGCCTTGACTGTACTGGACTCGCTTTCTAGACCAGGCTGGCCTTGAACTCATAGAGATCTGCCGGCCTCTGCCTCCCGAGTGCTGGCATTACAAGCCTGTGCCACCATGCCTGGCACCAGGAGGTAATCTAGCATGGGGTTATACATACAAACTGCATTTAGATGTGGGGTTGAATCTCAATGCTGCCATACGTGAGCGGCATGACACTTGGATCTTGACAGTCATGGAACCATCAGAAGTTCCAGCTTCTTGTGTACAAGAATAACAGAGATTGAAAAGTAGGTAATAATAATAATGATAATAAAAAGAAAAGTAGGTAGTATGGCAAGGCCTTCACATAGAGCTATGACACGATGCACTCAGCACACTGTGTTGGCCTCTTGGATTATCATCTGGGCTTCAGAAGCAGGGGTGAGTTTAATGTCTTCATTCAAAACAAACAAACAAACAAACAAAAAAACACGAAACAGTATCTATAAAATGAGAAACATACTAAATTTTTGACTTTTGCCCTGATGAAAATCGTTGAAGTTTCTAAACTGATAGCAGTGAACAGTGTGTGTGTGTGTGTGTGAGTGTGTGTGTGAGTGTGTGTGTGTGTGTGCGTGTGTGTGCGTGTGTGTGAATGTGTGTGTGTGTGTGTGTGTGTGTGTGTGTGTGTGTGTGCGCGCTCCTTGGTGGCTTTCCACTTTGTTTACTGAGGCAGGCAGGGTCTCATCTTGCTGATTCGTCTAGTCCAGCCAGTCAGCCTGGCCCAGGCACCCCTGTTTCTGCCTTGTTCCTGAGCCCTGGGGTTACAGGTCAACCCCTGGGCCTGCTTAGGTCGTATGTGGGTCCTGGGGCTCTGACCTCTGATTTTCATTCTTGTACGGCAAGTGCCTTATCCAGCAATCCATCTTCCCCACAGTAAAAAGTTCAATTGACTAAATGGTAAAAACTGAATAAACCCTGCTGTGTTTCTTGTGGCCGTTCTTTAACACAGTGACTCTACGTGTACTTCAGCAACGTCAAGAGTCTCCCTGAGCAAGGTTGCCTAGGCCTTTCTGGGTTCCACCTTGTGTACTGTAGATACATACACACACACACACACTCACACACACACAGTCACACATACACACACACACTCACACACACACACTCACACACACAGTCACACATACACACACACACTCACACACACACGCACACACACACACTCACACATACACACACACTCACACATACACTCACACATACACACACACACTCACACACACACTCACACACACATGCGCACACACACACTCACACATACACACACACACTCACACACACACGCACACACACACACTCACACACACACTCACCCACACACTCACACACACATTCACATACACACTCACACTCACACATACACACACACACTCACACACACACACACACACACACGCACACGCCTGCACACACACGTCCATGTACACGCACACTAAGAGCAGCAAAGGCAGAAACCGTGCAGTCAGCCCGAGCCAGCCGCGCTGTGTCTGACCCTCCTCAGATGTGCCACCTCAATTTGACTTGCTCCTCACCCCTCACAGGTTAAGAGCCATTTTGCCTGTTCTGTTGCACAGGGCAGTTGTGAATTGAGCGACACGGGTTCCTGCAGCATGGGACTGGAGGAGTGAAAACACGAACTTCTTCCTCTCTTACAGTTTACAAAGTCAAGGAGAGTAGCGCCCCTTCCTCCTGGTGTCAGAGCTGAGGACTCTCTGGTAGAGCTGCCCTTTGTGTGTAGATGGCTGCTTGTAGCCTGCTGTGGTTCTCAGTGACCCATGCTTGGAGCCTTTCCCTTCCTATCCCTCCTGAAGGCTTGAGTCCAGGTCTCACTACCGAAGCCTCAGAGACTCAAGCCTCACATGGTGTGGATGCCACAGTGTATAAGCATGTAACACACAAACATACTTCTGTGTACTTGAAAAGAAGACAGTTGTGATGCCTGCCGTGTGGCGCGTGCCGAGAGTTAGTTATTATTATGAGATAACAACAAGAAAAGAGTGTGTGAGGGCAATGTGGAGAGAATGGATTTTTAAAAAGTATTCCTGGCCTGTGATTGGTTGAATCAAAGGACATGTCCTCTGTGAACCTGGCAGGCTGACTGCACTGTGAGTATTGCATCTAGGCGGGGGGAGGGGGGCTGAGGGGTAGGGGGTGGGGGGGAGTGGGGGTGGGGATGGGGGGGCGGGGACTGCAGTGAGGCCTGGAAGTGGGCGTTCTGTGATTTAGGTACTGTTGGAAGTGTGTGCATAGGGAAATGGAGCCAGAGATAGAGTGTGGAGCGTAGAGAAGGAGGAAGGATCCCTAAAAAGGGCAGAGAGAAGGGGTGCAGAAAGAAGAGGGTGCCGCGAAGGGCGCATCACCTGCTTCCAGAGGCCAGTTTTATAATGACTGTCATCCTGGAAGGTGTATGTATCTTGCTCTTCAGACTCCAAGATCCTCTCAGCCCACTGCCCCAGGACCCGGCCAAGCTATCTCTCAAAAGGAAACAGTTGGGCTGCTGTTCTTAAGCTTTTGAAAAATCTAGGTCTTTTAGGATTTATTTTACACGGGTCTCAGCTGTCGGCCTAATAGGCAGCTGCCCAAAGTGAAGTACAGCACTGTCAAGCCAGAGGGGTGACCAGCCTGTCAGCCTTTCCTGCTAGAACCTGTACGCTGGAGGCGCCTGACAGCAACCCCATTTGTGTCATGTGCAGAACACCTGACTCCTCTCTCATTAAAAAGGGGGAGTTCCCCTGAACATCTGAAATACTGGCAGCCAACTGGAGCTCCTCAAGTAGCTCCCTTCAGATCTCTTCCTCAGTCGGGACAACATCGTGATGCGGTGGTTTCCAGGTCTTTTTGTTGTTGTTTTCAACCTTTAAAATTGTTTTACCAAGTAAGTTTTCTTCTCACCTGGGCCCAAAGGAAATAGACCCAAGAGAAGACTCTGTCTTATGGAAGTGTGGCCACTATCAGTATTCCTTAGCACACAGTCTGAGAACTGCTCTTTAGACAGAGGCGGTTTTGATCGGAAAGTTTTCGTTTGCTTTGTGCGGGGACTTCAGGAGTGACTTCCTCAGACTTGCTTCTTCAATGGCTCTGAGATTAAAAATATCATCAGAATTGAAATCAAGACTCCTCAAAGGACAATTTCTAAATCAAAACTAAAACCAAAAGAAACAAACAAACAAAACACCCCTAAACAAAACAAAACAAACAAACAAACAAACAAACAAACAAAAAACAGAAAGCATGTTTACGTGGTTGGGGGAGCTATATTGGCTAATGACTTTGTGAACATTTTGTTATTTTTCTCTCCATTTCCCTATCTCAGTGCCGCCTTCACTCACTCTTCCTCCCTCCTCAGCCTATCCGCAACCTGATGAAACGGTTTGTGATGTCCAACATATATTTTCTTGCTCTCTGTGTGTTGTACTTTGGCAATTTATAACCGTGATCAATGTTGTGACCTTAGGGAAATTGCTTATATAATTATAGAAAGTTTACAGTCATAAGAAAAGGAACGGGGAAAATATATCACTGGAAAATATAAATATGTTTAAATTACATTTAGGATTTGGAATAGTTCCTTGCTTGTGTTTTACAGAGTAATCTGTGATTTAAATCAGGTTTAGTTGTGTTTTTCCCCCCTAAATTGGGTATTATAAATCAAGAATGGATGCTGGATATAGCACACAAGAGGATTTCTTATACATTTTAATGTTGCATAAGTAAGAAATACCAGTAGTTCAGCAGTAAAATTGCAAATGTAAGCAAAAGTGAAGATTTTTTCCAAATTTAACTAGGTTGCATTTGTTTAGTAAACTCTAGCCATAATTTACTGTTTTATTACATTTGCCTTGGAGATCTGGGCTGACTTTTCCCCTTCCCTTTCTTATGAAAGAATAGGGGGTTACTTTATTGTAATTGCTTGGAGCTAGGGGAAAACATGAGTGTGCCATTTTGCCTTCTCACGTGTGATATGTAATATTAAAAGAGGATAAGCAGAAATAGGATTCTTCTTAAGATGACACACATGTGTGGGTGTGTAGGTTGCACCAGGCCTCGGGGTTGGGTCAGGGACTCCACTGAGCTTTCTGTGGAGAGAACATTTTAATCCAAAAGAAAGAAAACATCCTTGGCCCAGCTTTGTGGGTGTGATCAGAGTGCATGTGCTGCTTAGGGTGAGATGTGAGAAAGCTTGGCATTTAGTTTGATTGTGAATGGTTCCATGGTCCTAGGAATCATCTAGAAAGTCTGATAAGTCTCAGTCAAGATCAATTATCATTATATCCTGTAGGTGAATGTCAGGATGTGAAGGGATATCAAGGGCTCCCGAATCAATGTTGGCATTGGAGAGAAGCTGGGTGGAGGAAGGATGCACCCAGCAACATGTCTTGGCATACGTTTCCTTCTCTGTCTTAGGTTGATCGTCTCCCACCACCCCTCCTCCTGCCTGGTGCTTCAGATGACGAGCCTGGACCCAGGCTTGGTTTAACTGTGGTTTGAGAGAAGTGAACTCTGGGATTGGGTTGGATGATGTTGATTAATAGGAGTGAGAGAGTGAGAGACTCCAGGGCCAAGCAGTAGGTCCATCTTGGTGGCATCTGACGTTGATTGGCTTTGTCCTGCGCGGCTGCGCTCGGAGAGCGGACATTAAGATTAAGTGATGCTGTCGTGTTGAGGAGCACGGCACTGCATCATTCGGGGAAGAGACAGCTGGGGTGGTTAATCCTTCATCACCAAGGGAGCTCTGCCAGCAGAAAGATATACAGCCAAAGATAACCCTCCATAACTTGTGCTAAAGATCAGAAAACTTTGAATTCACATCCATCTGCTTAGTCTGGGGTGAAGATGAAAGATAGGCAGAATAGGAAATAAAAAAACTCCTGTGGGATTAATCTTACGCATGGTATGTAGCCCACAGAGTGAGCAGGCGGGAGAGAAACTTTTAAAAAGCGAACCCAGTGTGTCCAGCTTCATAGAAGCATCTTCAAGTAAAATTCCATGCTCTGCCCCTGATTCTCTTGTTGCCTGGCTGTCATTTTACCTTCAAATGCAGTTTCTACGGTCAGTGCTGTGCTTGGGTTGCTTTGTAAGCAGGTGCTCCTAATTGCATATGTTAGGGCAGACAGCTATGCCAGAAGCACTTGATGGCCAGCAAGAACAGCTTTTTTTTCCCTTCACCCTCACCCCCGCCTTCCTTCTGATTTGAGGAGAATACTTCCAGCATCCGACCGTGCCTCTATGACTGAGTGTGGATGTGGAGTTCCTTCTTGGTGACTAACCCTGAACAGCTGCAATGAGTTTATACACCACATGTAATCGAATTATGCATTGTTGTCATGCCAAAGCAATGCGCCTGGGGGGTGAGTGTGCAAATCAGGGGGGGCAAATAAATCAGAGGCCTCATCTCCGCTTCCACAGTGGTCAGACAGGGAAGGTCAGGTGGGAGGTGAGAGTGCTGGAGCACCAGGCTCTGTCCTCAAGTGACTTTCCAAATTCAACCGAAAGTGTCGTAGCTTTGCTTGTTTTCTTTTTCGTTTCTTTGCAATGGGCTTTTACTTTTTTGGGGGCAGGGGAGGGGGCAGTTTCAAATGAGGATTTCTCTGTGTAGTCCTGGCTGTCCTGGAACTCACTCTGTAGACCAGGCTGGCCTTGAACTCAGAGATCCGCCTGCCTTTGCCTCCTGAATGCTGGGATGAAAGGTGTGCACCACCATGCCCAGCTGCACTGGATATTTCAGTCTCCCTCATCCCCTGGCCAGTTTCATGTAAGAGCATCTGACTGATGGAGGGTTCTCTTACTGTGGACTAGACCATTTATCTTGCTGTGTCAAGGCAGAAGTTCCCTGTGTTAGGCTTTACCTCCCTTGGGTTTTCCCATCTCACCACCTATTGTCCCAAGCAAGGAAGAGGGCAGTGTTTGCAGAATGACATTGTTAAGACTACCTAAGCAAGCAGAGGTTGGGAGAACAATCAACAGGGTGAGAGATCTGGCCTTAAGTTCTCAGCAAGCTATGTGAACTTGAACTCTGGGTCCCCTTAGCTCTGTGAGTGCGTAACAAATGAAAAGCAAAGGTTGAATGAGGTGAGGAGACTGTTGCCTAGGGAGGAGAAGAGGCCACACACTCTGGGAGGTTGAAGAGAGACTGGTGAGTAAAGTTCTGTGTTTGAGGCTGGGGACAGGAAAAAGAAATTCATCTTTTGATCTACCATGAGTGTTCTATCTGTATGGCAGATTCACCTCTCAGATTGTTGAGGATGGCCTTGATTTTTGAACATGCAAATATTAGCATGCAGATTATATTTACATGTGATGTACATATAAATATATTTTATACATATAATTGTTATTAAGGTTTTATAGTTTTGGTTGTTGTTGTTTCCAACAATGACAATTGGTTAAATGGCTGGCAAGCATGGTTTATTTTTTATGCTTTCTTTCCACCCCTGCTTTGTTTATGGTTTGGGAAGATGGATTAATTGGTAAAATGCTTCTGTGCAAGAGTTCAAATGCCAGTTCATGCCTGTAGCTCCCACATGTGAAGCTAGGGATGGTGACACACATATCTTACCTCAGCCCTGGGAGGCAGGGAAAGGAGAATCTCACAGGCTTGCTCTCTAGTCAGTCTAACCAACTGGTGAGTTCCAGGTTCAGTGAGAGACTCTGCCTCAAAAAGTAGGATGGAGAGAAATACAGGGAGACATCTGGTTTCAGCCTCTGGCTTCCACAGTGCATTCACAGACATGCACATCCACTATACAGGGGTGCAGAGGCACGCGCACGCACACACACATCTTCATTTAAAAAAAAAAAAAAGATTTCTTTTATTTGGCCATGAGGTTTAAGTTTTGATCTTAGAAAACTATTATGAGAAAATTTGGGTAGAAAATATACACTCCTAATCCATAGAATTGCAAATATGGGGTGCATGACATTCTAATCCAGTAAAGACAGTCTCATCCAAGGGTGTCTCTTACTAGGAGACCACCATATTGGGTTCTTTCAACTAAGAAAGTGGAACAGAAAGTCAAATTCTTAGCTGACCCAGGAAGGAGGTGGAGCTGAGAGGCACCAGTGAAGGGCGTGGAAGGTTCTAGAGATGGGTGGGAAAGGAATAATAGCGCAACTGTCTTTGTTTGCCTGAACCTCTTCACAAACCCTGGCACTGGATTGTTCCTCTCGTCTTTCCTGCTGAGTGTCTAGGCCTGAGCCACTGGCCCAGAAGTCCCAGGGACCAGGTTGGGCGACTATTGACACTCTCCTAGCTAGAAAGAAAATGGAATTTGTGGGCAGTATGATATAAGACTCTCCATTTGGGGCAGTGATTGCCTTTCAGGAAATTTTATACTTGGGAACAAATCACTGGGCCAGTGAATGTCAGTGACTGCTGGGTGCTGTATATATATTTTTCTGTTTGGATGCCCAGTTCCCAGCATTCACTGGTCCCTGGTAAATGTAGGGTTTCCTTTAGCCAGTCCTTAGGGAGTTTTGACAAGTCTCAAGGGCAATGGAGACTATAGGATCCTCTTTGCATCCCCTGAGTGTTTGTCCACATGGCTTTCCTGCTCATACATTAAGTTTGTGTATATGGCCAGATATACTTTGATGTGTGCAAAAGTTGCAGCCAACAGGCGGCAGATGTAGATGAGCACTAACCTTTGGATCTGCAGAGCCAGACTTTGCCTCTTTCTTGGTTTTTATCCCCATGAGAACCTTAGTGTTCTTGTATTCCTCAAGACCTGGGGACTTAAAACAGCCATTGAAACAGTCTGAGCTCCAGCTCAGACACAACTTGGCGAAGTGGCCCATCTGCCACTACACAAGCCTGGAACTTGGGCTGCAAATGTTCATGGGAGCAAATGCATACTGGAGGCTGGAATCGCAGAAGGCTTGTTTGCACACATGTCTGGCATCTGGACTGGAGTGACTTGACGACTTTACTCCCAACAGAAACCCTAGTACATGGCCTCTCTGTGTGGCCACCTCAGGGGAGTGGGGCTTCTCTTATGGTGACCTAGGGCTTCAAAATGCCAGTGATCCAAGGACCAGGAAAATAGCTGTGTAGTTTTATTCCCGAGCCCCAGAAGCCTTACAGTCTGATCTCTCAGCATGCTATTGGTGATAGTAACACATTCTCCATGGCTGGGGAGGAGGCCAGGGGTATTTCACGGGAGAAGGGTATGCTAGTGGACACGATGCTGCAGCCATGTTTAGAGCATATGCCCCATATTGCATTGCTGTGAGATGAAGAGAAATGAGCTGGAACTGAAGTTAATTGAGAAGACCACTTCTAACATAAAAATTATGTGATTCTTTCTCATTTAAATCCAACATGATTTTCGAAGTGACGGTGTACTTTATGGTGCCTACTTTAGGGCGCCATTTGAAAAGTGACCTGAACAATGGAGGCTCATCTTTTAGGCACCATGACACACACTGCAGATGAATGATGCAAATCCCACTTATCTCCCTGAATTTCTTCCAAAGTGTTCTGCTGAGGTGATGCCTTTCTAGTCCGGCTTCATCTCTTATGACTTGCAAATAATTAGGCCACATGGCAGTGTCCCAGCTCCACTGCTGCCAGTGTCGGTGTGGGTTGAGTTTTTGACATGTGCGTTTCAGGACCAGCTATAGATCTGGAGAATGAATACAACTTTGAAATAAGGTGGGTGATTACTTGTGGCTTAGCATCATCTTGAGATAGAGACTGGGACAGAATGGGTGGCATCCATTTTGGAGAGGGTCAAAGCATCATCTTTGGTAGTCGTACAACTCAGAGCTAGATACAAAAGTTTGCAGAAGATTGGCCATGGGGCAGATGTCCCAGGCGATGTCAGTGCTAAGTCAGGAAAGGGTTAACACACTGACTAATGTTTCAGTTTACAGGCCTTGGCCCTTCTCTTTGTTCTGTTTTATCATACGCATTCATCATGTTCAACCTGGCAACCCAACCAAATAGCTATTTAAGTTGTAAAAATGAATCATGGCACAATTTCATGAACTGTGTGATATAGCAGAATCTAATCACATTATACAATGGGGCTTTGCCAGTCTGGGGTACCCGGTTCTGGGCTTCCTTGGAACAAGTAAACAAACAAACAAACAAACAAACACACACACAAACAAGCTTCACTAAGTCTAATCACAGTAGGATGGCTGAGAAGTTGGGTTGTGGGTCTAGCAAAAGATGTACTGGTGATGACACAGTGGTCCATGCATGCTAGCTTGTCCCCAGAAGGCCTGCAAATCATGCAGGTCATCTTCTGCCCTCTACATGCAGCTGACCTGTTCTCTGCCTTATTAAGTGTGTGAGTGAAGAGGTTTTGGGAAAGGTATAAAACTCGTAAATGAGAAGTTCAAAGAAAGGGCTCTACTCTAGCTCAGTTTCCCAGAATTCCAGGGTTCACTCCCTTGGCACTGGCTGAAAGGGTGAATAAACACAGGACCGCTCTTGGGAATGACTCTTAAATGTGAGTCAAAATTCTTTCCAGGGGCTTCTTGTGTGTTATTTTTTCTTAGTGACACAGCTTGAGCTCGTAAGTCATCTTTCCTCATTATTACAGATGAGGGAGTAGAGACTTGGAAAGGCCTAGCAATGCACTGAAGGTCATCCAGGTTGAAAGGCAGAGGTTTGACCTGCCTCATCCTGGTCAGAGATAAGGGAGGTTGGGGAGGAACAAAGAACGTTGGGTGACCTGGTTATGCAAGAGCCCATGTGACGTATTACATTGGGGCATGACGTAATGGGTTTTCAGAAGCCCCTGGGATAAAGAACACTGGTAGAAAAACTATTTGTTATAACAAAGTCCTGAGGATGGGAACTTGACTCCTGAGGCAGAAGCAGGCAGAAGGAACCTAGGCAGGAAGCTTGTACCTTCTGGAAGGTGTCAGGAAAGCTTTTGGGCCAAGCCTGGGCTGATGGTTGGAGGATTGAGAACAAATTGGAGAGCTATTCCAGGATCTCTTGAAAGACTCTCAGCGGCCTGTCAGTCTCCTTGTGCCTTGCGTCCCCTCTACCCCACTTCTTCTCCTGTCCCTGGTTCCATCCATCATCTCTCCTTCTTGGTCTCCCTCTTTATCTTTGTCTCCTCTCCCCTTCTCTCTCTTTGTTCTCTTTTTCATTTTTCACCCCTGTCTTTCACTGCTCTGTGTCTTCCCTTGCCCCCCTTTCCCCTCCTGAACATTTAGTAGCACCCCCTCCTTTCACCCCACCCCTGCCTGAATCCCCTCCCATACATCCTTTTCCTACAGACTACATAAATATATATATTTTAAGTCTGTTTTTCTCTCGGTTGTGTCAGCATATTTTAGACTGCTGGGCTTTGCATGTTTTGCAGCTGGTTTTGATGCAGTTGTCAGGCGGTGATGGATGACCGTCATCATTTAAAGTGTAAAAGAAAATGCCTTGGCACGGAGAGACACGATCAACCGCCGTCTGCCAGCCGGGATAGGCGCGGCCACCACTCTCCCCTTCCCTCTCCCACCTCCCTCTGCCGCCCGTGCCCCCCCCCCCCGGCCCCTGCCCATGCCGCCCTTGCCAGAATCTACAAAAGTCATCGCAAAGCCATGCAGCACTGGTCTCCTGCCTTTTTACAATATCACTTTGGTAGTTGTCAGATCATATGAAACGTCAAAATTCACGTGGCCTCCATGAAGAGATATATTTAGTGGAACGGCTGCACACCTCTGTGCTCTCCCTGACACTGACATATTAGTTATGCTGTCTTTTGCAATCTGATATCTTTAAATTTGCCACCTTGTTAAGAATTGATTAATGTGATTCCATTTCACTAAAGTAATTGGCTTGGCCTGTTGTAAAAAATAATCAGCCCCCTCTACGGAACAAATGCTAGGACATGCTAATGAGGGAGGGAGTTCGTTGCCTTGATGGCGTGGACTGACAGTTATTAATGATTGTTATGATAAACAGACGAGTGCGAATTGGGATGAGTTGGGCAAAAGTGACAGTTTAAAAATAACGTATATTGGAAAGTACTAACGAAGTAATATACTGTTAGGAAAACAATCATGCAAGTTGTCAAGGGGAGAAGTGTAATTATACAGCCTCACGGGCTGCTTAGGAGGACAGGGACCTGCCTGGTAATGGACACATTTTTTTGTTGGCAAGAGAGAAATATGTTGTGGCAGAAAGAGGTGCAGATTGATAAATTAATTGGTCCTTCTCACAGCTCAGAGAGCAAACTTGGCCAGTAGACACCATGCAGATTAGGGAGATGGAGTTTGCCCTGCGCCTCTTTTTTTGTTGTTGTTGTTTTCCCCCGGGACCTCCCCGGTGCTGGCTGCCAGACTTTGCTGGGGCCTCACTCATCTCCTTATTGCTCCTGCTTTACGAGCTACAACAAGTCACAGGAAATATGTCCCAAGACTGTCTGCGAAGACAGTGACTCTGAGCTGGAACACTTGCAGCCTTGTCCGTTTAAAAAAAAAACAACAAAAAACCCTAAAGACTTTCGTGTGTTATTGTTGCAAATATCTTTGGCTGTTATGGAAGTCATTATGGACCCTGTCCAGCTCCATGAAGGAGAGGCCATGAGAACGCACAGGCTGGGGACCCTGCGGGGACGATGTGCCAACACTGTGTTTGCATAACTAGCCAAGGCGGATGTGGTGTGGTGGTACATGTGTGTATGTGTGTTTGGGTCTGTGTAGGGGATGAGCCTCTTCTGAAGGAAGGGTCTGAGGGGACCGTGGGAAGTCTGAGGAGTACAGGGGGCGGACCGTATCCAGGGGTGACTCAAATGAGTGGAGAGGTACATGACTTTGCCGCTGGCCTTTGCTGCATAGATAGAGAAGATAGACAGACAGCAAGGTGGGGAAAAAAGGACACAGCATACCTCTGAGGCAGCTGTGCTTTGGGGTTTGGGGTTTTGGGAATCTTGATCGTTTCTTATTGACATTAGCCATTATAGCCGTTAGAGTTTATAACCACACCAGGATGTTTCATGGAACCAAGATCTAATGTATAACTTGTTCTCCTAGTGGGTGGGTATCAGACTAGGAGATGGATCAAGCTGGTTGGTCTCCTCATCACTGCTAGTTTCCCACTCTCTGTTTCTCATCCCTTCTTTTTTCTCATTTTCTTCTTCTCCACCAAACTGAGAGCCAGGGACGGAAATGCGTGCAAGTCCTGGGGCTCACGGATAGTGTTTGCCTGAAGATGGGGTGCTGAAAAGACAGCACTGTCCCTTTGTCTCAATGTTAGACTCTCAGAAAGGAAACTTGACTTAGGCCAGCTCGCTTGCTGAAGCTGAGGGATGGAATAAGGAGCCTGCTGATGTCTAGATTGTGGTACCCAGTTGTTCTGGCCACGGTTACATCATAATATGCATCAACTCACCCTGGATCCAATAAGTGGTGGAGCCAGGGCCTCCTTAAGACTCTGTCTCAGGGGCGGACACTTCTCATTTGGCTATATTGCTTCTACCTAGGATACGGCAAATCTCCCCTCAGCCCAGGCTGGTCCATGGAGTGAAATTGCTTTCGGAGAAAAATCCAAGAACATCCAGACAAAAAATATTCCTGCTTCTGCCCTATTTGGGCTCTTTAAGAAGAGTCGGTGGAGGGGGATGCTTTCAAAAATGTATCGTTTCCATTCAGGTTTCTGCTGCTCCACATATGCAAATACTCGGCCACGTGGCTTCTGGCCTGTGTGGGGATGTGAGCAGAAATACAGTCTCATTATCTGGCCATCAAGGCCTACAAAGGCTCTGGAGCCTCCCTATGCAAAACATCTGCGGAAATCCTAAAATCAAAGGAAGCTGCCAATTACCTCGCAGTAAACCTGACAATTATGAAAGAAAGAAGTTTCACTTCTCCAGCTTGGGAACGGAAAGCATCTGCTCCATGGCAGGCACAGGTAACTAAGATTTATTGAATGTCCAGTGTGTGTTCTGGGTGACTCCCAGGACTCCCTGGCACCCTGTCTCATTTGGGTGGTGGACACACGCTCATTTTACAGAGAAAGAAGCCAAATGTTCTAAGTGGTTAATGGATGGACCTTCCAGAAGTTGGAACAACAGAAGTGACTCTTTTCTTTCCTGTCTTAGAAGGCTGTAGTCCTATATAACCCAATTAAAGAAATAACTTTTAGCCATTTAAAGTATACAGCTCGGTGGCTGTAAGTCCTTGCGCTTTGTGCTACATTGCCACCATTTGTGGCCATTTATTGTTTTGCTTTCTTTATAAAACTGAATCTTAGTAGCCATTATTCAGTAATCTTGTTATTTTCTATATCTCTGAACTTGATTATAATAACACAGAGTGCCTCGGGTGGGTGAATCACACAGCCCGTGTCCTTTTGTATCGGCTTCTTTCACTTAGCAGAGTACCATTAAGTTTCAGCATGTGCTTTTTTTTGTTTTGAAATTTCTTTCCTCTTTGACAGTAAATAATACTTATTGCATTTGAGCGCCCCATTTAGCTTCCTTACATGTCTGTCACTGGACACTAGAGCTGCCTCCACCCATTGGCTGTTGTGACAGTATGCTAAGAACGCGAGTGTACAAGTGTCCCATCAGTATTGCTTGTCTGTTAATGGTCATCTGGCTTGTCCATAGTTAGTTAAAACAATTTTTCAGTTTTCACGTTTGTGCATATGCATGTCTGCATTTTTCTGTCTGTTCATACGGGTGCCCACGGAGGCCTGAAGAGCATGGTGTATGCCTTGGAGCTGGAGTTACAGGTAGTCGTGAGCTCTGCAGTATGCATGCCGGGATCTGGACTCCATTCCCTTGCACGAACAGCAAACTCTCTTCTTAAGCCAGAGTCACCTCTCCAGTCTCCAGAGGTAGTTTTTGCCTCTTGACAACGATGTGTCTAAAAGTGCAAGCTCACTGTGCTTATCTGGTAGTCATCTGTCAATGAGCACTTGGGTCAGCTCTGCCTTCAGTTCATGGGAGTCGTGTTGCTGTATACCTGGGCACAGGAAGCTCTGCTTTGGTTCTTTTGTGGCACTTTTCTGGAAGCAGGCTCAACTCACACTGTGCAAAGAGTAGGAGACTCCAGAGTACTCAGCCCTAAGTGGGATGTCTTTATCAAACGCCTCCCCTCGAGGCTCAGGGATCTATGCAGAAGAGGAGGCGGAAAGATTGTAAGAGCCAGGGGTGATGGATGATGACTCCAAGAAAACAACTTCTTCCAGACACAATCTGACAGAACCACACAGGAGCGCACAGAGACTGTGGCAGCATGCGCAAGACCTGCACTGGCTCAATCCAGACAAAATGCCAGCACAGAGACTATCCCATCCCTAACCAAAAAGCTGTTTGTAATTGATACTGGTTGGGAAAGAAAATCTCCAATGGAGTCTTACTGGGTCTACCAACCACAATGTGGGGTGGGCCCCATGCCCAAGAGTGGGTGGCCAATAGAAAACGGACTCTGTGTTGTGTGTATGTTGTGTGGGTGTGCACGCGCGTGCACACACACACACACACGCAATCACAAAACATTAATAATATTGGAATTTGGGCTTACTCACTTTTTTTCTTTCTGTCTTATTGACTTTTTATTTTCTACTCCCCCCCCTACTTTTTTTTTAGTTTGGCTGTTTTGATGTTCACTTTTTGTTTTTGTTTTTGTTTTTGTTTTTGTTTTGTTTTGAGATAAAACATGTAAGAAAGAACATTGGGCTAATAGGATCTAGGAGGAGTTGGAAGAGGAGAAAGAAGATGACCAAAATATTTTGTATGAGTAATTTTAAAATAAAATTTTTAAAAAAGAGAGAAAGTGAACTGAGCAACAGGAAAAAGTTGCTGAATCATACTGTAATCACCTTTTAAATATTTTGAGACCCCCTCATTATACTATCTTCTTTTATTGTGCCTGTTCATGTTTACACAGCTACCAGAATGTTTAAAACTTTCATTATTCATGTCCTGAATGTTTTCATTGTTCTAATAAAGATTTATTTCTGTGTATGTGTGTGTATGTGTGTGTGTGTGTGTGTGAGTGTGTGTGTGTATGTGTGTGTATGTGTGTGTATGTGTGTGTATGAGTGTGTGTGTGTGAGAGTGTGTGTGTATGAGTGTGTGTGTGAGAGTGTGTGTGTGTATGAGTGTGTATGAGTGTGTGTGTATGTGTGTGTGTGTATGAGTGTGTGTGCGTATGTATGAGTGTGTGTATGAGTGTGTGTGTATGAGTGTGTGTGTGAGTGTGTGTGTGAGAGTGTGTGTGTATGAGTGTGTATAAGTGTGTGTATGTGCGTGTGTATGAGTGTGTATGAGTGTGTGTGTATGTGTGTGTATGAGTGTGTGTGCATATTATGAGTGTGTGTGTGTGTGTATGAGTGTATGCGTGTATGCTGGTCTGTGTGGGTGCCCTCAGAAGCCGGAAGAGGATGTACAATCACCTGAAGCTGGAGTTACAGGCTGTTGAGAGCTGACCAACGTGAATGGTAGGAAGAGAGCTCATGCTCTCTAGTAGAGTCAGAAGCACCCTTAGCTGTGGAGTCATTGCGCCAGCCTCCTTATTCATTAAACAAAACAAAACAAAACACCAACCACTAAATTCAAGATGGCCGTCTTAGCGGTTCTCAGTTGCATCTTTGTAATGAACAGCAAGCCGAGCACTATTTCCTGGGCTTACAGCTTGTGTTCTCTGTTGAGGCCTTCGCCTTGCCTTTGAATTGCACTCGTTTTCTGCTGCTGTTGAACTTCCAGCTCTCCACATATTCTGAGTTCTAACCCCAGAGCAAACATAGGTTTTGCAAGATTTTTATCCCTTTCTCTGGATTCCCTTTTACTTTGTTGATAGTGTGTACCACATTACATATGCAAACTTTTGATTTTGATAAAAGCCCAATTTTTCCTTTTCTGTTGCCTATGGTTTCAGTGTAATAGTCAAGAATTCATTGCCACTTATTATAGTAGGAGACTTTTCTTCTGTATTTTCTTCTCAAGATAAAAATAATTGATCCATTTTATCTGATTTTTTGCATATGGTAGGAGGTAAGGGTCCAGCTTTCTCAGCATCATTTACTGGGGGAGGGGACCATCCTGTTTCCCGTGAAGAGTCTTCTCTTGTGGAAGTCATTTGATTCATATATCTATGAGTTTATTTCTGGGCTCTCTATTCTATCTCACTGATAACTCAATTACTTTTTATCTTCCCCATAAAATTAATGTATTTTTTTAATTAAAAGGTTAGAAGTAGTCTCCTGGGCTGGGACTTGGTACATGGGTTCTAGGCTTGGCTAGAATCCCAGACCAAATCACAATTCCTCTCTGCCTGTCTCCTCAACACTGGAAGCAGGGAAAAGGGAATAATATTGACAATTGAAAAACGGAGAAAACAAACTCGACATAGTGTTTTTGCTCTTCAGGAGGGAGAGAAGGGGGGCTCTTTGATTGAGCAGTGGTCTCAGATTCCCAGTGACTATGAGGCCACCACCTGCATGACCCTCACATGACCCTCTTGGTTCAGTCCATGGTGAGCTGGAGGTCACCCCAGAGGTGAGGCTATGGTCAAAGGATAAGCCCCTGTGGTGGGCAAACAGGGTCAGAGAGGATGCTCCTCAGCAGTGTATATGGTTGTTACACATCAAAGAGTAGCCTGTCTGTGTTCAGGGGAAGGCAGCCCTTTTGTGTTTCTCACGTTGTTGTGAATCGAGAAGAAACACAATATTGACTCAGCTCTGAGTGTCATTTCCATGTTGTCTGTCAATAAAGGGCCTAGCTGCTGTGTACAGCGCTTCCTGAAACCCTAGTGGAAACTAAAGCCCAACATAGTCTGCCCAGCCATCCATGGGGAGAGTCACCTTAGGCCTCTATGATGGAAGTTTCTGAGCTGCGTGATGGTGGGTTTTTCTCTTACATAGAATTTTGATGAAAGCTATGGCATGTGCCGCTTCCCCTCGCAGCACCAAAGGCCACGATACACTCGACCCTTCCCCACCTCCATCTCACTCTGATGCTATGAAAATGTAATCAATCCAGTTGCTGACAGCTTTCCCCCCTAACTCTCAAGAGCACCTACTGTATCAACATGACATTTTTTAATCTTGGCTTGTTTTCCAGGCCATGAATTTAATTTCTCAATGCTCTACCATGTGGCTTTTATGTTCTCAGAGTAGAGTGTTGTCCAACAATGGTTACCACCATCTTGTTAGTCTCATCCCTTTTCCTGGGCATGCAAGGCCCAGATAATTTGTAAAAATTCATTGCAGCCATGGGCACTCAGCCTTGTGTTAATAATCACCAACTTCTGACAAAGCGAACCCGACATCCCTCGATAAGGAAAATCCGAACCTCCTGATGTGGCGTAGCAGTGAGCAGATTGGCGTGTCTCTGGATTAGTGGAGGCACTGAAGCAAAATGCTCAATCCTCCTGACCTTTGGAGGGTGGCTGGGGTTGTGTAGCCATTGTGGTTATCTGTATGTAGACACCAGGCTTCTGCCAGGCCGGGACAAGAGCTGTGAGGACAGATAAACTTGGCAGGGAACTAGCTGTTGTTCTTTCTACTTCCTGGTGCTTCCAGGGCTCTTTTGTCAGATAACCTGCTTCTCCTCAGAGTTGGTTTTTTTTTTAAATTTATTATTTATTATTTATTTTTTTAGTGAATATTTCTGTGAAAAACACTCTCTGCTCCTGGTGGCAAGCCTCCTTACTTCCTTTCATCTTTTGGACTAGGACCCTGCTTCTTGTAGAACATATAGTCAGTTGTCCTCTGTTGAAGTCCTCTGATAAATTCTTTTTCAGAGAATCTCCGAGAGATACTTTAATGACCCCCATCCCACTTTCCTCTTTCTCCTCTTCCTTTTTTTCTCTACCTCCCTCATCTTCCTTTTCTTTACTGAGGATCTCAGGAACACTGTGGGAGTACAGTCCACTTTGACCACTGTTCCCACAGGCACATTAGGAGCCTCTGCTAGTCAGTACATGGTTCATTTATTGGTTCAGATTTTTCATGCACCTCGAGAAAATATTTGGGCAAGCATTCTGAGCACTCAGAGTGGAAACAACACACTACTACCCTCTCTTCTGGTGAGTGGTGAGTCAGGACCAGGCCTAGGTGTTCTAAAGGCTGTTTCTATCATCTCAGGCCAGGCATTTACTTCTCTGAACTCAGGTGCATCCCCGTTTTACATAAGGTGGGTGCAATAGGTGACTGCTCAGTGCCAACCCTGCTCTAATGGACTGCAAGCTGTCTAAGCCAAGAAGAGGACTGAAGCGAAGTGTATCCTGGGGTCATAGCTGAACTGTTGGGTTCTTCTTTCATCCCTATGCCGGCCAAAGATAAAAGATGGGGTCTGGAATGAGCAGACATGAACTTAGCGTTCATTAGTTTTCAGCCATCTTTTAAGCTTCAGATGGAAGTGTGAGGGGAAAAGCCTGCCCCCTACTCTGTTGCCCTATTAGTTCTCACAGGATGTACTACAGAATCTGATGATTGTCCCTTGAGGTAATGCACGAGGGTGTAGTTTCCAGAAGGACAAACCACACTCTTCAGTTCCTGGTCTCCTCTTCCTTAAGTGGAGGTCGGTTCACGTCTGATAAAAGAGGAAGGTAAAATAATCTGAGGTAAAATTCTTTTACATTTTTTAGCCAAAGAAGCAAATGGAAGTGGAGATTGGGGTTGCCAGGCAAGTTTTTGTTCTTCTACGGACACTGTGTAAGCAAATGTGAGTTCTCTTCCCTAGGGGAGCCTATGTGAGTGCAGGTGCCAGCCACCTCACAAGTTGGGAAGCCGGAAGACAAGGCAGGTGCCACCCATTTCCTTTGAGACAGTGTCTCCTGTTGATCTGGAGTACACATATTAAACTAGGCAGATTGATTTCCCTGCCTTACCTCCCCAGTTCTGGGATTACAGGTGTGGGTCACCCCACTAGGATTTTTAAGTGGGTTCTGGAGATCACACTGGGGGCCTTATGTTTGTGAGGCACGCACCTTATTGAGCGAATCATCTTCCCACCCCTCCCTCATGTTTCTGAAAGACTTTCTTTAGTATTCTTGGAATTTTAGCATCAAGCGTTTTGTTTCTGAGTGTGAAATGCACCTCCTTGTATCTCAAGTCTATGGACCTGTGTTTACGCTTCTGTTTCACAGAATCTCAGGCTTAAAATATAAACACATTTGGGGAGAAAAAAGGCGCTAGCTAGCTTTCCTTTCTGCACCCCTCACTGGCTGGGTGGTAGTCTTTTCTCTAGGACTCTGTAACTTGGTGTCTTACAGTTCCTGAAGGAATTTATTGATGCCTAATGTTTGCTTTGCGGAGTCTCATTCCCCAGCTTACCACTGCAAGGGTGTTTTCACACCAGCAGTCTGTGTGCCCCCTCTGTGATGAAGGGGGTTCCCACTGTGGTGTCTTTTTCTCACCAAAATATATATGACTAGCAAGAAGCTAGAAAGCAGGGCTTTGGCCAAAAAAGTCCTTGCCTGGCTCTGCAATTGTTCTTGGGAAGTAAAATATAGCTGAAGACTCCATCATGAAGACACCTAGTCATGTCTTAGGGTTGCTAAGCCTTATTTATCTGTTGGAGGTGTTGTAGTTTGCCAGTGTCGTGTAGGTTGAATCTAGACTCCGACGGCTTCCCACCTGGCGTGTTGGCGTTAGCCAGCCTAAGTGTCCTCTTGGAACTGTCCATGGAAGTGGGAATACACAGTTGCAGCTTTCATCTCTCTAAGTGGGATGCTCATAGCATTTCCACTTCCATTGCTACTTATGCTATTTCATAGGTCATGTTTCTTTCTCTCCTCCTTGTCCTCCCCTGTCTCCTCCTCTTGACTTATTAACCATTTACTGTTGTAAAGGCTGGCTAGCTTGTGTCTCTTGGGTGTATTTAGCAGAAAAAGTATGCCTGGACACGAAGTGCCCATCCCAGTGCAGCTTGAAAGAAAGATTGACAAAGTGAGACATCTGACGGTAAGAAGGGCTCTTCAGGAAGAAAGGGGCATTTCCTGTATCCAAAGCAGTGAGAGCAAGAATGAGAAATACTGTATTTGAGAAGACAGCAAGGTGGGAACTAAAAACAGACCCTTTTCATTCAGACTGTCAGGAAGTCACAGCGTTTCTCTTTTAAGTCAAGTGACACTTTCATTTTTGGGGAGGCTAAATAGTTGTTAACTGTGCTCTAGGTGGTAGATTTCTTATAAACGATGCTACCCCAGTCTTAGAGACTCCTGGCAGCTGTATTCAATGTCCCAAACTCTTTCCCCTCAGAGCCAGGGAGGAGAAATACTCTAAGAGTGGTGTGTGTGTGTGTGTGTGTGTGTGTGTGTGTGTGTGTGTGTGCGTGCGTGCATGCGTGCATGTGCACACATGTCCGTACAATCACAAAACATTAATAATATTGGAATTTGGCTAGAATCAACTTCTCCATTGAAGGCTTTGACCCTTTAACAGGTAACTGGTATGTCTCCTTCTGTGGCTTTCAAAGCAAGGAAAGGTAACTGTGCATTCCCTGTTATAACTACAAGCCCTTCGACAGTCTGCAGTTGCCTGCACATCAGTCTGGGGAGCAAACAGCACGCTTGCGCTATCATCATTTTTCTCTCAGGGTCCTTCAGAGGCATCACTTCCACACAGTGAACCACAGTTGACGGCGGCTTTGATGGCCGTGCTTGTCAGAGGCTAGCCATCCCTTTGACCATTTCTTCTACTCTCTGTGAAATTGTTATAGGATGGTGGCTATTCTGCCTTTTTTGCTTTAATTATTCTTGCTACTGTCTTTCTCGCCAGCCCACTGTGTGCTTGTTCGTGTAGAGACCGACCACCCATGCCCTTGAGACCCAGCTGCTGACTTCAGTGTTCTGAGGGCCTTCCGCTGTGCTGAGGACTTTGGCAAGGCTGTTTGTGTTCAGGCATGGGTAAGCCAAGGCAGTCTGGTGGTATGGCCCTGGTGTTGAAGTCTTCCACAGTGAACCTGAACCTGGGCACCTTGCAGGACTCAGAGAGGGGAGCATAGAAGAGTGACAGGTACTAGTTTTTTGTTTTGTTTTGTTTTGTTTTTTTGAGTGCCTGTGGCTGCTTAAGGCAGGGGTTGGGTCTGCTAGCCTAAAAGGTATAGGTCCTATGACTTCTCTGTTCGTTGAGGCGTCCTGTGCTGACGTAGTCTACCATCAGTGAGGCCACAGCTCTGTCTGTGTGATTTGGTTCAGTTGTGGTATGTTGCCTGTTTCTCATCTCCACCTTGGCTTCCTCTATGGTCTGTTTCTAGGTCCTTTCTTCCATTCTGCCAGGCATTTATTGTCCCTCCCAGGAGCTCCTTCGTGTCACCATCTTTTGATGTCTTAATGACCTCCCCCATCCCTTCTCCCTTTTGTTCTTGTCTCATTTATTCTATTAACTGTAGTTTTTTTTTTTTTTTTACAACAGCGAGGTCTCTGTTTTTTAGCATTCACATTATTTATTCAGTGTAGCTCACATTCTGTCTTGCTCCCAGATAACTCGCTGAGCAGTTGTTTTTATGACAAGGAACTTGTAATGGTCCTCCAGTTTTTAGCATGCTAATCAGTCTGATGATGAATGTTTGCATGGGAAGAGGAGCAGGATGAGTGGAGCTAAGAGCCCAGAGTGGGTAGAGGGCAACTGCTTATGCTGCAGTGCCCAGTCCTCCTGGAGTGAGCACTCTTGCTGGACCTTAGTTTCTCCACCTTAAAAGTGGAAAGAGTGGACATATTAGCTTCATCTGGCTGCATTCTGTGAGCTGTCATTTCTCTTTCTAAAGACCCTAGACATCAAGTCATGGTTCCGAGTGAGTCTTTAACTAGAGACAAGAGAGTATGTATGTGTGTGCACATGCTCACACATGCGTGTGTGCATGCCTGTGTATGTGTACATGTGAGCTCATGTGAAAACTACAGACCAGTATCAGATGGGTTTTTTTTGTCACTCTGTATATCTCTATTTTTTAAAGATGAGTCTTTCATTGAACCCAAAGATCACTAAAGCTAGACTGGCTGTCCAATAAGCATATAGGGACCCAATTGTCTTTGTCTCCCAAATCCTGGAGTTAAAAGTGTGTGCTACCTTGTCTAGCTTCTTATGTGGGTGCTGAAGATCTGAAGTTGGATCCTCACACTGGCACAACATGTGCTTTATTCACTGAGGTGTCATCTCACCCCCAAGAAGGTCCTCACCACCCCCTTTCTCCATCCTCTAGTACCAGGTTTCCCTAGTGACAGGAGACCAGTGATGGGGCCATCACCTTTTATACCCAGAGCCTTTTAGCCACTGGTTTTTGTGAGCAGGTGTCGCCCCCCTGCTAAGAGATTAGAGTTTTAATCCTAAATGATATTTCATGCTCTAAGACTTAAATTTATGTATCACCATCCCAAATAATGTATTGGATTGCATTAAACAGATTGTAGATTAACATGCAACTATAAAACAAATCGTCAATGCGCTGTTGACAGTGCTAAGTGCAAGTTCATATATTTAACTACATTTGGGGAATATTGAAGTGTTTAAAGCAGCTTAACGGGTTGATGTAAAATTAAGCATCTTGTTATTTCATTTGTGGGCCAGCCTGAGAGAGACGATGATGTGGAAAGGGGGTATAGAAGAGACTACAGGTGACCTCAGCACCTTAGACAGCCTGTCTGCATCAAGTCACTGGGCAGAAGTATGAAGATGTCACTCATTTGTTCAGCCTGTTAGCAATGTCTATTTGTTTTTTATGATTTATTTATATATGCTATTTTACTATTTCATCGGCATATATTTACTGCAGGGCGTTGTTAGCAGAGATTTAAAAGGTCATGAAGTTCACAGTCTGGTCGAAGAGGCAAAGTGACCACACAGTGAAAACCATGGCGGAGCATGTGTCTGTCAGCAGTCAGCTGGAGGAGGCAGGAGTGCACAGGGGAGGACAGTGGTGTTTGGGGTGCTCTGGAAGATTTTAGGGCTGGGATACATAAGCTGACAGTTGGAGGAGGGCTGGGGAGGAGGACGGAAAGTGAGGTTGGGAGAAGCTTGGTGGGCACTGGGTTGTGGTGCACTGAGGCAGAGGAGAGTGACAGCGCCAGGCAAAGTCCACTCTAGAACTGAGGATGAGGATGCCTGGGGTATAAGCCCAGCTACCTGAGCTCTAGCCGTGTGGCCTTGGGGAGGTTCCTTGACTGTTGCTCTTTTCACTTATCTTTAAAGTGGGAGTAGAAACATATCTACTTCTTTGGGTAGCTGTGCAGCCTCATTGCTGAGCAGAGCAGGAAAGAAAGTGTAGGGGACATTCACCCAGGGGTGGCGTTGGGTTGTAGGCAGAGTGGGGCGCAGCACAGGAACACCTGGGGCATCAGTTAATCAGTGTAAGTGCAGGGTAAGCGTCCTAAGCCTAGACAAGGATCCCAGGAAAACAAACCAACAAAAAGCAGAAAGAGCACATATTGCTTCCCTCTCACTTGCCTGGTTCGTGGAGTCCATTAATGTGTCTTCTCTGCTGTGGCATCAGTTTTTCTGACCTTTTACATCCTGAGAGAGGGGTATGAGTGAGGAGTGTGGCCCCTGACAGGCCTGGGGGCTTCTTTTCCTCTTCTATCTGTTCCACTGTGTTTAGATTTAAAAAAAGAAAAACAAAAAACAAAAAACAAAAAAACCATTTCCCCAAACTCTCATTTAACTTGTAGTGAACGAAAACAGTAGTCACACAAGACTGCCTATAGGTCACCCTTCCTGCTACTGTGGGGTGAGTAGGAAAACCCCAGTGTTATTGGAGGTGAGTTAGAAGGAGCGAGCGTGCAGACAGCCCACTTCCCTTTGTGTTGTAGGACAGAGTCTCCTCTGAGCTCTGCAGTGGCCTCCCAGAGTTCAAAGAGAATGTGAAAATATGGAAGGCGGGGCAGGCTGGTTAAAAAAAAAGATGAATCAAAGGGTAGCAACTAGACCTCTGAAAGATAATCATGTAAGCCCGCTGTGCTCAGGCCAAGGAGGTGGAAAATGAGGGAGCTGAGTGGCTACTTTCAAAGAGTAAAACATTTTGAAACGGGCAGTGGGCCTCTCAAGGAATGTTCTAGGGACGCAGGGGCTCTTGAAGGCAAGTGGGTCTGGGAAATGGAGGGCTGTACTGGCCAGAAATGACACATGGAGCATGTTAGCATGAGGGTTCCGGAAGAAAAGAGCTGCACTGCGCCTTGAGTGACCTAGTTAATTTTAACTCCCTCCTCATCTTTGGAAACTTGTTTTTTCAACACCTTTGGAACATGGCTGACTTCGGAACTACTAAGACAGCATTTAGAGTAAAAGTGGACTAAATAAATAAAAGTGTTTGGGATGGGAGGTCATGTATCATATGGCAATGCTAGAACTAACTGTCTCTGCGGAGGAGGAGGATGTTAGGACCTCCCTTTTTGCGGGTGTGTGAAAGGCAAGCAGACACCTGTGCTCTAGGCCCATGCTTGCCGTCAAGAGCCACTGCATTGAGGCCTTTGGGGACTTAGAAGCATGGTCTTGAGTGACAGGGTCTCAGGCTTGGAGCCCAGATTGTCTGCAGGGTTGAGGAAGCTCACTGGGGGCAGGACCTAGGGGCAGGAAGAGAGGTGGTTGACCCGAGGCTAGCTGAAGATAGGTGCTATCTGGGACTGGCTGCTCTGTTGAGTGGCCCTGGGAGGTACATGGCATCTTGTTGGGAATGAGGGTGTACACATGTGACCCTGAGAAACAAGATCAATCCAGGGGCTGTCCGCATCACCCCTCAGGAAGTTCAAGAGCATAATGCTGCTAGTATCTTCTCTGTTAAGGTTGACAGTTTTGTGACCCCCTCCCCCCACCCCCCCCCCCCACCCCATGTTTAAAGTTCCAACTGCCTTCCCTCCTGCACAGCTCTCCCTCCTCTTTTGTTTACACTCCTCCTTTCCCTTCCCCTCTCTCTTATCTCTTTAATTACTGAGGGGGAGAACTAAGTCTGCCCACCCTGCCATTGCTTTATTATTTTTGTGCCAAGCAAGACAGACACTTTGCTGGTTGATCCTGGAAAATCTTTTTGTTTTCTGAAATAAAAAATGACCTTTTCTTTTCTTCTCCTTCCTTTTAGGGGTGTGTAGGCAGAGTGTCTCCACTTTTGCTCCTCTCTCTCTCTCTCTCTCTCTCTCTCTCTCTCTCTCTCAGGTACAGGATACACCTTTTGTGTTCCATTTATCGTAAAATATTGCACGCATCTGTAATTATATTAGTCTTAAGATAAAGCCTTCAACCACTCTTAGCGTCTTTTGATGTCCCTTCCCCGCTGACTCTATTTTTTCTTGTTCCCACTTTACATTAATGTGAAGAGACAGTTGAGTAAATGCACAATGAACTTCAAAACCTAGTAATTGTTTTTCAGAAAGAATGAAACTTGCGAATTAGCTATGGATTGTAAAAGCACACGGGGCTGATTAGCGTCGGAGAGGGGTGCCCACCGGACGGTTCTGACACCTGCCTGCCAGCACTCTCCAGAAATGCCACAGCTGATGCCTCTGTTCTGCCCATCATGGACAGCGGGGAGAAGTGGTAGCTGCGAGTTAAAAGACCGCTCAGTGGAGCACCTTGTCAGGCTCTCCCATTCACGGGACGGCTGACATAAAAGGCAGTGAGGAACAAAGATGAGTTGCATCTATTTTACAAGCATACTCTAGTTATCTGTAAAAATACAATAAAATTGTGAGCTTGTTTCTCTTTTCGGAGAATGAAGGGGGTAGGTAAGGGGTTTGCTCCCCTTTTCCTGCCCCAAGATTGTGGAGACAATGAGATTTTTTTAAAAAAAGACTTGGGGGGCAGGAAAAGGATTCACAAGCCAAATTTCAAGCAGCTGAAAAATTGCTTTCAGGAGAGAAAAGAAAAAAAAAAAAGAGAGAAGCCTTTTCTATGCTAAACCATCTGCTTGCATCTTGTTTGCTGCTGAGAGTGCGTCCCGTGCTTATTAATCTTGCTTACACAAGTATCTTAATTACTCCCCATGTAGCTGCTCTGTCTTGAACTCAGGAGTTGACCTTTCTCTTTTTATTCCTTTAAATCATTAATCATACACGCTCAACAGCAGCAGGGCGGAGTCACGGCGAAGGCTACCCAGATTCTCACACCTCACACCCAGTCCCTGGCAGACAGGGAACGCCAGAGTAGCTGCTCCCGCCAGCAACCCGGCTGCTCTTAATTAATGGCTTTTATTGTGTGGAAACACTCAGGCTTGGGGAGGCCACTCCCATCACCCGCCTTGGCATGCCCCCAGCTTCTGCCCCCAACCCCCACCCCCCACCCCCGGCCCAGCTTGAGGAAATCCCAAAGGCCTCTGCTAGGGTCTTGCAGGAGACTGTGTACCAGACTCTCCAGAGGTCTTGAGAGACCGAGTGACCTTTTGAGAGAGGACACTCAGAGTCTGCATGAGACCCACACCTCGTACACCTGGCCACGTGGGGCATCCTGTTAAAAACTGTAGATTTCTGGTTGAGAATGTCTGACTGGGGTCTGGGAGTCTGTATCTCTGACTGTCCAGAGCCATGTTGCTGCTCTAAGGACCATAATGGGGATAGCAGTGATATGGGTGACAGATAACCCACAGCCATGGTCTTCCCTCTAGACCTGGGATAATGATGAGATACTATTGCCTCTGAGAATATTATATCTATCTATACATCTATAAATCTCTATACCTATATGATGTGTGTGTGTGTGTGTGTGTGTGTGTGTGTGTGTGTGTGTGTGTGTGTGGTGCCACGCACATGTGCTCAAGCGCGGCTCCTGGATCCAGGCAAAGGAAAAACGCAAGGTACTAGGCTTTGTTATGGAGGGCATAGTGAGATTGAGTCATTCTTTTTAATCTTTTTATTGAAATTTATTTTTTAAAAAATTGCTTAAAACAGCTGAAAATTTATCTGCCCCAGAAAAAGAAAATGAAATGCCGTGAACTGAAATCATAATAAAAAAAAGAGGACCGGGGCTTGGCTTTCATGAGGTTTTTTAGTTCTAATAGACCAGGAAAATTGTAGGATGTGACAGTGATTTAGTTCCCCCTACACTGGTCCCCAGCCACCTAAGTAGGGTGGGAAACCTGGTGACGTCAACGCAGAGGGGAAGGTAGATCAGGGCCTCTTCTTGTGGCCGGGCCAGTTGTCCTACCTCTAAATGACAGATATTTAGATCCTCTGGAAAAATAGCTCAAGTTTTCTACCACTGCCATTATATGTAGATTTTAAAGCTCAGATTACAATGAGTTAAAATTATATAACAAAAAGACACACAGAATGCTGGCTAACTATAGTAGTTGGACTATTAGATTAGGAATAAAAATAAGAAGCATGTTTTAGGTCAGACTGGGGACACCCCTTCCCACTGAGGGGATGCTGAGAATATCATGCACAGAAGCTTTGAGATTTGCCACTGGTTATCCTTTCTAAAGAAACAAACATGGGGGCATGCCAGTCTCCTCCACTGGTTTCCATTTCATCTAAATAGTGGGATAAGGGTAGGGAGGAATTTTATTAAAAACAGAGTCTTAAGTAAAAGCAACAAATCTGTATTAGTGAAAAATCACCTAATTAATTCGGATAAAAACTTCGTCATCCCACATGCAAGAGGATACAAGGGATGGGATAAACATTGAGATGTAACAAGAATAAATTAATAAAAAAAAAAAAAAAAAAAAAAAAACAAAAAAAAAAAAAAAAAGAATACACGGTTAACTGGGTTTATTATTTACATTAAAAATTACTTGTTCGTGAAATAAAAAAAAATCAATTACCCAGAATGAGGTGAATTAAGAAAATGTTTTATCGGTGTGCCTAGCCCTTTTCAGCTGGTTGCCTTTTTGGTTTCTTGTTGATTTATGAAGTGAAACTTGTGTCTTGTCTCTGCTGGGGGATGCCCTGTAGCCTTCCTGCATTGTTGTGGGTTTTTTGGCAGCCTGGGAGAGTTTCCCGGGTGAAAGGACCAAGGGACATAACTCACTTTTCATTTGCGATAACTCATGAGGACACACACTCATGAAGTCTATGAGGATTGGAGCTGGCACCTTTGCAAAACCAGGATCTGCCTGAACTTGTTCTAGAAGGACCCTGTGTTCTTACAACTGTGTGTGGATCTCAGATCAGGCTGACCGAAGTGTGGACAGCTTGGCTTGGTTCAATCCTGATTTTGTTTTTGTGTGGTATTTTGCCCTAGCCCAGATGTTTTCAAGAAAGACTAGAGTGCTATTTTCTGAGGGGCGTTCTGATATTTGTGTAGAGAACTCAAGGCAGAGACAGAGGTTGGCTGCAGCCTTCCCGGGACCCAGTGTCTACAAACACCATCTCCTCCTCTGACACTATTGGTCCAAGCTTTTCTTCCACTGGTGGATTTTAGCATTATGGTAAAGGAGGATGGGCCACTCAGTCTCCAGTAGGAGGTATGTAAAATCCTTTGTATGGATTACTTTCCTATTGTTGTGATAAAACACCACAATCAAGGCAACTTATAGAAGAAAGCGTTCATTTGGGTTTATGGTTGAGGAGGACTAGAGTCCAAGGTGGCAGAACAAAGGCACAGTCACAGGAGGAAGCTGAGGGCTCACATGTTAAACTTCAAGTACAAAAGAGAGCATAAACTTGAAATGGCATCAGTTTTTAAGCTCAAAGCCCGCCTCCAGTGAAGGCCATACTTCTCAAACTTTTCAAATAGAACCATCCATTTGAGACCAAGTGTCAAATGTCTGAGGCTTCAGGGGACATCTCTACTGAACTGCCACATCTGCTGTTTAACAGACAGAGTCCCTGGGTACCAATACCAGGTTTAGTTTATCTGAGGCGGGAACTCGGGACATCTGAATCTTTTAGCTGTGTTGGTCAGAGCTGAGAGTCATACCTTAATGTTGCAGGCCGTTTCCTTTCTAGCCACCGAAGAAGTCTGGGATTAGTGAGTTCTAACCCTGGCACTACAACCATGACCTCGGGCCACCTGCCTCTGAGATAACCACAGTCGGTGGAGAAGCACAGGCCATTGCCCCAGCTAACTGCCCGTCTTGACTTGGCCAGAACTTTGGTGTGTGTCTTTGGCTTTCTTAGATGTTGCTGGGTCTGTCATCACTGCAGGTATGTGAGCTTTGGGTGTTGCTCATTGCTCATTCTGGGGTGACATAGTGCTCTAAATACCAGTTGTAGAATACCCACTCATGATGAAACCAGGCGTAGTTGTGCACACCTGCCATTCCCAGAAGGTGGTTGGGGAGAGGCAAAAGGATCAGGAGTTCAAGGCCATCTTTGGCCAGATCTCAAGTTTCAAGCCCAGCCTGAAAAAAAAAAAAGTGGGACCTTGGTTCAAAAATAAAAACATGGGCTTACTTGGGACATAGTCTTAATCTAGAATAATAAGAAATTATGATGTATATTAATTTGGCTTTGTTGTGATAGAAAAAATCATAAAAGAGTGTTTTGAGGATGCTGGGGGTTTCATGAAAGTCCTGTGTAGCCACCCCCCACTGCCCCCCCCAACTCCCACCCTCCTCCCCTTAGTAGTGTTCCTTCACCTTGGAGTAGGGTTAGGAATCCGTAACCAAGTGATTCAAACACACACAGTTCTTGTCCATAGACATGCAAATGAATCGTGTCTTGTATCATTGTTTCTTGCCCCGTGGCTCTCGATTTTGCATCTATCTGTAAGTTCACTTCAGAGTCCAGGCAGTCTGGCTATGGGTGGTACTTAGAATCCTTATTCAAACTGATCCACTGTACTAGTTCTCTCACTAATGAGAGGACTCACTGAAGTCCACTGCGCGTGTCTGTGTTTGTCAGAGCCCTCATTTTATCTCATTTGAAGCACAAGAAGACCTGTTAATGACAGGAATTCCTATCGCTCCCTGTGGAAGTATGGACACTTGCTAGTTAGCAAAATCTGAAAAGAAAATCAGGATTACATTCTGGGTATGTGAGCATGAGGGTTTCTGATGACACAGCTGGCCTGCACATTGCATTAAGCACAGCTCGTTAGAAGAAAACACAATTAGGTTAATATGGTATCTCTTACCTTGGATCCAATTCAGGCAGAGGCTATGACACAGCTTGAGAAAATGAGAGCCTAATTCAGATGAAAACACCTTTTAATATTGAATTGTTTTAGAGTGCGAGGGAAATTGTAAAGGCCGGTGTTTTGGGTGGTGATGGTAATGGTGGTGGTGGTGATGGTGGTGGTGGTGGTGGTGATGGTGGTGGTGATGGTGGTGGTGGTGGTGGTGATGGTGGTGGTGGTGGTGGTGGTGGTGGTGGTGATGGTGGTGGAGGTGGTGATGGTGGTGGAGGTGGTGATGGTGGTGGTGGTGGAGGTGGTGGAGGTGGTGATGGTGGTGGTGGTGGAGGTGGTGGTGGTGGTGGTGATGGTGGTGGTGATGGTGATGGTGGTGATGGTGGTGGTGGTGGTGGTGGTGGTGATGGTGGTGGTGGTGGTGATGGTGGTGGTGGTGGTGGTGGTGGTGGTGGTGATGGTGGTGGTGATGGTGATGGTGGTGGTGGTGATGGTGGTGGTGGTGGTGATGGTCGTGGTGGTGGAGGTGGTGGTGATGGTGGTGGTGGTGGTGGTGGTGGATGTTTGGAGATGACCAAGGATGACGTGTTGACCAGCACATAAAAGATTAAGGCAGTACAAAACCAGGCCTCAGAATTGCAAGGCAGCACTCCAAGATAAGGTACTTTCTAAAGCCAGTCGAACCCAGAAAATGCTTAGTTTTTAAGCATATCATTAAGCCTCAAACGTAAAATTATAAATTTCTCCTCTCTGTGGATGCCCAAGGATTTTCCCACAGACCCAGGCTGGAGAAACAAACTCTGGCTCGACCAGTCAGATAAATATGGGCTTTATCAACACAACTGAGTTGCAGTTAAACATCTCTTTGATTGAAAGGGGGGTGGATAAAAAGGAAGAACGGTTGCACGCAGGGATGTGGGGATCTGCAGTGTTTATTCCCCAGGAGGCAAAGAATCTTAGAGTCAATGTTTTCTTCATGAAGCCAAAGCGCTAGAATAAAGGGCAGTGTTCATGGGAAATAAACAAAATTCAGTTTATACAATATATTGTACGCCCCCCTTTGCCCTCCCCTCTTCTGTTATTATTGGAAGTACTTGCTGTTTTCTAATGACTTTATAACTTCACTAAGAATAGACTTTCAAGGGTGTAAGTTCAAGTGGATGTGTCCCTTCACTGGGTGAGACTCAGTTTTATTTCAAGTGTGATTGTCCTGTTGTTAGGTTGTTTGTGTTGTGCTGTGGAGTCACGTCCTGTCTTTTGTAAGACCAGAGAGTTGGAAAGAACCCATCGGTATGATGTGGCATTAGCTCCTTATCTTAACTATAGATGATAAAATGTAATTACTCCTTTTTTTGTAATTGGCATGCCTTTTCTGTTCATTATTTTTTTAAAAATCGTTATTTCATTGGTTGTTACTGTGTATAGTATGCCTCTCTCTTTGTATGTGTGCATATGTTTGTGGCATGTGAATGCAGGCGTCTGAATGTAGATGTCTGCATGCCACATCACATGTTTGGAGGTCAGGGGACAACTTTGTGAAGCCACTTCTCTCCCTCAACCTTTACGTGGGTCCTAAAGATGAAATCAGGCTGCCAGGCTGCAGCACAAGCGTCTTTACCCACCAAGCCAACTCATCCAGGTCCCAATTTATCCTTTAAAGAAGGATTTGTTTCAACTTCTGCCTTTTTTTGTTAGCTAGGTGTCTTAGTTAGGGTTTCTATTGCTGTGAAGAGACACCATGATACAGCAACTCTCATAAAGGAAGCTGTGTAGCCCGGCTGCCTTCTGGTTTGGAGGTGTGGTTTATTGCCACTGTGGTGGGAAGCATGGTGTGGTGCAAGTTGGCATGGTGCCGGAAGAGGGCCTGAGAGTTCTGCATCTGAATCCACAGGCAGCAGGAAGAGAGACACTGGGCCTGGCTTGAGCCTTTGAAACCCCAAACCTATCCCCCCAATGACGTACTTCCTCCAGTAAGCCCACACCTACTCTAACAAGGCCACACCTCCTAATCCCTGTCAAGCAGTACCCGCCCTAATGACCAAACACTCACATCTATGAGCCAATGGGGGTGGGTGGGACATTCATCTTCAAACCACCCTGCAAGGTGTTGGATCCCTGTGAATAGATCATTCAGGAAAACAAACAAACAAACAACAACAACAAAAAAACCAAACCATTCTTGTTCTTTCAAAACCACATTACTACTTGGGGAGACCAGGGAAGTGGTGTAGTCAGTAAAACGCTTTTCATGCAGTCCCGAGGATCTAAGTTTGGATCCCCAGTACCCTTGTGCAGTGGCACATATCTGAAACCTTAGTGCTGGGGAGGCAGAACACAGACAATCTCTAGTGCTTGCTGGCTTGATAAGTCGAGCCCAGCCTGCAGCTGTTTTGCTAATTTATTTTAATAATCCATAATGCCCATAGGATCTGGTGCCAACCACTCTGTCCCTTGCTCTCACAGAGTAGACTCTGCTAGACTTCCCTTTTTCTCATTTTGTGCTGGGGACTAAGCTGTAGCTCAGACCGGATCCATCCTCGCTTGACGGGGTGCTGACTTTGAAGGACTTTCATTTTGGTGTGAGAGGCGGACAGACACTTTCTTTTCCACCCTGGTTAGCCCCTTCTGCAGCGATTGGGATTTCTGCAAAGCCATATTCTGCTTGCCAGGCCCTTTCATCTACGCATCAATGTCAACCTCCTTGCCGAGGGTCGGGACTGATCGCTCTGGTGCACCACTGGTGCTGGGTCTGAACTTCACAATAGAGGGGTAAGAATCACAGTTTTGCACAGATTTGCACTGTCCCTGCCCCACCCCACCCCCCATGAGATTCTTTGGGGCACATGACTGAAGGAATGGGATCACAAGATTTGCCCCCTCCCATCCCCACCATGAAATCTGGCCTGACCCTTTAGCCTGATCCTCCTGAAAGCTGTGCTCCTGGGAGGACAGGAACAGCCACGGGCCAGCTTTTCATGTATGTGTTAGACAGCAAGGGTGGTTTTTCAAGCCATACAACATTAGACCTATTATGTAAAGCCAAATTATTTTGTGAATTATCAAGAACATTGATCTGCCCTTGACAGTACTTTAGGGTTTTGCAGTAAATCTGCAGCCTGATAGTGTTTGCCGGGTGTCAGTTTTTGTCACTCGTGTAGCGGGTGTCAGTTTTTGTCACTTGTAAGCTTCCCTTCGCTGGCTGCAGCTTGAACAGAGTCCCAAGTAACAAAAGCATTGCTATCTCTTAAACTTGGCTTTAACCTTCAACCACAAATAATTTATTATTTGGTGTTATGCCTCAGTGCCTTTTGGTGACAATATATCATTTTAAATGTTGGTAACTTGATTTTTGTAATATAAAGACATATACATAGGAGAAGAGGAAAATGATGGCTAAGTACATTTATGGGTAGCAATCTGAATAGTGTTCCTGATGTGATTCACCCAACATTTATCTGCATAAATTATGGTAGTTAAAGAAAAGGAGCAGATGAGAAACACAGTTAAGGCTGGTTTTAATAGCAGCATAAAATAGAGCAAAAAATGACGTTCATTACTTTTTAAAATATTACATCTCTTTATTACAGTTTTCACTCGTTGGAAGCAAATGCCTTGTTAGCTAATGAAACATTGCCGGATGCTAAGTAGATCCACTCTGGTGGCATAAGTAACATTTGCCTCCCTGTAAAGCCTTGTCAGTAAAGCCCCTCCTTGGTTGCTGGCTACTTGTTCTCAGAATATTAATATAAATGACCTTTAGTGTGGAAAAAACAATCTCCTTCATGAGAAGAGATGAATAACTTGAAGAATGTGTTTACTCCGTAAGCTCCAAAGTGACTTTGAAGTGTGCAGGATGGCTCCCTGTGGAAGGCAGAGGGTCCACAGCGTGACTGAGGGAAGATCTCAGCCAGGGCTCCCATCCTCACCTCTTTATACCTATGTCCCTAAAATACAGCAGTGATGTCGGCGATGAAGGCAACAACAGAATTCCGCAGATTAAAAAGTGAACAGGAAAACATGACTCACTTTTAAAAAATCTGCATAAATATTTTAGATCCTGCAGAAAAACTCAAGAGTTCATGGGGGAAAAAAAAAATAAAAATAAAGAGTCTCGATAACCTCCTCTTTCCAGTCTGTTGCCTTTTCAGTCTGGCTCTTAAAAGGCATCTGGGGCCGAGGCGGAGGGTAGGGAGGCATCAGGTCTTTCCAATGCTGATTCCTCCAGCTTGGTGAACTTTGGACTTTTGTGCTATATGTGTGCTCCTGCATATACACACACGCATGTGTGGGTGCACATATATGTACATGTATGTACAAGCCAGAAGTCAACTTTGAATGTTGTTCTTAAGGAGCTACCCACCTTGCTTTTTGAGATAGAGTCTCTCACTGGGACCTGTGTGTGGTTCATTGATGTGGTTAGGTTGGCTGGCCAGAGAGCCCTGTTGATTCTCTTGTCTCTGCCTCCCAGAATCACGGTGTAGGTGTGCAATGCCACATCTGCTTTTTATGGAAGGGCTGGGGATAGAACTTACAGTAAGTACTTTACTGGCTGAGTCATCTCCCCAGCACCCCTTTTACCTTTGTCAAGGCGGAGGGAACTACACTTAGGGCTGGAGCGATGGCTCGGCATTTGCTGCCCTTAGTTTAGGTCCCAGCCACCCAGGTCAGGCGACCCACAGCCACCAGTTACTCCAGTTCCAAAGGTCCTGATGCTCACCACCTCTGGCCTCAATGGGCATCAGGTAATAGCACGGTGCACATAAATATACGCAGGTGAACACTTATACACGTAAAATAAAAAAATATTTAAAAACAGAAAGAAAAACCCATGTCCCCGGCACCTAGCTTCAGTGCTTGTAGCTCTTTCGGCTCTAAACTTTAACGACTGTCTCAGTTAGGGTTTCTATTGCTGTGGTAAAATACATGACTAAAAATAACTTGGGGAAGGGTTTATTTGCTTATACTTCCAGGTAAAAGTCCATCACTGAGGGACCTCAAGTAGGGTAAGACCCCAAAGGCAGGAACTCAAGCCGAGACTGTGGAGGAATGCAGTTTACTGGCCTGTTCGTCTTATCCTGCTCTGTTTATTTTTTTTCTTTTTCTTTTTCATTTCTTTCTTTCTTTCTTTCTTTCTTTCTTTCTTTCTTTCTTTCTTTCTTTTTTCTTTTTTTGGTTTTTTGAGAGGTAGTAACACCCCCTGAGGTATTTATTTTCATATACACCTCAGGGGGGTATTACTACCCCACAATTGGCTGTGCCCGCCCACATCAATTATCAATCAAGAAAAATTCCCCATAGACTTGCCTGCAGGCCAGGCCTTTTCTCCGTTAAGATTCCTTTTCCCCAGGTGACCATAGCTTATGTCAAGTTGATATAGAAACTCCTTAGCATAACTAACTGATCCCACAAAGAGGGCACATAGAATCTTGAGGCCCATGGTTGTCACTCTAGATGGGTCTTATCTCAAAGTTTCTTCTTCAGTTTTGTTGTTGTTGGTGGTTTTGTTTTGTTTTTTGTTTGTTTGTTTTTGCTTTTTGTTTTTTGTTTGTCACTGTAGAGGTCTCTCAAGCCTTCTGTGAGAAGCACACCTGTAAGACAGAGAGCCTAGGCCCCCTCCTGCCTTCATCCTTCATCACTGAACACTGTATATCTCACTCCGTTTGGGTATGTCACAGCTGTGGAAAAGAGCTGGCGAAGTCTAAGAAGCATGCTGCCTTTAGAAGAGGTCTTGTGATCTATAGCAACCTTTCGACTTATTTTCTTCCCCCACATCAGCGACTGCTTCCTTTAAACCCTTCCAGTCAGGGCCCCATTTCCTGTGTGCTGGCATGAGTTCCATGAGGCTATTCTGGGACACACGCGTGGAAGAGACTTGAAAGTTGTCATCCATCTACAAAACAGATTTCAAGTGAGTTGGCTCTCACATCATTAGCATAACCTCAAAACCATCATGGCAGCTGGGGGCCAACGTTTTTTTTTTTTTTTTTTTTTTTTTTTTTTTTTTTTTTTTTTTTTTGTTCTGAACTGGGAAGCTAGGAAAGGGGGCTTCTTGGCAAATATCAGATGAATCCCCTTGAGATTCCGTGAGGTAGTGACAATAATGATTTAAGGATTATTTTCTCTTGGTGACGGTTTGTGAAGTTGCTTGGAAGATTTGCATTTCCCCTAATATTCCAGGCAAGCTTTAGCTCTATGGACCGGTGCCTGCTATCCCCTGTTCCTGTGAAGATTTGTATCCTCCTGCCCCCACTGGTCTCTTCTGTCCCAGGGGCTGCCTGATAACCCAGATGGCTTTTGCCTATGAGTGTTCCTGCTTTTAGGAGAGTAAATGATGCAGTCATATGAATGATGCAGTCAGAGAGCCCAGCCCAGCCCACCTTTTCCTTTTTGGTGTGGTGTCCAATTAGGGGGGTGAACAGAAGCCACGCACTTCCTTGATGTATTCTTTAAAAACAAAGGTCGTTTTTGAATTATCAGTCTCATGGGAGAGTCTTCCATACAGAGCCTATACAGTGGACTGTGGAGTTGAGCGTGAAGTCAGCTGGAAGTGTGAATCATCTCCCATGGTTCCCTTGGACAATCAAATGCAGATAGAAATGTCTAACCAGAGGGCAGCTGAAGGAATATGGGCACCAGAAAAGGCCTTGGCCACCTGGAGGAATGCCTTTATTTCTCAAATCAGAAATCACATTTATTTACTTACTTTGGTACTATGCGTCTCAGCTGTACTGTTCAGTGTGCGGAGTGGTGAGGCTCATTCTCGGTGCTCATGTGGGGCTGGGTGTGTACCGAGGCTCACCAAGACACAGATCCTGTCCTCTGGTAGTGCCTTGTCTTGGGGTAAAATATGGATGTAAACCTACACACTGTCTAAGGAACCTTTGACTCTCAACTCTGCATTCCAGAATGATGAATTGCTCAGCACAAATGTGAAGCCGGCTCACAAAGGGCTAACAGATTGGGCCTAGAAAGTCTTCTCTATGCACCACGACCTTCATGCGTTGCTGTGTGACAAGGGGCTGGGACCTCGATTGGACACATAGTCAATATTCTTTCTTTATTCTCGTTCTTCACCCTTTACACAACCCTTCTTTACCACGTTCCATCTTTTATCTCTTAGACCTCTCTCCAGTTTGGGCCATTTTTTTTTTTTTGTTCCCTTCTCTTTAATACAGGGCATGTGGTAGGAATGCAATAGATATCTGAAATAATGAAGGGAGCTTTTATCTATGCTAAAGGCAAGGAAAAGACAAATGATTAAGAAAATTAACAAAAACACTGTTTCAAAGTCTTCTAAATTCTTATTTAACCCCCTTTTTTCTACGTGTGTTTGTTGTGCATGTGTGCATGTATGTGCTCATATGTGCTTGTCTCGGAAGCAGGTATAAAAGGGTGAGGCAGAAGCTCGCCATGTTGGCTAGACTGACCAGCCAGTGAGCCGCTGAGATCTGCCTGTCCTCCACCTTACAGTGCTGGGGAGACAGACACATACGATGGTGTTCAGATCCAAACTCAGGTCTCCCGCATGTTACAGCAAGCTTTTTACTCACCGAGCCATCTCCCCAGCCCTGTTTTGAGACCATCACTGATCTATTTTCCAGTTTATTACGTTTGTGAAAATATATAAGCGGTGTTTCAATGTGGGGCTAGTTTTCCCTTATATAGGTATTGAGAACAACCCTGAATTTTGCCTCTGTATCAGTGTGTGTGTGTGTGTGTGGTGTGTGTGTGTGTCTGTGTGTGTGTGTGTGTGTATGTAGTCTGTAATGTGAGTTTTAAAGAAGATATTTTACCAAGCCATTTATTTCATTTGATTAAGCCATTAGAAAAGATTAGAGGTGTCTTTAGTTCTAGGGAGATAAGTTTAATAGGGGGAGGATTTTAGTAACATCTGGGCAACATATGCAACACCTTCCTGCTCCCTTATCTTTCAATGCAGCTGTTTGTAAATTTTTTTTTATAATAGATGAGAGTGATAAGCTGGAAGCGGCATGTTTGAAACCTCTACCAGTTTCTTATATCTCATGCAGGTTGCTCCTTGTGGCTTCCTTTCAGTGTATAAATATATGGTTTCATTTTTCTTTTCCTTCCTCCCTTAGAGAATATTATCTCTGTGTTAGCAAGTGTCATTACCCAGTGACTGAACGGTGCATTTGGAGGCCCCATCTTGAATAAGGCTGTCCTTAAAGAGGCCCTCCGCTTCAGATAATTGTTCCTCTCTGTTCATTTCAGAGCCACTCGCAGTGTGGAGGTTACCACCCAAACGAGGGCACTTGGAGAAGTGAGGGAAGGCTTGTGGGAAGGGTTCCCTTGCCTTCTTGTCTTTGCTTCAATGAGCTCTGCAGAGTCACCGTTTGGTAACCGAGGCTGACCTCAAACTTGTTCATAACCCCGTCTGCCTTTCAACTTATGATCCTCTTGCCCCAGTTTCCCCAGTGTGGGATTACTGACGAACACCATCACATGTGGCTACAGTAATGGTATTATTGGGTTTTCTTTTCCTTTTTCAGTTTTTTGAGACAGGGTTTCTCCGTGTAGCCTTGGTTGTCCTGGACTCACTTTGTAGGCCAGGTTGGCCTCGAACTCACAGAGATCCACCTGCCTCTGCCTCCCTGAGTGCTGAGATTACAGGTGTGTGCCACCATGTGACAAGGTAGTTCTCCAATGGACGTTTTCTTTCTATATAGTTGGGAAAAATAAGTTGTATTGACTTGTTTGCAGGCCTATTAATAATGTTTTTAAATCTTTGAAGATGTTGGTGGAAGTCCTGTGTTTTCCCAGGTAGCTTGTGCAGTGTGGAACTCTGATGGACTCATGGGATCTCCATATAGCCTATCACTTACAGGCACAGCAGACACAAATCAAAGCAAAATGACGGATGTTTCATCTGGAGTGCTGGGCATGGCTGTGTGAGCATGACCTCAGTGTATTTACCATTTCCTCCCCTCTTTGGCAAAATGGCAGAGCCAAAAGGCATCCCCTTAAAGTGGCCAAGACCTAAGTCAAGTTATTTTTCCCCGTGTTTTGAGATATGGTCTTTTACTCTAGCCCAGGCTAGAACTGACTATGTAGCCCAGTTTGACCTCAAACCCACAGCAGTTCTCCTGTCTCAGCCTCCCAAATGCTGAGCTTATAGGTGCGAATTGGACATGGGGTCTTACTGTGTTCCATCCCAGAACTCACAGAGGTCTGTCCGCTGGGAATGCTAGGATTGCAATTCAGGTGGCGTCTGTGCTGATGGGAATCCTGGGGTAGGGGAAAGGGTGAGCCAGCGACTTAGACCTCAAGCAGGAGGCTGGAAAGGGGACAATGAGGTGTGGGATGAGGCCCTTGGCTTAGGATGTGTCTTCAACCACAGCAGCTCTGAAAAGATTGCTGTCGAGTTAACTCCTCAGAAGTTGCAGGGGCTGATGAGAAGAGGCTGGGTCTCTTCTGGAGTTTAGCCAGTTACCCCACCCTTTCCTGAACCCCCACACAAGTTATTCCTTCTTCCTGGCTTGTAGAGAACCCTTTTTAAAAGCGAGAATGCGGTATCTGGAACCTGTTGTTCAACCATTAAAAGCAAACTATGGTCGTCATAGAAGTGAACATTTTACCGTGTAATAGTACACACAATTTAATTCTTATCTGTGTTTGCATGTATACAAATATATGCCTGTGCATGGTGTGTACGTATCAGTGTGTTGTGTGTCTGTGGTGTGATTGTGTACACACAATGTGCATATGTGTGAGTATGCACGTGAATGCATGAGGTGTCACGATAGGCAGTGTACTTTAGTATTACCCACTGCTTTTCAGTCCAGTTCTATCTATTCTATTTAGAAGTGACGCTCACAATATGGTAAACTAATTTTGACCACAAACAGCCCTACCAGTTGACTTTTGAAAAATACAGTTGTTCTTATTTACTCTGAGAATTCCATATGTACACATAATCCTTTTGGCCATTTTCAGGCCCCCCACCCAACTCTTCATACCCATTGATGTCTACAGTCTTGTCCTAGGGCTTGGCTTCTCTTAGTAGGTCTGATAAACCTGTTTCATCCTGTCAGGCACTCCCTGGAGTGTGGGTTGTCTCCTTAGAGTTCTGTAGGAACCAGCAAGGTTCAGTGTCCCTTCTGTCCCCCTCCATTTAGAGCATGGTTTTCAATGCAGAGCCCGCAACAGCCCTCAGTGGCCCACCAAGGTCTCCCTGTTGTATTGGAGGGCAAGATGCTGATGAACAGCCTTGGAAATGTCCTCAATGCAGGGAGGACTTGATTGACACCTTCCCTTCCCAGCTCTGGGGGAGGAGTCTGAAGCCCACCAGGAACTTCCTTCCTTTCTGGAGAAAGGCTCCTGGCCCCTTCCCTTAGCAATTGGCTGCATGGTGGTGCTTTTTTCTTGGATCCTCACACAGGAGCTGCTTAAACTTCTTATCCTGTGGCCAAACATTCACCTGTATTTACACATACATACATGAAAATATATGTATACATGTATAAAATAACAATTTATTACCTAATTTAACTTAGAGTACTTTATTTATACTTCTGTGAAGGCCAGCATTGCACACTGTGACTCTCCCTGGTGATCTGGGAGACACAGTGCACAGTCACCTACTTGTATGGCATGTTGCCATTTATTTTTAACATTAGTTAATGACTGCACTGATTTGGCTTTTTTGACGCAGAGTCTCACTGTGTTGCCCAGGCTGGCTCACTGTGTTGCCCAGGCTGGCTCACTGAACTCATGATCTTCCTGCCCCAGCCTCATGAGTGCTGGGATTACGGAAATGTGCTGCCATGTCACACGTTTCCTCTCAGAGGAGCAAGGTGGGAAGGGTTGAGCAGGGACTTCCTATGACTTCCCATCTCTTCAGTGGGACTGGTCCCTTCCTTCTGAGACGTTGCCGTCAGTTCTGATGACATCAGCTATAGAGCTGGCAGGGTTATTAACAGACTCACCTCTATTGCTTTTCTCTCGAAGTCTTGGTTGCTCGCATTTCATATGAGGTAATTTGATTTTTTATTAATAGAAGTACTAGGTAAGTTTCTCAACTGGGAACTCCGCAGACACGCCGTTTCCTCTCCTTCGTTTACTCTCCTCTTGTTAAAGTCATCAAAATGTTGACAGCTGCATAACTCTTTTTAAAGCATTCATAACCTGACAGATATTATAGGTATTTGTCATTTTACTTCCAGTAAGTGACAGCTGGAATGAGCTTCTCGCGGTGTTGGAGGGGAGCGCGGGTACAGTGAGTCCAGTCAGATTTGTCTCACATTTCCTTAATGTGCACGTGACCTCTAGCTTTGTTAAAGCCAGGGGAGTGGGATCTGGAGAGCACTAGGTTTTGGGTTTGCTTGGCATATAACAAATAGGATGGTGATATCCAGGAGGGATGCTGTGCCCCATGGGACCCGGGGTCACACTCCGTATATGCAGTCCTCGTCATGCGCCACTACCCCTAAGGGACAGCTTTCTGCTTTGGAGCAGACACCCTTGGGGCTGGAGGCTCAGGTCTTCCGCAGAATTCTGTTGTGTTCCTAGAGAGCACTGACTAGGACAGCATAGGGCTTCTCCCTTGTGGTTTCTACCCCAACCTTTGATTCCCCACTAGGGTGACTCTGAGACCCAAGCCTGGCTTGCTTTTTCTAAAACAGTAAAGATAACTATTCCTATTTATGGATCATATATATATATTCCTGTGTGTGTGTTTTATCTATCATTTTATGTTAGTCACAAACAACCTCACAGAAATTGAGTAATCTGTAAATTAAAAAAAAAAAATTCCCACAGCCAATGACTGGTAGACTGCAGATCTCTTAGAGATACAAGGGAGTCTAAAGTAATGCTTGTTTGACACCGTGCAATTCACAAAGACTCTCTGGGTTGCGTTTTGGGGATAGTCAGACAACTTTCTTAGGTGTGTGAGGATTAAATGAGGTGGTGACACATTTGCTTTCTGTGAAACAGTTGGTTACACATGACGGTACTGTTGTCATAAGCGTCAGTAAGACCCACACGGCCAGTCTGCTAATGTGTCTGGTCAGTAATTTCTCTTTCTGTATACGCCCTCCCACCTGTTAAAGTTTACCTGCTTTTCTTTTTTCAGGTCTTAGGATGAATCCTACTTCTGATGTGGCCTGTGTAGAATGCCTCGCGGCTTCCTGTAATGTCTCTCTCCTTGGTACTCCCCTTCAGTTCACATGGTCCGTATTGTAACCCAGCAGCAGCAACCAGTGTTGGCTTTTCTAGGAGCCACTGGGAGGCGGGGTTGTGCGTGATGCTCCTTAAAACTGTTTCCTGCTTCAAGTACAGGAGGAAAGAAGAAGTTCAGTCCTTCCTATAAAATCTCCCAGATAGGGTCCCACTGCCTGGGTAAACTTAATTAGGTTTAAATTCCATCCTTGAGCTGCTGGTAGGATTGCTGCATTGGGCCTCGCTTGAGACAGGGGAGTAAGGTTGTTTACCCATGAGCCCAATCCTAAACAATGCCAGAAGGAGGAAAGATTTAAACAAGGAAGGTTGCCAACCCCTTTCCAGTAAATAAGACTTGCTTTTGGTCTTTGTCTGCCTGCTTATATCTCACAGCCGACTGAAACTCTTCAAGGGCAGGGACCTTGTAATATCGCCCCCATTTTCTTGTTTCTCTTCTCATCTGCTCTAGCATGCCACACCCTCCTTTACAGATTGCATCTGCTCAGTACAAATGTTGAATGTTTTTCCTTTAGTAGATTATATCTTCGGGAATGAAATATCCCATAAAGCCAAATATCCGGGTATCCCATGTTCTACCGCAAAGAATGAGAGGGCTGTGGACAGGAGAAGAAGAGACCAGCACAGTACAAGTTTACATCTTCTCATTGAGTGCATTGCCTCTTCCTCAGAGTGGCCTTTAGTTGACCTGCTCAGGGACACTGACAGAACATGTCGCAGAGAGAAGATTCCTGTCTTTTTAGCACGATAAATGTGGCGGTAACGACGCGGGAACTTTCAGCCCACTCTAGATTTATCATGGGCGGTGCTGCAGGGAGGGAGGCTGTATTAACCTTTTGTTGATCTGGAGTCATTTCACCTGACGCTCAGGAGCCCAATTAACATTATTGATTTGAATCACACTCATCAAGATCAACTTATTTTGTGTTAATTTCTTCCAACACAGAGAGAGCCGAGACCAAGCACAGGGGAGTTGCGACAGGATGATTGATTTGGCTATGAAAAGCGTGTTTTGTATCATAATCTCATTTTAATGCCTTAGTAGTTGAGCTGTGCCAAATTGCTTTTGATAAAGTAGTCATTTTCTGGTTGGTGTGCTGAGCAGCCCTTCCGTTGGTCAGCTATTTCTCCCATATTCTAGGTAAGGAGCCACTTTCTTATTTCTCTGTAGGTTGACAGTGTTCAGGCAGGTGTGGCAGGGCAGCAGGTGGCCATGTTGGTTTCAGATTTGTTCTCAGTGTGTTTGCTCCGGATGCCTAGAGTGAAGAGGTAGGGCCTTCTCGTGGTGGCCCTGTGGAGTGTGAAGGGCCAGGCCAGTAGCCCAGGGTCACTTAACTCCTCTTATAAGGCTGCACTTCATTGGCCTGAGCAAATTTCATGGCCAAGGCAAGCAAGGGGACTCTGCCCACGAAACCCAACACAGTTCCAGTCATGGGCTTTCTGGCCTAGTGCCTCCAAGTCAGAGTGCCTAGGAATGCTACGTCATCACTGAGGTATCAAGGAAGTTCCTTAACCTACTCTGGCAGAAAAGACTTCCGGACTCCCCATAGGATTAAGCTTAGAGACCTGGGACTCCTTGAGGTAGAGATGATGTCCTGTTTCTCTTGGATCCTAGAGAACCACAGACTCAGTGTATTCTGACTGACTGAATGGACGCATGGATAATCAATAGTAACCTTCTTTCCTTAGTGGAACAGTTGACTAAAACCATGAATGTTAAATAGAAGGGCCGTTTATGAATTAAAGCAATAACCTAAAGCATGTGTGCATGTGTGCATGTGTGCGTCTAAGTGATACATACTCTAAACATGTGTACATTCATATATATGCATTCACATTGTATGTTGTGAAGCACATATACATGTTTACAAATATTTATGTATGTATAGAGATATGCCACATAACATGTACACATATATACACAGTTATATATGCATATCAAATATTGTACAGTGACTACATATTCTGTGAATTTTTCTAGTAACCCTGTGAAGAAGGAAGTTGGTAACCAAGGAAGCCAAGCTACCCACTTAGCAGAAGTTGGAGGTAGGATTGGCACCTCTGTTATTCAACTCTACTCTGAACGTCCTATGTCAGGCCACATGGCGAATATTTTGGTCCTTTTCCACAAGGACCTTCTGCTCACCTTGAGCTCAACCGCTGGACCCAGCGCAGCATCAATCCTGCTGAGAGCAGCCTGTTAAAAGTGGACACGCGCAACTTAAGAAAAAATGGGGCAAGCGGGCAGCTTTCCCTTCCCATCTGAAATTAATGCCCACTGTGTAAAAAACATAAAGCATCTCCGTCCCCAGAGACTTGCCTGACATTTTAAAACTTTCATCTGCTCGAATTCATGGTGTTCCAGGATGGGATTTACACGTTGCTGAGCTCCAGCCGCGGGCTGCCTGGGCTGTGCACCTCTGTCGTGCTGGCCTGTGCTTGCTACAGGCCCAAAGAAATTACGTAGCTTGCTTGGTTCCGTCTAAAAACAGTAATGGGCTTATTCAGATTTTATCTGTCATCTGACTTTGTGATTGAGCAGCATTAATAATGCTCTTGTAAAGCAGGCCAAGGCCATCCTCACTGGATTGTCCAGGCTCCAGTGATATGTAGGCCAAGGGGCTGCTTGCAGAGTGCAAAAGAAACATGGACATGGTCTTTGGCATAGCTCACCCTACGTAGGTGAGAGCTGTGTGAAAATCACACCTTCCAGAGTTGACCAAGGCTTTAAGAGTCCTGCATTTCATGCCGTTGTTGTTGGTATTTTATTTTATTTTATTTTTTGTTGTTGTTTTTAATAGAAGCTGGCTGCAGCCTGGGTAGGATTAATCATGCCTGGGACGCATCACACTCAGAGCAGTATTCAATTCTAGCAATGGAACCATGCAAAGCCTTATGTGAACATTGTGTGCTACTGTAATCCTAGAGAAATACTGTATATCCAAATTAATGGAGAATAAAATATACTGTGCTCCGTTTTCGCCATGTCTGGCAAAGGTACCTGGCTGGTGTTTGTTTTATCTCCTGTATCCTACACAAGAGCTGGCCAAGGCAAGCCTTATGTCTTTTCAGAGTTCATTATTACCATGGATCCGTGCATGTGGAGGGCGTCTGTTGAATACCAACCTGAGTGCAGAGGCTAAAACATGCCCGCCAATGTTCCTTGTCCCATGGAGGCCTCTCTGTGTGTCTGGAGCACACAAGACTCACTGTTGTTGTGGCATGGTCTCCTTGTCTCTCTGTGGCTCCACCAGACAGAACGTAGACAATTTTGTGGATCTGAGTCTCACCTGGGGAACACATGTATGCATTTTCGAGAGAACCAATTTAAGATCTTTCATTTGGAGACAAGAGTCTCTCTATGTAGCTCTGGCTGGGCTGGAACTCACACTGTAGAGCAGGCTGGCCTAGAACTCACAGAAATCTGTCTCTGCCTCTCAAATAGTGGGATTAAAGGTGTGTGCCATCATTCCTGGTATGGGTTTTTTTCTTTAGAGTTTGTGTGTATACTGTGCATGTGTGTATGGATGTATATTGGCATGCGTGGACAGACTTATGTGTAGAAATCTGTGTGCATATAAAGGCCCAAGGTTGAGGCAGGGTCTTTCACTGGACCTAGAGCTTGGCCTTTTAGCTAATTTGGCTAGCTGTCTTGCTTTGGAGAGTTCCCCATGTCAGTCCCTGCATGTTGGGACTACAGGCAGTGCAGCATGTACCTAGCTTATGTGTGTATTCTGGGGTTGGGAGCCCAGGCTCATGCTTGTGTGGCCAGCACATACCCTCTGAGCCATGGCTCCAGCCTTCATGGCAAGGGCTGTGAAAATCAGCTGTGGTATTGCTGGTAACCCAGACATTAGACTGTCTGTCTTAAGTGTCTTGTTGGGTGAAGATAAATTGGGAAATAAATTATAGAGCAGAGTGAAGGAATGCTAGTGTCTCCTTCTCAAAATTTCGTCAGTCTGTGAGGGGAAATGGCCAAATAGATTTATATGAGGGGCTCAGAAATCTATGGGCTGAGACAGATCAAAATATCTCTCATGTCTTGGATTCTAAACCTGAGTTACTTTATCTCTTACCTTTGCCCTTTGTGACAGTCACCAAAATGAATTTTTGTCTTGTGGCCATTTTAAAAAAGGCCCTGACTTTAACTTTAGCTTTCACTATGGGACATGAATAGCAGCAATAAAATTCTTAGTTCAACAGCCCTGTCTTCCACAACAAGAAGAGGAGAATCTTATGGTCCATTGTGGCCATCCGGGTCAACCTCTAACCTACATGATAACACAGAAATACAGGCAGCATCTCACTGACAAGTCCCATTCAATCGCAATCACTTCTCTTCAGCTTGGTCCAACTTTGCTTTCAACTCTCTTGTGACATGACAAAGTCCTTTAATTTGAGACAGATAAGGTTTTTTTTTTTTTTTTTGTCTTGTTTTGTTTTTGTTTGTTTGTTTTGTTTTGTTTTGTTTTTTTGAGACAGAGTCTCTCTGTGTTAGTCTTGGCTGCCCTGGAATCACTTTGTAGACCAGGCTGGCCTTGAACTCACATCGATCTGCCTGCCTCTTCTTCCCGAGTGCTGGGATAAAAGGAGTGCGCCACCATATCCATCTCAAGTTACTCTGTTGAGATGGAACCACAGAAAAATTATCCTGAGGATGGTGAGCTACTGTACTTCACCATGAGAGTTTGGATTGGGGTGTAGACTCAGGAGCTTCAGCCTTTCTGGCTCAGCAAGGCTGACGGGTGTAGCTGAGGAGCTCAACATCATGGCATTTCTAATCCCACCAAAGAGGAGACATTTCCCACTTTCCTCCATTTCTCATTACTGTATAAATTTGGTCAGATTTTACTCAAGTAAGTGGAGGACCACCTCCCTGGGGACAGAAAGACCAAGAGAACATTTCCAGGTGACTATCCAGGTGCTCACCAGTTCCCATTGGTTCACCGTTTTGCAGCATGTCCACTGAAAGCTTGCTGGTTTCTAGACACCAAGACAGACAGATGTGGCCACTGGCTTTGAGGATGCTGGGCTGCAGCAGGAGCTGAGATGTCTGTTTCCTGTACCTTTCAGGATTCTGGCTGTCTGTAAATCTACAGGCAGCTCAAATGTGACTTTCTTACAGAATTCCATACGTCTAGACCCTAGGCTAGCTGCGAGCTCTTTTCTGCTCTCACCCCCTCACCCCCTTCCTTCTCACCCCCTCACCCCTGCCTCCTGATGCCTGCTTATCTAGTGGCCATTGGTCAGCTCTGTTCTTGGTAAGACTGTAAGCTCCTAAGGTAGACCCAGGACCTGTGTATCTGCATTGCATTCTAACATCTGGAGTCAGACACATGGCAGGTTCTTGAGATGTCTATTGTCTGGCTGGGAAGACAGTTCCTAGTCCTAGTTATGCTTCTGATGGTGTTTTTCTTGTTTATTATTGTAATTAATGCCTTACAGCCTCCATGCCGTTCATGAACCAAGTTCTGTATACCAGGTATTTGAATGAGAGAAGACCTGTGAGTCTAAGAAATAATCTCTTTCCAGAAAGCTCAGTTCAGGCTGAATGTTTATAATTCCTAACTACTTCTTGTTTTTCCCTTCCAGCCCGAGTATCGGATTGGACTTAGAACAAGGCTCGATGAGTAAAATAACTGACAATATCTGTTGTGCTGTTGGTCGGCATAAGTGGGGAAACAAAGGGTTTGGAGTTATTCACAGCATCCTCTTAGATAACTCTTTCCAATATGATTTGCTGTTTTGTTTTTGTTTTTGTTTTTGAGATGGTATCCTAAGTAGCTTGGGCTGGCCTCCAACTTACTATGCAGTCAAGAATGGTGACAAGTCTTATTCTTCCTGCCTCCACTTCTCAAGTGTCAGGGTTACTATTTTGATGGATTCTTGAGAGGAGGCCAGCAGGCTCCTGAGCTCGTGTGATCTCAGCCCTTTCTTAGGCTCCCGCCCCTACATGCTTGTCCTGGGCGCTGGTGTAAGTATTTGTCTCTGTTGACAGAGGGCCAGCCTTTCCCTTCTAGAATGGTCAGTGGACATGAGTGGCCTCCTCCTCCCTCTTTCCCTGATGCCTAACACTCAGGCTCTGTGTAGGGAGCACCCACGGGGCCCATTTTAGAGCAGGACAGCTTGTTATCTGCACACAGACAGGTGTCTGTCCCAAGAGGAGGTGTTCATCATTCTGTCATTGTCATCAGAAGTGACTGATGAGCTTCTGTCAGAGGAAAGGCCTCTGTGTGGGTCCTTCTCATGCTTCAACTGCTGTTTCCTAAGCGTTGCAGGTCTCCGTGGAGACCTGTGGCTGTATTACCAAGGGCATTCACATGCAATCCCGGAATTGGGCTGGTTTGGATTTCAGTATTTTTTTTTAAAGGTGTTTTTGACTGTGTCTGGCATTAAGGAATATATTTTAAATCCCCATCTAAACGGTATTTACCCTTAATACCTGCAGTGTTCTGTGATGTGGTCCCTTCTGTTCTGCACTGAAAGCATTATGAAAGCACCCTTGGAAATAGACTCTACATGATAATGCATTTGACAAACCAGCAGCTAGATATTGCAGCCTTCATTAAATCTAATTCTGAGATCTGCTCCTGTCTTCTCCCTGTAAGGATGAGGGAGGCTTCCTGGGTATCACCCCAGTGTTATATGATGCACTGGAATCAAAAGCCAGGATGTTACTCGAGTCTCCTGAAATTGGGTCAGTGCTCATGCCTAAATATCGTTTACCCACAAGTACATTTTTTTTGTGTCCCATGTGTGTGTGTGGGGGGGGGGTGAGAGAAAGAGGGAGGGAGAGAGACAGAGAGAGAGAGAGAGAGAGAGAGAGAGGAAGAGGAGAGAGAGAAGAGAAAACAGAGAGGGGAGAAGAGGAGAGAGGGAGAGAGAAAAAAGAAGGAGCGAGAGAGAGGCGGAAGAGATGAAGGAGTAGATAGAAAGGGATGGGAGATTGATTCACTTTTCTTTCTTTTGTGAATAGATTCCCATCCTTTCTTGGACTCAGCCCACACCTATCTCCTTTTTGCAAAACTTTACTTAGTTTAAAGTTGTGCACACAGAGGCTTCTTTCCCCTGTTCCAGGCCCACATCACAACAGACATATGGTTCTTGCCCTTGTCTCCTGCCAGCCCACTGTGCTGTGGCATGTTTTCATTCTTTCACTGGAAATACGTGTGGCAAAATGTGTCAATAGCCATGTGTTTTAGGAAAGGTGTTCCAACTTGGGCCTTTTCTCTCTTCAGTTTCTGTATGCAAACTTTCAGCTGTACTCATACATGGAGAAGGAATATATTTTAAATCCCCTCAAAGATGGCATGTTTTAGGTGGGGTGTGCCGATCCTGTGCTGGTCCTTGTGTTGTGGCCATGATCTCCCATATTCACGGTCCTTTCTCTAGCCCATGGACTCACTTGTGTCTTCTAGAGATTAAATGTGTCCCCTTTCAGCAACAACTGGTGTATGCTGTCTGCACAGGGCATCTGTATTTTGTAAATTTCCTTTCAAAGTGTCTAGCCCAAAAGTGAAAACACAATGGGGTGTGATATTTAAAATGAAGCCTAAATTTGAAACATATTGAAAAAAATCAGTAAAAATTAGTAAAAGGAAACTAGGCTGTTTTTCCAGTTTTGAAGAATGGCCTCCCGGTTTACAGACAGTTTCCTTTGGCTTTGCATTGCTCTGTCTGAGCCTGCTGTATGGGTTGTTATGGTGGGTGTGGCTATGGTGGGTGTGGCTATGGTGGGTGTGGCTATGGTGGGTGTGGCTGTGGGCCACCAACATGATTGTGGCAACTTCTATGTTCTCATCACACTGTTGCCTTGGGGACACTGAACACATCTCCCTATGACATTTTTTTTTTTTTTATTTTTTTTTCAATTATAGCTTAGTCTTGTCAGAGAAGTCACAGTCAGCAGAGGGCTTGCACAGATTTGACTTTCATTCCCAGGACCCCTGTAAAAGTGGCAAGTGATAAGATGACCTTGTAATCCCTGTCCTGGGAAGGCAGAGACAGGAAGTTCTCTGGGGCTTGCTGGCCAGTCACCCTAAGTCCTATCAGCAAGCTCCAGGCCAATGAGAGATCCTGTCTCAAAAACCTGATTGTTATCCTCTACGTACACACACACACACACACACACACACACACACACACACACACACACACACAATGCAGTATGCACACACGCATACATACAAACTGGAACAATCATTATTTAAAATTTTAAATTAACATGTAATAGCTGCATATAATTTGGTGGCATAGTGTTACATTTGAACACACACATACATAGCAATGTTGATGAAATCAATCATGGTAATTGTTTTGTGGCTTGGGACCACCCGCTTTGATTCTAGCACCTGGGCTGTGTTCACCTGTGCATTGAGTCGTGTGTCAGGGGGTCCCCCATGCTGAATTCACCCTGCCCGAAGCAGGAGCCTGGAGCCGCATCTGCCTTTGAACCACCGCGGGCCACTTTGCGCTTTGCTCTGTCGCTTCCGTCGGCTGAGCAGTGTAGAAGGGCTCCTAAGCTGTAATATTTCTGATCTGGGAAAAGAGCTTCTCTTGGAGAGAAACATTAATTAGATGCAAAGAGGGGGTTATTTCAGCCTTCGTGTGGGGGCCGTGGGGAGCGAGGGAGAGAAGTACCACACATAAATTATGTCCTATTTGGTCAACGTGTCATGCTTGTCAGCTGTCTGTTGCTGGAGAGCCACACTGTAGCTAACTACTTGTGACACCTTGCCCAATCAGGATAGAGGGAGAGGATGCTACGGGAGCCTCTTTGTGACAATCTGCGCTAGTTTACATTAGCTTAGCCCATCACTTTTTCCTCTGTGCGTGGAGAAATTTGTTAAATTAATTCTGTTGCAATTAGTAGATTTATGGGAAAGTACCCTGTTATCCTTTAATTGGAGAGCATAAAACTACAAACTGAATCCACGAGTTCTATTTGTGTAATAGGCAATCTATCTACGACAAGGTTTGATCGATGGATTCGTATGATGCCCTTGCCTTGTTTTATATTGGCTGTCAGCGCTTAACTGGGACTGAAGTATCTGGGTAACAAAAATTGATATAATGACTTAATGCGCCTTATTCTGTTTGAGGTACATCAGTTTAGAGCACTTCTGAGAGAAAAATGTCTGGAAAATATCAGGGGCTCATTTATCAACCTGTTTTCATTAGCATACTGCCTGGCTCTGGTAAGGATTTGAATAAAAAAAAAAAAGCAGGATAGTACAATTTATTTCAGGCCCCATATTTCTTGGATGAAAGGAGACCTCTAATAAAAGGAAAATACAGAAAGAGGCTTTTTTTCTAGTTGGTTTTTTTCCCTTAACAAAAAATCCTACCCCACCCCTTAAAAAAAATGGTTTCTCGGTTGTTTGGATTTTTGCTGCTAGTGATATCTGAGGGAACATATTCCTGTGAAGGTAATTAGAAAAGCAACACAAACCACATGGTGGTCTGGATATGCAGAGAAAAAAATATTTCAACACCACAACAAAATTAATCAAAAATACTCAGACAGGTACAGGTAGTGGTGTGCGAATACCTGTCTCTGTTTGCTTTGCCCTGTGTGTGTGTGTGTGTGTGTGTGTGTGTGTGTGTGTGTGTGTGTGTGTATGTGTGTGTTCACACGTGTGCGTGTGGATGCATGCAAGTGTGTGTGTGTGTGTGTGTGTGTGTGTGTAATACAGTTAAACAATGAACAGAGAGAGGTACTCTGCATAAGTGGGCGTTTTGTACCATTAAAGGATTTTGGAAAGTTAAGATCTAGCTTTCTTAGCTGTCTGGAGTTAGAGCCGAGGGGAAATAAAAGCAGACCAAAATGTTTGTATACTGGGCAAAATGAATTTGCTATATGGAGCCATTTGTCCTGCGCACCGCAGGATGCGCACCACAGGAGGGAATAATAACTGACAGGCAGTTGCATGGGACTGAGTCCTTTTTTTGCATGAAATTTTTATGCATCAGTCAGCCTACATATAGTGTGCCTAATGTATAAAATAAATTGGTGCGTAAATCAGATTAAGAGCAGCACGTTGCCAACTTTCGCATTTGCACACAGGAATTCAATAGGGATATGGAGGAATTCCCATTTTTTAATCTCTAATAGGGTGTGGGGAATCTCTCAGGTAGATTTTGCACACAGAAACATTTTATTCACTTACCTCCACTGCCTCCCTATCCCAAATGACAACAGAAGCAATGCCGTGACTGTTACGGGCAGCATTGTGGGATTTTTCTGACACCAGCTGTATATGGAGGGTAGTGACACAGTATTTAAGATAATATTGCAACCTTGTCTATAGCTTCTAATTATGGCAAGGAATTGGTGTGCCAATCGATAGTGATTTATGGTGGGGATACTCAAGTGCGCATGGCTAACATTGATCTGCATGTAAATTCCTTGACATAATAAGAAGTTATTACCAATGACAGTCACTGTCTGACTGCTAATTCATCAGCACACCCTTGATTGGTGTGAGCCTCAGTGGCTGTGAGTGGGGGACCAGTAGGCTGCCAGGCTGTTTGCCTCCTGTAAGTCAGGGCCCCACACGGATGCTTTGGGAGCTGTTATTGAACAGGTGGGAATGGAGGCCACAATTGACCATGTTTCTGCCACACAATGGTTCCGTGATTAATCAACAAGACAGACTGGGCCTTGCTTGTACGTTTAAGCCCCAAATGCCTTGCAGATTTTTGACACAGGTATTATTAAGTGTTGTGTTTATTGCCATTCTTTCCTTAATACTATTTTCTTAAGAGCCCCAGATGGCAAATTATTACAACAGTTGATTAAAACATAATGGCTTTATTTTATCCCCTTTTTTCTCTTATCACTTTGGAATAAATTAAAACCTCTTTGTTTGTTTTGTCAACCCTCCCATACCTCTGTATGTTTTATAGTTCTGCTGCCCCAGACAGCTCCTTATGGAATTCAGTCTTTAATCCTGTGTCATTTCGTTCTCCCCTCTCCTCTGTCCTCTGACAGGGCCTCGGAAGTCACCCCTCACAGCCCTACCCTCTCTGTGTCCCTCTACTACTCTCTGCTAAGTGACCCGAAAAGTCTTTAGCTCTTTCCATTCGGGATCCAAGCAGGTGGGTCCCCACTTGCTTGTCTTCTGTGGGTAAAATCTCTCAGTACTGTAGCAGTCCATTACCATAGCTGGTAGTTTGTTGTTTAAAACATTCTGACATGTTCCTTTACGGCCTGATCTTTTTTTTTTTTTTTTTTTTTGCTTAAAGAGTCTCTGCATCAGGAAATGATTCTCTGAACTGAACCTCCCTTCTCTTTGCCATCTCTCCCGGGGTGGCTACGGCTTTCGTGGAGGAAAGCCCTTGGAAGGTTGGTGGGGGTAATAGATGCATATAGATTAGCCCCAGTTACATGGCACCTGCTGTTTCTTGAGAAAATAACGAGCTACATTTAAAAATAAGAGTGTTTGTTGTGGGTGGCAGTTTTAGTTGTAATACTGGGGTAAATAATTATAGCAAGTTTTAATTTCAGACTTTTAATTGGATAATCAGTTAGGTTCATCTAAGTTATACTGGAGTAACAAATAACCCCCAAGATCTCAAAGGAACAAAAGAGCCAGATGCATTTTTTTTTTCCCATAGGAGTTTGAGAAACAGCTCAAGTTTTGATTGAAACCTCAGATAGGCCAAACACTTACATAGACAGCAAAACTCAATTGACACTGTAGAGTGAAGATGAAATTCGATGCATTTTTTCCCTTGTGCCATATATACATAGGCTGGCAGAGAAACCTAGATCATTTCAAATCACACAGGGACTCAACACAGAAGAGCTTTCGGCATTGTGGGTGTTACTACACATAGACCCAAAGGGAAATAAAGTGTAGTGAGTGTGCCAGAGGGTCATGGATTGGCAGTCAGCTCTGCTCTGTGGAGCAACTATGGGTGCAACTAACCACAAGGTCTCATTCTTAGCCTGTGGCTCAGTGGAGAACTAGAAGCGATCTTTCATGTCTAATACTTAGTTTCTCACAAAGGATAAGTATTTAAGAAAACCTTCTCAGGAAGCAAACACCGCGGGGTTAATGTCAATGGTGCAAGGATCAGTGTGACCCAAGCACAATGACTAAGTGGAAATGCTTTGGGACAGTGAGCTGTTGATCTGCGTGTGGATGGAGATCAAGCGTGGTCCCTGGAGAGGAGTCAAGTGGGTGCAAACCCAGCTTTCTTGCCTTGAATCCAGCGTGATTCCTACTCCTCTCTCCTGTGGTCTGGATATGCCCTGTCCTCAGTCCCTCACTGACAGATCTCACTGTGTCTCCCACGTCAGGCTCTACTGTGCATCTCATCCCTTCCCGACTCTCTGACTGCTATCATATTCCTGCAGACCGAGTCTTTACTTTGGGTACTGGGATCTGAACACTGTATTTTGTGTGCTTGACATGGGGTGTATGAGGTGATGATGACGGATGTCCATGGGAGATGTCCAGCAGAGTCGGTCCACAGAGTTGAGATCAGTAGAAATGATGCTGAGCGAGAGGCTTATTGATTGCCTAGCCATAGCATCCATCCACCTTGCCTTGAGAGATTGAGGGATCTAACGATTTGTACTGGAGAATGATCAGCTATGAGATGTACATATGTATTTATTCTGTTTCAGTAGGGTCACATGACTGTTTTGATTGACATTTCTGCTGGATTATTTTCTTTTCTTTTGTAAAATTCAAAATTTGCACAAGGTGTTGGGAGGTGATGATTAGACTCCACATATAATGGGAGGAGAAAAATTTTTATAACACTCAAGCCTGACAGATACTGAGTGATGCTTTCCAAATGACTTTTCCTGCGTGCCAAGGTGGGCCTCCCTGCTAGAAGACGTTGGCTGTTTTTTGATGTTTGCAGTTATAGGTAGGAGCATTTGTCAGCAGGGCGTGTGTTGGAACCCACAGCCACAGATTTTGACATTTGATCAAATGACCCATATCTGTGGGAGATGGTAGTGTATCTGTCAGAGTGGGGGAGGATGGATATCTTCTCTCCCTACCCTTGTTGTCCCTGTGACTTTTTGTGACCCTCATATGCCACTTGACATTAGAAGCAAAAACCCTGTTTCTTTTTTTAAAGACTATCTTTTATATGCCAGATACACATGTACTCTCTGTACAGTATACATATGTCTGGTGTATTTTTTATAAATACACGTATGCATTTAAGTGTGTTAAATATGTGTATGTTTCTTTTCTGCTCACAGGGCATCTTCTGGAGGAGACACTCTGGTGTGACTAATGCCATGTTCCCGCTAACTACATGTTGGTTGGCATCCTGTGACCTTTACATCAGTTAACTCACTTCATGCCAGCATCACCAGCTGGAGTAGATACTTTCATTAATTCCATGTTGACAATGAGAAAACTAAGCTATGGAGTCCAGTTTGCATAAGGCCACATGGACAAGTATAAGATGTAACAATGTTCAGTATTTTGCTTGACCCATTATCCCCACTTGGTTTTAGTGCCTATCTCAGGAGCATGTGTAGAAGATGCAGGTGCTGTTCTGGGCCCACCTCCGAGTCTCTTGGAGTAGTAGGTGTGGGCAACAGTTTTGCCTCTTTTGTTCCTTTTAGCATTTACAACTCTGATTGTGGCTTCTGGCTTCAGGGTGTTAGCTCTAAGCTTTACTTTTTATTAAATCCTTAAATGACAGAGCCTTTATAATCTTGTTTATGAGTTGAGGATTAAACACAAACTGCTTTTTTGTCTTACCCAACGCTGTTTGATGGAGGTGTGTGTATGTGTGTTTAATGCAAACCACCCACTATACAAATCTGTCCTTCCTTCTTCCTGCCTTCCTTCCCTCCTTATGTCCTAGGATGTTTTATTACTTTACGCCTATGTGCTCTGGATGCTTCTGGGGGATGGTGGCCAGTGTGCTTACTGTGACATTTTCTGTATATTCTGCACCATTTGATATTGGTGTCACTGTGGTGTCAAACCCTGGGCTGGACCAACGTGATGCACTTACTATTTTATTCCAAATTCCTCCAGAGCTGGGTAGTTGTTGATAGTGATGCCAATGTTACTTCACCCTGTCTTGTCATCCTCAGACCTTGCTTGTACCCTGGCATTTTCAAAATTCTTCAATATTTAAAAAAAAAAAAAAAAAGCCACACCTGTTGGCTAGTTGACACCAAGGAAGGTGGAGGTTAACCTAGTTCATTATGACATCACGGTGAGTATGGCTCTCTAGGGTGCTTATAGAAGATGACCGTGATCAAGAAAGAACAAACAGTAATGTAGCCATCTGTGCCTCACACGTGCTATGCTATCTGGTAATGAATGTTTGTACAAAGGCAGCACACTCTAATCTCGGAACTTTTGAATGTCTCCTCATATGGAAGAAAGATGTGACACTCAGAATAAGAGGCCTCGGCAACGGAAGCAGAGAGGAGAGCAGGCGGCTATAAGCCAAGTGCTGGTGGCAGCGAGTAGGAGCTAGAAGGTTTTCCCCATGGAGCCCTGGCAGGGAGTGTGGCCCTGACAACCCCTGCAGTTCAACACTGGGATACTGATGTTAGCCTTATGGCTTCCAGAAACAGGAGAGAGTAATTTATTTTTTTAATGCTATCAGCTTTTGTGGAAAATTGTTACCATAGCTCTAAGAAATTAATACATCCACCTGAATAAATTTTTATGTTATAGCTGATTTATTAAAGTCAAGTGTTGAACTGGAATTGGAACCAGATCATTAAATTGCTTTTTCAATGCAGTGTAAGGGCATATTTTATAAAAAAACAATGAGACATCATATGACATCTCCTTAATTATCTTCTGTTTAAAGGAATTGTATGAATTGTATGAACATATTAAGTATGATGGTAAGATTATATCCTATAGAAATTAATTAACATATGTTGGTGTGCCCGAGCAAACAGAGCTTGTTGTACAAGATTATACTTAAGGTGAAATAAAATAAATATGAAAATCCCTGGAAAATGGTAGTCATCCAATATGTACCTGTTGGCTAGAAGGAAGGGAAAAAAGGAAAGAAGAATGGATGGATGGTTGAAAGCATGGACAGATAGATGCATGGATGGAAAAAAGGATGTGTTGATGAATGGGTAGATGGATGGAAGGATGATTGATTAGCTCCTTCTTGGGAGGAAAGATGGGTGGATGAGTGGGTGAATGATGGATAGACAAATGGAAGGTAGGAAGGGTGGACAGGTGGATAGATGGTTTGGTATGAAGAGCTGGAGGTTTCTTGTTAAAGCCAAAGACCGGGAACGCTGACTGTAGGTAGAGCCTCGGTGTGCTTGATTATGAAGTCTCTGGTCTTTTAGCTGTACCACCATAATATGGACAACCATACTTATAAGAACGGTCTGCTTCATAGCTTCCCGAAGTCTAGCAAGCAAGTGTTGGTGGCAAACAGACGGGGGCGGGGGGTGTTGTTGTTGGGGGGTGGCTCACCTCTTCAGTACTAGGATGGGTAGGGAGGGGGAGGAAGTATAGCTGAAGAGTCTTACATTGGCTGTGACGTTGATGACCTGTGAGAGGTAGTGCTGGAGAGGATGGTTTGAAGGCTGCCTAGAGGTAGCTGTGTCTGACTGGACTGTGGCTTCCCTAGCTATATGCTCACAGAGCATTTTTAGCTTCCTTTGGGTGACATCCACATCACATATATTGGCTTATTTAGTGTCCCTCAGCCCTGAAGATGGTCATTTCTGAGTGGTCAGTGCAGTGAGCATCCGGCATGTGCTGGAGCCTCTGTCAGTGTTTACCAAATGAATGGCTAGCAATCTTTACAAGAGAGCGCGCCGTCACTTTGCACTCCACTACCTAACGGCATCTGGCTCTTAGTAAATGCTGGGTGACTCGAGCTCAGTGACCACTGGTGGGCCAGGGACTTGTGGGGTGTGGCCAAGAAGCAGAACATTGGGTCTTGTCCTTTTGAGCCCGTTGCTATGTCCCAGTGAGGCCTAGGCCTAGTCCATGAAGAAGCCAACTTGGGAAGATGGTGGAACCCGTGGGAGGCCTCTACCTCCTCTGACCTTTATAAAAATAAAGAAAAGGGGGCTAGAGAGTCGACTCTGGGCATGAGGTGCTTGAAGCCAAAGCATGAGGGTCTGAGTTCAGATCTGCAGCATCCATGTAAAGCCAGGCACGGAGGCACATGCATCTATGTACCTCTAGCAGTGGTGCGAGAGGCCAGAGACAGGTACAGATGGAATCTCCCTGCGCTGCCAGTTCAGCTGACGTGCTCCAGAGTCAGTGATCGACCTTGTCTTAAAAAGAAAAAAAAAAAAAAAATGAAGTGAAGAGTGAGAGAAGTCACCTGATGTTGACCTCTCACCTTCACACGCATGTTCATGTATGTGCACATGTACCTGCACGCATACGTGCACACATGTGAGCACACATGCATATACCACAGATACACTATAAAAAGAAATGAAAAATGATTTTTAAAAAACCCCAGAAATGTAGATGTACCAACGGCAAATATTTCTAGGAATAACAAACGTCCATGGTGTATTTTGAAATGTAAATGGATTCCGAATGCAGGAGAAACAGCCCCCGCGGAAGCTTCACATCTCTTCAGCAGCACTTGGTTTACTAAGAGATTTCTCCATGAGTTGTGGTTATGGTTTTCGTGTGCATGTCTCATTTTGACCTGGGAGTGAGAAGAATAATTTTGAAGCGATGAAAATAAATACTTGTCTGACTATTAAGTACAGAAATGGGTCTCAGGGCCCCACAGTATCAGCCCTATCATCTGAAATGGAAATATCTCCTGAAATTCCCATTTAGGAGCAGATTTCACCTGCAAGTAGACTGTCGTATCTTCCTGAAAAATATACACGCCCCAGTGAGGGAATAAACACATCATTACGCTGCCCTGACAGATAAGCTTGGCTCTGTTCGGGTGTAAACTCATTTTTCTTGGGTTGACCTTTAAATAGTATTGTGCTATTGTATGGGATTTAAATCAATAATTTTGTCAAAGGAGAATATACTGTGAGGGTTTTTTTTTTTCTTTATCATTTAAACAGTTCTGTAAACTCTCAAGGAATAATGGATTCAACATGGGTTTCCCAGGAAGGGAAGATGGGAGATGGCTGGGAGGTGGTGAAGGAGACTCCTCAGATAAAAACACACGAAGCAGCAATGGATCTACAGACCTCAGAATGTTTGTTCTGTCTTCCAGGTATCGTGGATGGAGGTGCCAGTGTGGGTTGTAATTAGTGGCATACTGCCTTTTCTACATCCCTGTTGGAAGGCACTAGCGTGTTCCAGGTGTGATGAGGTTAAAGCAAGAAGTACCCAGTAGTTATGAAGCAGCAATAATGAGTTTCCTTCTTCTTACCATGGCTTTGTGTGATATACAGCTTGCAATTAAGCATGGCTTGGTGATTCGGTGATTAATGTATATACGGCTCCTGAAGGAGGGAAGCTGCCCTCCCGCCACATCCTTCATGATGTTTACAGCTGGGTACCTATTAACAGGAAGATGGAGAGGGCCATTTACAATTCAGTAACCTTTATGACAGTGAACTCTTTAATCAGCATTTTATTTCCTTTGTAACACTTTAGTCATCTACAAATGTCAGAATAAAATAGGGCCATGAAATATTTAGGATCGGCATGTGGAAATTGACTTCCCTTGATTTAAGCTGCCGTGCCTTTTCATTTTGTTGTTTTGGGAGCGTTTACTTTTATTGAAAGACAATTTATAACTAAATGCTCCCAACAGTGACTGGCGTGAGGATAGGAGGAATATCAGAGAGCCAGGCTCTGGTTCTATAAAACGTGTTGATGCTTGCTATATTGGGCCATAAGTTATTCAAATAAAAACATTAGCAAAGGCTTTGCATTTCAGAGCAGTATTTAGTAGAGGTGTACAGAACTCTACAGTTTATGACAAAATACCCCAGCATATTTTAGAAAGGTAATTAAGTATGAAGTACATCCATAATAATTTAAGTCAGTTGTAGTGTGAACTGTGAGCTACGCATTATCGTCTTGCATTATTTTTCTTAGTGGGATTCTGGGACACTTTCAATTTAATAATAGCCACCTTTCAGCTTTCTTGGGTTGTCACAAATGTATATAACATATATCAGCAGGATTGCTGTGTTTATAATTTTTAAAATGCCTTTGAACAGTTGATCATGTTATTGTATTAGGTGATTGAGTTATTAGTTCTTAGTTGTGGCTTTTGTTAGGTTCATCCAACTTAAGCCAGCAAATCCAAACATGCCTCAAAGAATGTATTGCTTAAAATTCATCTGGACAGTACACGCTGGAAGGGTTTGGCACCAGGCAGCCCCAATCACACCTTCTTACTCCAAAGGGCCTTGTTGACCATGTATTGACCATGGGTGTTCTTTGGCAGGGGTAGTGGTGATCTTGGCCACATGGGAGCACCTTCCACGCTGTCCTGTAAGGTACCAGAACAGTAGTAGCTTGTGTTTTTTGGCTCAATAGAAAGCAGTCATTGGAACTAGCATGGTGCAGCCAAAAGACCAGGAACTAAACTTGACCGATCCTAGCTCTGTCTGTGATGCCATGTCATAAGTCTTGCTTTAACATTCTGGGTGCTACTTTTCCTACTGGCACACTGATCGGTCTACTGGATTAGGTGACCTTCACAGTGAAAGGGAGGAGGAGAGGAAAACAAGGAGTAAGTTCAATGTGCCGTGGATAGAGGGACTCTGATGCAGTTTTGTCTTGAGTAGAACGCCTTTTCCTAGATGGTGGTAGGTCAGCTGCAAGGGCAGGGGGAGGGATGAGCATACCTAGTTCACTTAAGAATCAACTTCTTAAGAATTAAAGTGCATATTGAAGTGCTTAGCAAAGGACAAGACAGACCATGACATTTTCTCTTTGCTTTGTTTTCAAAACAGGACAGCATTCCCAAGTACCCTTTGATAGTATAATTCCAACCTAGCAAGTGTTGGACCCAGTTATGGGTGTTGGGATGCTCACTAAAAGGATTGGTGCCCTAGTTTCCAGTTGAAGGTCTCTTCAGCTAAACGCAGGGAAGAAGAGAGAAGAGGGAGGCCCAAGGATTGAAGTTGCCTGATACACGAGGAAAGGAATTGGATAATTACAAGACAACCCTGGATCTATTTTGTAAACATCTTCTTGCCCAGATGTTTTCAATGAGTTGCTTTAAAAACAGTCCTTGGAACTGGACAACAGAAGAACACAGTTCTTTATTGAGAGCTATGTGAAGGACACCAACCTTCTTCTCTTGCCCCACCCCACACCCCCACCCCAGACCACAGAAAAGCCAAAGTAGATTTTGTTTTCAATCAGGAATGTGATAGCATACAAAAATACTGAAGGAAGAGCTAAGTCATCTGTGAATTCAGGATGAAACTATATGTGATCATAGTATCTTAGAATCTTAGGTCAGGCAGCACGTGGGATGGAAAGTAGGATGGGATGGAGTGGGCGGCAGGAGAACGTTGGGAAAACACTTTTTCTCTTCCTGTGTTTCCATCTCTCTTGAAGTGCCCAAAGGGATGACTTCAAAGGCTAGAAACAACACAGGCTACCTGAAAAAATTTGGCGGTTACAGATTTTGCTGTCAGCTCTCCCAGTTTTCCAATTTTTAAATCAATTTGTAGCTGCATATTTTTGAATTGAAAATAATTCATTTTTATGATTCTGAGTGTTTGTCTGCATGTAAGTATGTGTTGTGTTGTGTGTGTGTGTGTGTGTGTGTGTGTGTGTGTGTGTGTGTGTGTGTGTGTGAATACAGTGCCCCCAATTGGAGTTACAGACAATTGCAAGCCTGCACGCCGGTGCTGGAAACTGACCCTGGGACCTCTGCAAGAGCAGCAACTACTCTTAACCACTGAGCCATGGGCAACCCTGAAACTCAACCTCTTCTTATTTGTTCCTCATAAGAAGAAAATTATCTGAGGGGAAAATGATCTAAGAGAAACAGGTGATTGGGTTTTCAGAAGAGCCCCACGTGATGCTCAGCTGCAGAGACCACACAATAGCCGTGTGGATTTGCTTTTGAATAAGTTGTATATTACTGACGTATTTGATTGTTATTTCTGAGGCTTGTTCTGAAAGGAGCACTGTGACCCCTTGATCTTGGTAGTGCCTGGTCACATATTTTTTTTACTTAATGAATGATAAATAATGCCACCCCCCCCCCCCAAGTCTGAAGGAGTATAGACTTCTTTAAACAACAGGGACTAAAACAAAACAAAACAAAACAAAAATATCTAAGCTGGCTATTCCCTTTTCAATCCAGCAAACCATTGTGTGCCCAACAACTGTGCTAAGGCCCATGGGAGAATCCTTGGCAGGACTCAGTAGGTTGTGTGGCTTTTCTACAGTCATTTTTTTTTTAGAGAGTCTGGCCTTCAGAGTGTTAAGTAGATGCAGACCCTCTGCCCACCTTTGTTATTCTCTTCTTTGTTTCTTTTTCTTTTCTTTTCTTTTTTACAGCTTGGGCACATCCTATTTATCTGCTTGTTCAGATATGACAAGGTTTCTCTGATTCCTTCCCTCCCCCCAGCTCCAGCCCCTTAAAAATATTTTTTAAATTGAAACAGAACCCTGAAATATGATGAGGGAAAATATGTCAAACAAATAGAAGAATATGAGGAATTATCTTTCATTTCTGCCACATGAGTATTATTATTTGTACATAGTCATCTTTTCCTAGAATCATAATGTCTTGTGGTTAGAATGGAAGCCAACGGTCCAGTTTGTATCCTGCCTTTTTGTTGTAACACAAGGTTCTATACATTTTGCTATGTTGACTTACCTGTTTACCATCTTTGAGGTAGGGTCTCGCTCTCTAGCTGGGGGTGGCCTTGTACTATGTATCCCAAGGTGGCCTTGAATTCATGGGCAATCTTTCTACTTTGTCCTTCTGAATCCTGAGATTGTAGACATGAGCTACCATGCCCAGCTGTAATTTAAAACATTCTTGAAGACTGAGTTCTGTTCCATCAAAAAAGAATCCCATTATTCAAAAACAATTAAAAATATTTTTAAACCTCACTAGGGACTACTTGGCTGCTGTCATATTTTTTGGTGTATTGACAGTGTGATGAGTATAGATTTAAAACATTTGTATTGCTTCCATTGGCATAGAGTTGCAGGCATGAAATTAGCAGGCTGAGGGGCCTCTGTTGTGTTGTAGTACTTGCTCATGTATAGCTTGAACTTTAAAAAAAATTGTCCCATTTCATTTGTTTCGTGTGTATGTGTGTAAGCATAAATATGCCATGGTGCACATGAGGAGACCAGAGGAGAACTTAGAGTAGCCACTTTTCTCCCTCTACCTTGTAGGTCCTTGTGCTCAAACTCAGGCCATTGGGTTGGGTGGCAAATACCTCTACCTGCTAAGCTGTCTTGCCCAGTCATGAAAGCTTCCAATGGCCTTTAATGAGCCTCTTTCCAGTTCTGGCCAGTGCAGTTGTTCAAGGTTCAAATGGTTTTCTCAGGCATCTTATGCTCCTGGAGAGGACTTTGGAGCTTTAGAAGGCTCCAAATCAAGTCTGTGATCCATTTGATATAAAATTATGCTTGTTAGATACTAGAACAATGGTTCTCAATCTATGGCTTGTGACCTTTTTGAGGGCTGAGTGACCCTTTCACTGGAGTTGCCCAAGACCATCAGAAAACAGATACTTACATTGTGATTCATAACAGTAGAAAAATTACAGTTATGAAGTAGGAATGAAATAGTTTTATGGCTGGGGTCGCTGCAACAATGAGGAGCTGCATTAGAGAGTTGAAGCATTAGGAAGGTTGAGAAACACTGTTCATGATGCCTGAAGACCGGGTGTGGTGAGCAGCAAAAGGAATGGGGTGTCTGTCAATACCCAGATTACGTTAGGGACCGTCAGAGCCTGACACCAGCACATGGGCTGGCATCTGTCCATTCTGCATTTTAAACAAGTGTGAGGAAATAGAAACTCAGCAAAATTAAGGGAATCACCTGATATTATCAGCTTCCATGGAGTTAGAATCTGAACTCATGCCCACTCTGCCAGGTCCCCGTGGTATAAGGAATTGTGGGTAGATTGAGCATTGGTAGGAACCCTGCTGTGTTACTGGGTAAATACAAAATGGTGGCCATGCCACCTTTGTAGCATCAGAAACTCTTACTCTATCTGCTGGGACTTAGGTCTCTGTAACACTTCCTGTTCCCTTTTACAGATCCTACTTTGTGCAGTCATTTCAAAGCACAAAACACAGATTTGCCTCAGAACTTTAAGAATTAAAAGTAAGCTAACAGTTGATAAGATATTCAATGGTTGCTGGTGTGTGTGTGTGGGGGGGGGCGGTCCCTGCTGTTCTGGGGAAGCCAGATCGAGGCTCCTTCAACCCTATGAGAATTTATTCTCTGCTCTGTGCTTTCCAGGAGGCAATGAAGAGGCTAGAGATGCATCTGTCAGTCGCTGCAAATGAGCTTGGGAAAGAGAGCTTGGGAGGCACTGTGAATGCAGAGCCCTCCCAGAGAGAGAGAGAGAGAGAGAGAGAGAGAGAGAGAGAGAGAGAGAGAGAGACAGACAGACAGAGAGAGACAGAGAGAGAGAGACAGAGAGAGAGAGAGAGAGAGACAGAGAGACAGAGACAGAGAGAGACAGAGAGAGAGACAGAGAGAGAGACAGAGAGAGACAGAGAGAGACAGAGAGAGACAGAGAGACAGAGACAGAGAGAGAGAGACAGAGAGAGACAGAGAGAGACAGAGAGAGAGAGAGAGACAGAGAGAGAGACAGACAGAGACAGAGAGAGAGACAGAGAGAGACAGAGAGAGAGAGATAGATAGAGATAGAGATATATATATCGAGGAGAGAGAGTCTAGTAGATAGAGCATTCATAATTATCCAGAGTCCTAGGAGAAACCTCCCCACAACTAGTCAGCTACAAGGGTGATCTTCAAGGTTAAAGAGCAAGTGCAGGGTCGTGATATCCATTAAAGTCAGGCATGCCGAGGGGAGGATGCCTCGCCTTGTGGATAATAAACACAGTGAGAAGGTGGACTGGGCGGTGAGGGGTTTGGAGCACTGGGCCACAGACAGTTGGGACATATCTTTGACCTTGCTCCTGTGCTTGGTGGGACTGCCATAGGACTTCAGCCTGATATCTCCCTCATTAAAGGCAGGGACCAGCAGTAGGTGCCCCTCCCCAAACGTGAGTAGGGCGTGTTACCGCACATTCAGCAGTGCAGCTGCCTCTCAGGAAGGCATCTTTAAATGTTTATCCTTCCTTCCTCCCTGACCTGCCTTGCTCAGGCCTGGTTCTCAGGTCCAGCATGTTTTGTGTTTCATGAGCTTACCAAACCGTGGCCTCCAATTCCCTGGTTCTCCTGTTTTCACTTAAGATGAGGAGTGATGAGCCAAAGGTTTCAGGCTCAATCCTTGAGCAAAGGACCGCTCTGACAGGGATTATTATTTATTTGTCATCTTGGATGTAATAAGCTGTAGGTACAGCTTCGAGAGCCCTTGATTTATTGCGCTGTCTACTGCCACTAGCGGGACGTCTGCTGCAGCACGCAGGATGAATACCACACTGTCAGCCTCGTCGATCTGTCTCCGCCACTGCTCTCTTTCTCATAACACATACCCATTTCATGCCAGAATACATAAACAATCTTTCATTATTTTGATGCCTTTTTCGTATTTGTTCTTTACAGAACATAAAGTTTGAATTTATGGGTTTCCTTTACATTATTTCAACACACTCCACCATTTTCCGGGTTTGTGGTTTAACTCTCAGAAATTGGCCGCCAGGTGATTTAGTTATTTTGGCTTTCTAGTTTTATAGTTATTTAATATCACAATGCCAGGTACGGAGAAAGTGGAGTGCACGGGAGGCGTGGGGCTTGCAGTTTAGGTGCCTGTCGTCAAGGCGATGTGGTCACAGCGATGGGCATGGAGATTAGAAATCAGGATTGGCTCACGTTTTGAAACAAAACAAAACAAAACAGAACCTTAGCTCAAAACTATTTCCATGATCAGCCAGTCCCCGGGGCCCTGGCAGGGCTAGAAAGCCAAGAAGGACCATCCTGCAACTGAGTGACTTTAGCAAGGTCTTCTGAATAAGTGGCCAACCACTCTGCTCAATTTGGCTTTGTGTGCATGTGCAGTGCTCGCACGCGAGCGCGCGCGGATGCTTTCCTTTCCCCGGTAGCAGCAGCTCTCAGCATCCTTGACATTCATCTGTTCTTTTGTTTAAAAGAATCCTCTTGTTTTTGTTATTCGTCCACCTATGATCCCATGTCTGAAGACATTTACATAGGAACTGGAAGTTGCCGTTCCTGTTTCCACACAAGGACAGGCTTGAGGACTACTTCCGGTACCTGCTTCTTTTACCTGCTTCCTGTACCCATTTCCTGTTCGCTTGAGTTGTTTTATTGATGGGGCTTTTAGCCCTCCCCTCTCATAAGTCATATTTTACCCCAAATGCTGCCATCTTATTTTAAACCCAACCTGACTTTTGTGAGTGGCATCATCTCTAAACTGAACCTCTCAGTGTTTTGCCCTTTACAAAAGATTTCCCTTAGTTATTTTGAGAGACCCCAGGAGAAGAAATGCGTGGAATGCAAAGAAGACAGTGACCCTACTGATGAGGGCGTTTGCGTTTGAGTAGTAGTGGTGTGTGTACCTTTCTATACGCATGCGTCTTTGCACAGCCTCTGCCTGTGGAGGAGCCTGGCACATTTCACTTCTTTTGATTGTTACTGACAGATATAAGCTGATGGCAGTTGGGATCATATCCCAGTCAAGGTCAATTATTTGCACAGAAGTCAGGACATTTGGGAACTCAAGATTCTTCACCTTGACAGTGTGGATGCTGAAATCTTATCTCCTTTTTTGGGGGGGGGGTGGGGATATATCTCTTGCGTCTATGTTTAATGGTGTGTATACCTTTACCCTCCACCCAGTCCTCTGAGAGGCGGGCCTCTAGGTGGGAGGGGTCTGGGAAGTCCTTTTCAGCCCTCTCCTCCCTGAAGGCTGTTAATGAATGTGGATTCAGACATCGTAAATGCAAGCTCATTTCTATCACTCCTGCCTCCCTTGGCAGCCTTCATTAGGGAAGTAGGGAGCCACTCAGCTCACGTCACACTGCACAGGCCTGTTGTGGCTGGAAGGGAACCCTAGTTAATTAATACGAGAAATTTGTTTTGTGTCCCTGGTTTTGATTAAAAAAAAAAAAAAAAAAAGGCAGGAGGAGAAGATAGGTGCAGGTCGGTGCTGTCAGCTGAGGCGCTGTTGCTCTGACCTGTTCTTTTAAGAGTAGGACGTGTGACTAATCTGTGAATAACATTTCAGCCCAGCAGAAGAGAAACCGAGGGAGCAATGGCAGAATTAATATCTGGAAGCGTTGATAATTATATATCAGAATCTAATTTTTAGCACAGAAAATGTGTTAATGACAGAGACGAAAACAAAAACCACTAGCTTCTCCCAGCAGGCCCCAGAGTGTCATTTATTATTTCTCAGCTGGGTATCTATCAAGTTTATGGGTTAATTTTTCTGTAGACTGTTATTTATGGGTTTTTGTTTGTTTTCAGCCATCATTACTAACAATACGGTTAATAGCAATCATTTGTTATCCAGCACGAGGCCTGATGCCTCAGATGAGCGCACTGAACTGCGAATACTCATTTGGTAGCTGAATAAGGGCCTGACAAGGCCCATTTATAACAAGCTCATTCTATAATGTCCATCCTATTAATAAAATTTTGTTGCTGTCTAATTAGCAATGTCTGATGTGTATAGTAGCAAGTGGAGGAGACTTAGGATGTTCTGGGTTGTTGTTGTTGTTTTTTTTTTTTTTTTCCTCTTCCTTTCTCTGGCCTCTGCTCTCAGATCCACAGCCCATCTGGGCACCTAGGTTCTGGGAAACAAAAGGAGTCAGGGGCGAGTTGTAGAGAAAGGTTTTTGATAAAACATAGTGTCTCCATGCAGTGGGTTTTCTCTTTGTCCTGGAGCTTTGCCTGGCAAGGTTAGTCCCTCCCACTTGGCCTCCAGCTCCACACGGATCCAAGAAGTGGGCACACGCTGTTCCGGCCCAAGTTGCTCACCAGGGAATCACAACTTAAATGTCCAAGCAAGTGCCAAAGTCACCAAAGCCCCTGCACTGTAGCTCAAAGCCATCTCAGAACATCTCTCGCTTTGTTGATGGAGGCAGTTCGTTCAGTTTTTTAAACAATGCCTCCTCAAATGAGAATTGGGAATGATGTGTAAAGCCATCCGTCTCAATGTTTTGTGGTCTCGCTTTGGGTGGAGAGCCGGGCTCGGTGTACTCGCTTGCACCTCAGTGGGTCCTGCAGGCCCCCCTTTTATCAGCGAGAAGTATTTGCTTGGCATGATGAAATATGCCCATCTGTTGGACCAGGACTTGGGATTCCAATAGTTACTTTGAAACACTGTTGCTCTCTATACCAGTGTTGTGTTTTGGGGCAAGTTCCAGTTTTCTCATTTCCAAAAACAGCAGGTACCATTTCTTAGGGGGTAATTACAAAGTGCAAGTGACACACCTGAAAACCCAATGTCAGTGCCTCTTAGATGTTTGATTGGACTGTCATTCCAGGAGTTAACAATTACAGTCCTTTTTTAGTCCCTTGCATAGAAAATCCTAGCTCCTCAGACTGACCACAGTGGTTTTAAAAACAAATTTTGAGTAAAATGCATTTTTCATTCCAAAAGCAAGACATTGACAAGTTTTGCCATCCTGATTATGGCTCATGGAGATATTTGCTTTGTTTCTCTGAAAGGTGTTCAAAATTCAGAGAAGGAATATATGGGTTTGGTGGGTTCTCGAGATCACACATCTTTGAATTAAGAACAGCACACATTCACACAGTATACTGAAGAATGTTTTACAACCATTTTGTTGCTAGGTAACTATTTTTTTCTCTTTAGTAAACTCTCCCTAATCCCCACACTGCAAAATGTTTTGTAAGTGATCTTTTGAATAAAAATGACCATCGTGTATTTTTTTTTCTCTAAAGTCCATTTGGCTTTAAAGATAAAATAAATAAAAACAAAAACAAAGCACCCAAACTCACAACACACACACACACACACACACACACACACACACACACAAAACCAACACTGAAAAAGATCTTCCTACCAGGGCAGCAATGGGAGTGCCATGTGGAAGTGAGCTGAGCACGCACAGGGTTGGGTCCTCTGCTGGCTTTTCCTCCTAAACTGCACTTGACTACAGCTTATCAACCCTTAATTAGTGCTACATTTTCTCTCTGTGATTTCTATTGATGTGTGGTTCGGGGAGCCGGATTGAGCCTACACCTGACTGGTGTGCAAATTGTTTTAGAAAATTCAGCAAACATCTCTCTCCATTATCATCCCCCCCCTCCACCTCCCCCTGTTTTTCTCTCCTTGTGTCTTTCTCTCTTCCATTCTCCTCGGTAGGAAAGGTGAAAAGCAGGCCGATAGGAATCAGGTTGAGTATTAGTGTTTTTGCTGGCCTGTGCAATAGAAAGCGACAAGCAGCCTGCTGGGCCCTCTGTCAGCAGATCGCAGTCTGGAAGCAGGAGGTGGCTGTGAGCATTGATGGGGAGTGCAGGGAGGGGGTGATTCCCAGTGGCCCTGCGATGGCTTCAGTGCGATTGTGAGAGCTGGGATGAAGTCAGCACTGACAAAGTGAAGGGATTGATGGATGGACAAAGCAGGGAACTGGATGTGAGAATGGATGAGGGCAGAGGGGGAATTTAACACAGACAAACAGAATGAAAGACAGACAGGAATTGCCTGCTCAAGTGTGCCTGCCCTTAGCTCCCAGAGCAATTTGCTTACTGCTAAGTGAACACCCAGAGATGGTTTGCATCTTCGCAGATTTCCCTGCCAGCTGTGGCAGAAGGAGTTCTAGCCAGTGTGGGCCGGGCTTATTTCTTTCCATCTCCTCCAGCCCCCCAACTATATCCACTCATGCTTATGTCATTCAAACAGAACAGCTGATGATTTACAGTAGGTTTGCAGCATTTCTGCAGAATGTGTTTTCTTCTGTTGTTTTATGTTAATATTTCTACTAAATTCCCCTCCATCACTTATTATTGCCTTAGTATAGTAAATAATAATTTTTCCTGATTGTTTTGAAGATGGTCCTCAAAGACATTTGTCGCTGCTGTAGGAAGGCATGCATCCCTGGTGGAACCGCAAGCTGCTTTTGTGCGCTGTGGCCTTACCCAGGCTGCGCGTGCTGCCAATGCCCTCAATATTAACGATGCCACACTTTCTTCAGGGAGGAAGTATGCAGTGCCCTAAGACCCATATAGATTCTACTCAGCAAAGGAGAAATTAATTAGGGAAAAAAGAAAAGGCAAATCTGTTCTTACCTCTAAAAGTTTTAATAACAGCACCTTTCCCCTCCAATGGCATTGCTATAATATAGAATGACCATTTCTGAAAAGAAGAGTGTCTGGTCAGAAGACTGAGTTATTTTTCATCATTGTTGCTTGTTAGTTTGTCTTTTGTATGAGTGTGTGGTTTATAAACAATATGGCTTGGGATTATACAAAGTGATAGATGAACTGAATATGATGCTCATATGTGTAATTTATGCTTATGACGCCACTTCCTGCAAATAAAGCACGAGTCTCTGGGCCAGTGACCTGGCTCAGCGGGCAAAGGCACCTACTGCCAAGCCTGATGGCCTGAGTTCGATCTCCAGGGTCCATGTGCTAGAAGGAGAAAACTGGCTTCCATAAGTTGTCTTTTGACCTCTACAGGTGCCATGGCAGACACACATCCACACCCACACCCACCCACCCACTCACACACGTCCTCCCCAACACACAAATAAATACATGTAATAAAAATGTATAAGAGTGAATTTCTAACACTGGTTCAGAGTTGAGAGGTTTTGCATAAGTATCAGCATTGCTTTGATTCCAGAGGGGAAGTCAAAACAGCAGCAACAGCAACAGCATCAATAACAGCAGTAATAGCACAATAGTGTTACTGCGCTATTATGGTATAGTTCCAAATACAAGAGTTGTTTACAGTGTGAGCTCATCTTTAACTTATACCACGTAAGCTTCTGTGTTCCAAAAAGGCTGTAGTATTTTTAGTCTGTTAAAGAGCCCTGGACCCTTAGGGGCTTGGCTATCTCTTCTCATTTTAGAATACATTAAAAGGAGCTGTGTATCTGAGAATCAGTGCTGACAGGTCTAAAACTTCTTTACCCACCCTCACCATTGAGTGCAGTTTGTTCCTTTCCTCTCTGTCTCACTCTCACCCATCAAAAAATAGCCCGGAAAAATGAAGAGTGTCTGAAATGTTTTAATCTTGTTACAGGGCGTTGTCTCTTTTTAAATAGGTGCTGGCTGGGTGGCCAAATCTCTAGCTCTGTGGCAGGTATTTTTCTTGTGACTTTCCTTCCCTCCTGGGATTCCGTACAGACTGCATGTTTGAGAGAGCAACAGTGTGCATTCTTTAGCCTTTGCGGGTCCCCAGGATGAAGGAGCAGCTGCCTTCGAGATGGGAGCCAAGGTCTCAGGAGAGGGGCCCTGGGCTTTCTAAAATGATGAATGGGAGTTTAAAAAAGAGAAATTAATAAGTTATCCATTGCGTGGAGATCCATGAGACACATTTTCGAGAGTGGCATAGATTATCTATCATCCCGGTGGTGTTCAGAAATGGATCCATGCCTCTGCTCAGACCCATGGCTTCCTGTGCAGAGGCAGCCTGGAGGGCTTGCTGCCCCCACCCCCAGGCATCATTTGAGGATGATAAGAGTCCAGAGCTGGCTAACTGCTTGGATATTATATTGTATATTAATCCTGGTATTGAGTAATTTTTCAAAGGTTGAAAACTCTGACAAGTGATAAAATTAAGTTTACTAAAGCTGGCTCGCACATGGTGCAGAGACACACAGCACAGTGTCCTCTTAGTAATACACAACGCTGGGTTACCCCAGGGACCTCTGGGAAACTTTGAGGTCAAGGGGAGCGGCTTTTCTCACATGTGGAACCTGAGTGGCTGCGGCAGGTCGAGAGGAGTTAGTTTCTTTATGCTTGATATTTCACACTCTTTTCAGCCACCGTATTAGCTTCTCTCAGGAGCATCATCCCACCTGCGCTTCCTAGAGGCAGGTTTGTAGGTGAGAGGCCAGATCATGAGACATTTGGATGTGGGAGGAGCCTACACAGCATATGTAGTTGATATAGTCTGACATGTATACTACACACTTTTGTTTGTATGTGATATATGCGTGTGTGTGTGTGTGTGTGTGTGTGTGTGTGTCCACATGAAGGTTAAAGATTGACTTTGGGTGGATAACTCTCTAACTTACAATACACACACACACACACACACATACATGTATACACACACATGTATACACACATACATGTATACACACACATACATGTACACACACATACATGTATACACACATACATGTATACACACACACATACATGTACACACACACACACACGCGCGCACACACACACACACACACATCATGCTGACCTGAATATCAAACTGAGTTCGTCAGGTTTGTTAAGTGCCTTACCTTACCCTGATGAGCTGTTTCTCTGATCTTCCCTGGTTTTGTTGTGAGTGAATTTCTTCACTGTACTTGGACCCTGGCTAGAGATAAGCAGAGTCCCCTGATCTGCCACAGCCAGAACAGCACTGTTAGGCTTTTACTACCCTGAAAGAAACATTAAACAAAATTGTGATTTTTGGGTTTTGCTGTTGCTTTAAGGAAAGTTTTGCCACCAGACACTTGGTAGAGTCTAAGTCCCTTCCTCCTATAGAGGAGATGGCTAAAGCTTTAAAGCAGGAAGTGGCTGTCCTCTTCCAGGGTTCTTTGTATCGGACAGGAGGTGTTGAACTCTCAGTGGCATCTCAAGCTGCTGAAGGAAGCTTGGAAGCTTCTTCCATTTGGGTTTCTTGTCTTCTTCTTTAATTTTTTTTCTTCATTCTGAGACAGTTTCTCTGTGTAACCCTGGTCACTCTGTAGACCAGGCTAGATGTGAACTCAGAGATCTGCCTACTTCTGCCTCCCACATGATGGGGTGAAAGGTAGGTGCTACCACTCCCCCCCCCTTAAGACACTCATTGGTAAAGCCACCCGAGTTGGGTATTCAGGGCTTGCCACTTAGAGCACCCTGTGAGATGTGAGAAATCTCAGATCTGTGTTCTTTGCCCAGTGAGTCTGAGTTAGGCTCTGCTCTGGTTGTTCTCTTGTCCCTAAGAGCCTCTCCAGAAAGGGTAGGGCTCCAACATTACCATTGAGTCAAAGTCTGGCATATATTTCCGTTTAGGCTAGCTAGTGGCATCGGTCTCACTTCCAGTTATGGGAAAGGAGTCCAAGAGTCCCCCCAGAACTATTGGTCTGAGCCCTTCCCCCCCTCACCTGCTACCTCTGCACATGCCTGTCTCAGTCAGGCCCATCTTCATAAATGGTAATTTCAGGAGCCCATTTACTCCCCATAAAAGGTGAGCTAGCGAGCCTTTAATAAATCTCAGTGTGGTGTGCGTGCCACCGTTTCCTTCATTTGACCTTGGTGGAACAGGCTGATGGGGCAGTGAAAAGTACGATATGAAAAATGAGTGAGCAGAACAGAGTGAGTGGTGAATCAGTCTTGTGTGTGATTAGCTGTGAACAGTTTCAGCAACATCACTTGCAGCCACTCTTTCTCCCCCCCCCCCCTTGGTCCCATCCTCATCCTCACACACTACCCCATAAGTGAGCCTGCCCAAGGTGACTGCCATAGCCCCACCCATGGTCCTCACATCCTCCAGGGTACCTATTGGATGGTGAGGTCAGGTGAGAGAAGTTGGGGCTCTAGGGATGCCACCGTTTTCTGTGAGGTGAGATGGAGGACCTCTGAACTCAGCTGGAGCCTTCGAGAGTCCCTTCCAGGGGCATGTCAGGAAGGTGTGAGTGTGACTGAATGACGTCGGTTGGCGTTTTGAATCTGTACTTATACCTGAGAACTCAGTGACTCATGCATGAGGTCCCCCCATCAGCTCCATTTGCAAAGTCAAGCCCTGTAAAAACATGGCAATAGGATGGTAAATCAAGCATTGTAAGGAATCATGGGATCTTGCTGCAGAAGATTGGAGCACATTAAAGGGACACTTGCCATCTATGGCTTGCTTGTCACTGCCAGGCTAGAGTCCCACTTTGGTGGCACAGAGAAAGGCCTCTGGAAGAGAAGTCCTGTTGGCAGTTGGTATCTTCCAGCTTTGATGTTCTCCTTGTGTGATTATCTGTGACCCAAGAGGCAAGGAGAGTAAAGAGTGGTTGGGTGGTGTCTCATCTGATCAACCTCACCACAAGATAACCGGTTCCTTCTTGGAACAGGTGCTTCACCATGGACTTTTCCCATTTTCTACATAAGTGGTCACTCATTTTTCTTAAAGATGGTGAGGTGTGACCCTTGACTGTGCATCCATTGTTGTCACAATACCACTGCTTGAAAAGACCCCGGCACCTCATGGCACTCAGTGAAAACATTTCTCATTATGCCTGAAGCTTGTGCGTAGGCTGCATAGCCTCTGCTCTCCGCTATATCTCGGTGATGTAGTCAGTTCCTCTCTTCACATTTTGGTATTTGGTCTGGGACTAGTGGTCTCTCTAGTTAAATTTTTCCTACTTTTTGTATCTGAGATTCATATTTCATATCAGAAAAAGTGCATTTTAGAGGCCCGTGCTCAGAACAGGGCCATTGCACCTCCAGTCCTGAAATCTAGCTCTTGAGACAAAGATAGATAGATATTCTACTCATAAGAAATATAAAACCATAAGCTCCCAGGACCTGTTTATGGAGTCAACATGTCATTGATTAAGCACCTGCTCTACTTTGATTCTCCAGTGGCAATTAGACAGCTCAGCTTTTTCAAAATTCAGAGTGGCATAGATGAATCTATAAGGTTTTCCTAGACTAGGACATTAGTAAAACTGTAAGAAAAAAAATCAAAAGTATAAACTGGAAATAGACTATGCATGACTTGCCGAGGACCTATGTGCCTCTGTGTCCTTTGTCACCATAGTACTGTCTTCTGTCATGTTTATGAGTGGGAAAGATTCGTATATTAGTCAGGAATCCTTTATTCCCCATTCCGGGTCTTAGTTGTTAATTTTGGTTCTGCAACTGACTTGAAGTTTTAGAATTAAAAAAAAAAAAACCAGGTTAACAAGTCATCACAGAGCGCCCAGAGAAAGTGAGCAGAGAAATGGGTTCAGGACTGTCTTCACTTGGCGTTCATTTCCCCAAAGACTTAGTCCTCAAGCGAACATTACAAGATTGACAGCTGTGTAATAGATGCATAACATGTCCAAACAGTTAAGCTGTTCTTCAATTAACACCCAGCCCTGTAATGCCATATGGACCCCTGAGTCGAAAAGGATGTGGGGAGTTTGGCAGGAATCCAGAGAAATGGAAGACACAACAGTCTGAGGAATAAGATAGCTGAAAGGTCTTACGGAGTCACCCCTATCTGCCCACAGAAGAGAAGGCTGCAGGCTGTAGTTGAGGTGCTCCTCTGTGCTCCGTCATGAGGAGGACACTGGCTACTCTTCCTCTTAGCCACAGTGGAAGCAAAAGCTCTGGCGTTTATATGTCTGCATGGAGTCAGTGCGAGGAGGCCCATTCTCACTCCATCCTGCAGAGTGGTCCATGGTTCACTGGCAGACTCTACACTGCTATTCCAGAGTGCATTTAATTCTCAACTTGGAAACAGGAAAAATACCCCTTTGAAGTGGCCATACATTGCTCTCCTTGGGGACAGGGAGATGAAGCCCTTCTGAAAACTCTGTTTCTGGATGTTAAAGGCAGCAGTGAGGCTATGAGTATCATGGTAGGGTTACCAAATGGAGAAACGAAGTGCTCTTCTCCCAGCCCTTTCTGGGGTGACAATATTAATCCAAACTGATAGACACAGGTTCTATTGGAATGCTGGAAAGAGTCTTCTGGAACGTTGACTTTCCTGGGAAATAGAAGAACCCCATTCCCCACTGAATTTATAAGCTGGCTATGGTAGAAGATAATTGAAGGTGCTGGAAGGTTTTCCCCCCCGAAGGTTCTAATTGTGGATATCTTAAACCAAGAGCTCACATGCTAAAGGCCCGAAGTGCCTTATGTCCCTAAAGTATACAATACCAGCACCTCCATTTTCTACTTAAAACAAAACTCAAGATTTTACACTCAAAATGGCAAATGCCTTCTCTTGTTTTCTACTTAACCCTGAATTACCACACATCACACTCCAAGATTGTTTCTCTCAATTTGCAGTAATATAGATTATTGAGTGTATGACTTATCATATAATCCAAAATTTAAAAAGTCTGTGATACTTCAAACCACAGTAAAATGAGAAAATTACACACGTGGGAAAGAAGGGAAAATAAGCAGTATATAATGTGGCACACAAAGGCAGCCTCGCAGGGTTGGAGGAGTGATGAGAAGAGACCCGAGGTCCCATGTCTCTGCCTCTAGCTGCATGGCTGTACCCAAGTCACTTTGCAGCTTAGGTCAGACACCTAAGAATTCTCTTATTCTAAGCCCCTCCTGTCTGTGTTTGCATTAAAAACCCTCTGGGGTAGCACTTTGCCTTTTTCTATACCCATTCTGTGAGTGAAAATGCTCCCAAACTATCCTTTTTGTCCAGCCCAAGCAAAGGGTCTGTAGGGTAGATACTAAACATTCGTTGACCTCTGAATTCAGTGTTGGGAATGCCAGCACCCGGACCGCTCTCCCCTTCCTTCTCTTACAGCCTGGCTTTGTTCATTCACTATGGCATGTCTTTCTCCTATCGGCCTGGAACCCTGGCACAGAATCTCTCTCATCACAGCCAGAGGCCAGAGATGGCTCTGCAAACTCTTTCTTCCCCTTTATCTAGTGCACATGGACCTTTGAAGATGCAGGGGTTGGAGATGTGAGTGGGATTCCTACACAGAAGGCAGGTCGTGGAAATGAGCACAGAGGTCTGAGGAACCATGGAGGAGGCCCTCATCCTGGACAGGGGATCCTTGGGATCTCTTCAGTATTCTTTTAGTCATGAAAGTGATCCTGTAACAGTTATCTCGGGGTGAATTTGTGTGGAAGTGATTCAGGGCATTCGACTCTACACAAAATACAGATTTGGAAGCCAGCCATTTTGTGTTGACTGCGATCTGGCAGTATTTGTAATTCACAATACATGACATTAGCTTCTGAACCGGGTGGTTTTAAAGCCAGTGGGGACTTGAGAGCTGCCCCCTTGTGCCCTGGACAGTTATCTGCTCCAGGAACCTTTGAAGCTGGATCAGAATGTGGGCCAGGCCGCATGAGCAAATTTTGTGTTTGATGACTTGGAGAAGCAAATCACTTAAAAAATATGTATATATGTTATAAGCACACTCACTGTATGAGCAACTTCTGTATATTTCATAAGGCCTTTATTATTCTAAATGTGGCTTAATTTGAAATTTATGCTCACAGTACAGGAAAGGGGAGAAAATTCATTAAGACCTGGAGTTTCATTGTGTCCACAAAAGGTTGTTGTCACATCCCTTTATTTTATAGTTGGCAGAAAAGGTGCCTTGTGATGCACTATTCGTGTTTCTGGAAGGATTCTGGGGCAGGAAGCCAGAGCTTTAGAATGCAAGCAGCACTGCTGAGGCCCGGTGCTCATCTCTCTGTTCCCAGCCCAGCTCAGCTATGCACAAAGGTCCTTTTTAGGTGACGTATCATGTTGCATTCCAAAGTACACTTTCTTTTAATTTACAACTTAATTTTCAACCTAATTCAGAAGATTGATACTATAATGCTATTTGCAGAAGTATTGAAATGTCAGTAAGTTTTATTGTGGTAATAAAGAGTATTCCATATATCACACACTCTATAGGGATCCTTGCTTTTTGCATAGATCTTCATAGCAACAACCGGTAGCTAAATGCTGGCAATCATTAATTTTTAAAGAAGACATGGTTATGACGACTTGAGGAATTAAAGCTGCTGGTGAAGAATGAACTTTAATTTCTTGACACTTCTTTTTTTTTTTTTTTTCCAGTTGCATACCAAGGTGAGGCGACAGCAAGATGATAAAAAATGGCCCAAATCCCAGGTTCCTAATACTTAAAATGCTGTCTGCTCATAAAAAGATTTTAGTCAGGGAGAGGCCATCTTTGAGCTCTTCGTAACAAATGGGTATCAGTGGCCCATGAAATAATCAATGCCACTAATCCATCCTAGGGCCTGCCAATATGTTAATGGCCCTGGTGCATCGTTATAGCCAGAAGACCATAAATCATTCTAGTACCAGCATGCATCGCTGTCCGGGCCTCAAACCCCTCGCCTGGAATAAAATGCTGTCTCCTAACAATTAATGTCCAAACATTTTGCAGCTTTGTGCCTTGATTGTTTTCAGATGCTAAAAAAGTAAGCAGGACAGATTGTAAATCAATAAAACTGTAAGACAAAGCGTTTTAATAATAGGAAGGTTTGGAGTAAATCATAGTTCTGTGTTTATTATTGCTTTTGGGGTTATAAAGAAAGAGTTACTTTATGCTACCCAGCAAGGCTACCAAGTTAACTTGAGTGCAAAGGCCCTAAGGCTCACCCTTCTGAATGTGGGTCCCTTCTTTATTTCCTGAAGCAAAACTCGGTTACCTGGAGCACTTGATCACCCAGCTCTCCAATGCAGGGTAGTGCTTGCTATGTGGGGCACCCTTCTGGAAGCCTGTTCACCGAAGGAGTTTCTTGTTGGAAGTAGCAAAGAGAGGTTAAGGGGGCTTTCAGTAGCTAGGATGATAGCATTTTGGTGTGTGAGCCTCTACGTGGTTGTGAGGACATGGGTAAGGTAAACATATTGAAGTGGCACCCAAGCTGGTTAGGGGTACCTGGGGAGCCTCTGGGCATACCTCTTTCTTTGAAGTTATCCAACTTGGCAGGTTGCTTTGGCCATACAATTGTAACTTGCTAAACTAGAGGCAGACTTAAGAAGAGCTCGTTTAGGAAACAATTGTGTTCAATTGATCTGATTCCCTTTGGCCCATGTCAATTTAGCCTGCGGTTGAAGGTATCGGTGGGGATCACTATGGAAAGCCATTCCCTGCTCCTGCTCTAAACCACGTTTATTTGTGCTTGTTATGGCGTCCTCTGTTCTACAGCTGTACTTCCGCCATGTCTTCAGCTACTCCTTCTCCTTCCCCTGGCCCCTCCCACCCCCCAGAATAAAGCTAGATACTCAGTCTGGCAGCTGAGCTTGTCGTTGGTTGGAGGAGCAACAACCTGAAGGGAAGTGGTTTGTGGGCGCTGACAAAAATGGACTGGTGAGCTGGATTCTGACGTCACTGGAGTCAGGGCTGTTGGCTGTTTATGTAGACTGAGCCCTGTCCCTCCCAGGCAGGCCTGGATGCTGTCATGAACAGAGGTGGGGTCTTGGATACTGTCAGCATTTAGTTACTTACAACACCGGAAAGGCCATGTCTGCTCACAAATAACCCCCATGTATGTGTTCCATGGCTGCCATGTACAAAGAGGAGGAAGACACTGTGGCCCCCCTCCCCCCGGCAGGAAGCCCCTCTCTTGCAGTCCTGAGCCCCGGCGCCTGGCTTTGATGGGTATTCAAAATCTATTTTGGAGTTTAGGAAATAACACAGGAAAAAGCCAGAAAAACAGTGGCTCCGTATAGACAGAGAGACAATTAAAACTGATATGACTCTTAGCAGAAGTGGCAAGAGCCAGCAGGATGGAAGCAATTTATTCAACGAATTGTCCAAATACATAAATTGTACTGCTGTGTGGTGCAGTGGTGGGACAGTGGAAAATTTGATAGTTGTTTCCGTTGTGTGATACTCAGACAGGATGCCTTTGTGAAGTATGGGGGTTTGTTTAATGTTCTGACAACAATTTAGATCCTGTTATGGTTATTGCAGTGTAATGCCGTAGTAAAAATTGAACATGACACACCAGCAATTTATTATTTGTATGTTTTTTAACCTTGAGTATCGGATTGTTTGTCCAAGCATATCCTTTGATTTGCTATGAAATTTATTGTTGATAAAAACAATCAGCTTTCCATTAGAAGCAAAAAAAAAAATTATTATTTTTTTCCTAGGAACCATAGATTTAGGGAGAAATTCAGCCTGGGCTACAGGACTTATGACAGGTAGACTCATGACATTATATGGTAATTCAGCATGAAAGAATAATTGTGACACTCTACTTGGTTGTGGAGTATAATCGTGCTGTGAGGTTCAATTCACTGAAAGGCCAAATTATCTTCAACTACATTAGTCTGACAACCTATAATGCTCGGCAGAGGCAATTTGTAGATGTTTCACGTAGTTCCAGCAAACAGGCCTCCCCATTATGCCACCCATTAACAAATTTGTGTAGGGGAAAAAAAAAAGTAACTTTTCCATTTTCCTGACTGTTTTCAAGCTTTGCAACAAAATAAATATCTAATAGGAGTATTTGCATTGCCATTTACTTGCTTGGTTTTAAAATCTGTCTGAGGAACGGGGATCGAGGACCATCTCTTGAGCCAGGCAGCCTGAGACAGGTTGCTATTTTCTTTGACTGAGGCAGCTGTGTGGTATGGTGGATGGAGCACTGTGTTTGGAGGCAGGAGGCCTTAGTGATGATAGGCAGAAGCTGCCTCAGACCTTCCACTTGCCAGCTTCCACGACCTGTTCACTTTGAACTTCAGTGTCCAGTCTCTAATGCTTATAAGAATCTCTACAGAAGGAATTCTTCTTATGTGTACATGTTCGTATGTATCCATTCAGAGCCCCATGTGTATGTCAGTATCTGTGCAAAGGTGTGTGTGTGTGTGTGTGTGTGTGTGTGTGTGTGCATGTATATGTCTGGACAGGTATGCATGTATATACTACATGGGTGCATATGCAAATGTGTCTGTGTATGTATGTGTGCAAAGAGGTCAATCCTAGTCCTGTTGCTCAAGCATCGTCTGCCTTGTTATATCGGGGCTGGCCAGTTAGGCTGGACTGGAAGGGCAGGAGGCACCAGATGTCTGCTTGTCTCTACCTCCCCACCACACTCACCCTTTGTGGGTCCTCATGCTTGCTCGGGAAGCACTCTACTAACTGAGATAACCCATCAGCCCCCGTGCAGAAGGATTTTGACAGGACTCGGCCCGTTTTCCCTGGCTATGATAGATACAGTTGCTTTGAAGACTGCCAGGCATAAGGCAGGATTGGCTGCCTCACTCTGCGGGTCTCAGGGAGCGGACAGAATGTGAGGCTCCCAGCCTGTGAATCAGTACTCTGGCTTCTCTCAAAAGAATGGAAAATCTCCTTCTATGCATAGAAACTCAGCAGACACAATGTATGCAATGACAATTTTTAAAATTGGTTATAAATGATATCAGATGAATTCTGATTATGTAGGCTGTGATAACAGCTCTGCCTGCTTGTGGGATGTGCAGACTCCTGTGGCTAAATGTTCTAAATATTTAAAAGGATTTTTCATTCCATCTGGAATTTTGGGAACCAGGAGAATTTACCCTCTTAATGGTCACTGCCGTCTTCACCTTACTATTTTCAAATTATTCCCAGAATACCCTGCTTGTTTCCTGAGGCAGGCCCTCCTGGGTTAAGATGAACTTAACTAGGATCACAGGTTTGCCAGGAAAGGCTGGGCAGCAGCAATGGCTCTTGGGGCCCCCTCTTCTTTGTCTCACCCAGCTCAGAAGGTCTCGTGAGAGGCTCTCATACCCGTGAATGAATGGGACCAGGGTGAGTCATGTACTTCATCTCCAGTAATTGATTTATAATTTATGATTTTTATGAGTTGCCAAACTTCCTACACCATTTCTGAGTAGGGCTGTGTAAATCGTCGTGACACACAGCGATGCTCCTCGTGTCAGAGGCTGGCCCTTCGTTACTGCAGCCCACTAGGCCTCACACCTGCTGTGTTCAGCAGAGGCGATGATGGCTTTTCTCAGAGACAGGTTTGGAATCAGTTTGCCCTGTTAGCACTAAGAGATGCTGCACCTGTTTGGCCCCAGAGAAGTGGGATAATAACCTTAATATCTATTTTCAGGGCTGCATCTGCCCTTCTTGTTTAGCTGAGTGGGTGTCTTCCTTGATTACAAAGCCCTTCTTTATTCTTATGAAATGTAGGGGCCGTTTCCAGAGCCTTGGAATAGACAAGCTGAGTGAGTAATCATCCACCAGATAGTTTCTGTTGTTATAAGTTTAAAAGCATGTGTGTGCACGTGTGTGTGTGTGTGTGTAAGTGTGCATACGTGAAAGTGTATATGTGTATGTTTATGTATTAGGCATGTGTGCATAGGCCTATGTATGTGTATTTGTAGTTTGTGTGAATGTGTGCCTAGTGACCTCTTAGCCTGTAGCCTGAGATTGCACCCCCCACCGAGGTGAACTTCAAGGTGTGGCTAGGAGCTCTGGGAGGGTTGAAGAGGGCACACAGTTCAGCGCAGTCACCCAACACCACGAGCAGAACTAAGTTGGCATTTCCATGCTCTAGAGAAGTTGGTCACCTCCTCTCTGCGACACAGGGTAGCTGCTGTGCGGAAGGCAGAGACGAAAGAAGGAAGAGGCCAGAAAATGGAAGACACACCAAGAACACATGCAGTTGCGGTGGGGAGAATTCATAGGGAGCAGGAGAGCATTGCGTCTGATGGGGACTGGGGGTAATCGATTGCTCTGCAGGTCTGGAGTCCCTGTGGTATACTTAGGGACAAGCTGGAGCATTCATGTTTACGCGTAACGCGCTCCCACATAATGTCTCCCGAACTGTTGCTGACTTACTTAGCATCTGTAGGTGAGCCACCTGCAGAAAGGGCACGCAGGTAGATTATTGTTGACTTTATGGCTATGGAACCTAGCTAATCAGCGTACCTGCTGGGCTGCGGCTTGTTATGCCTGAGTGGCTTTTACACCACGTCTTAAGACTTCTTACTGGCAAAAAGGGAAACCACTCATTTCTCATGACCATGGCTCCTACTGGGAAGGACGCTCTCCTCTCATCTGGAGGGAAAATGCAGCGAGTAAAGCCCCTGATGGAGGTTTCCAGATCATGTGAAATATGACCACAAGGCCCGCTGAGCTCTTGGAGGGCTAATTTCATGGAAGGAAAGCGTGTGAGGCTAACTAGGTAGAGAAGCCGGCTGCCCACTGGCTGCTAAGGTCCCTGGAGCTCACTCATCCCTATACTTAATGCCTTGTAAGGAGCAATGATACATTCATGGCCATTTTTCATGCAGATCTTGAAATTATTGTTATTTCCAAATACAGATGAGCTTTCCCTCTTGTTGGCTTTCCCACTGTTTGCTTCTATAGGGTTCTAGTCCCAACAAATGCCAGTACCCGGAACCTGGAAGGACTCCCTTACAAATAGCCCTGACCTTTGACGGTCTGGTAAAGGTCACCGCTTAATTTTACGTTGTGTACTGCCTGCTCCACTGGCTTTCAACTAGCTTTCCTCCCTTGAACAGTCTCGTGAAGGATGTGCCTGTGAGCAGGTTCTAGCTTGCTCTTCACTGTTCGGCCTTGCCATTGTTTCTCTGATTTTTCTTCTCTGTGGCGATGGATGCCACGTGCATGTTTCCACAGGGTGGAGTCGCCATCCGTCAGAAAGCACAGGCGGTATGAAAGGTCACTGTGACAAATCAGCCCTCTGAGCTTGTGGTTGTACATCTGGGTGGCTGAGCTCAGCTGAGGATGGAAGACAAACAGGGAGTAGGCACCCCACCCACTCACTACCCACCAGCCTTATCTGTGGCACCCGCTGTGAAGACTGGCTTCAGAACATAATCTGAAGTGCAGACTGGTCACAGACTTGACTTCAGTATGATACACATGGGGTTATCACTGGCTTTTCTTTTCTCCACTGTGGAAAGTGTGGGTTATATATCTACACTGTGTATTTTGTGATCGATTACTTTAACCAAGACACACGCTGACTTTAACATGACTGTGTTAAAGAAGATGGCTTCAGCTGTGATGTTAAGCAAGTTATTTTCCATAACAAAGGGAATGGATAATTCGTGGGTATTTTTGTTTCCCTTCCGAAAATTCCTTCTCTGTTTTTATTTTGCAGAGTTGAAAAAAGGACACCATCAAGTGATGGTTTGAAGCACTTCTAATTTCATTTTATTGTTGTCTCCCTGTCCATACTAAAAATGCTAATGTGGTCTGATAGATACAATGCTGAACATTTTGGTTGGTTTCGTAGATGGGTTTGTTTCCTGGAGTTATCTGTTTTCTGTGGGGGGACTCATTTGACTGAAATTTGCATTTAGGCCTTATTTGTCATCCCTCCCCCAGCCCCCCAAAAAGGGAGAAAAGAGAAAGAGAACAGACTTTCCCCGAGTACCTGCATGTGCTGAACACTGAATTATGCATGATTTCATAATGACCCTCTGAGGATATGATCCCAATTTCACAGATGAGGAAACCGAGGGGTAAAGAGGTTAAGTAACTCGCCAGAAGACACTCAGCAGAAGTGGGAGAGAAATGTTGATCCAGCTACAAACCCCACTCTAAACTTTTCCACGATAACAAACTTTTTGCAGATTCCCTCTTAGCACGAGCAGCTTGTCTAGCCCCCATAGAGGAAGAGTCCCATCTTCCAGCCTGGATTGGCGGTAAGGAGACTTTATTTAGAAAAAATTATACGAGTTATTCATAAGACTTTTCAAAATGAACTGGGAGAGAGAGAGAGAGAGAGAGAGAGAGAGAGAGAGAGAGAGAGAGAGAGAGAGAGAGAGAGAGAAGGGGGGGGGGGAGGTCTGTCTGGGGCTGAGGAAATGGCTAAGTTGATGAAGTCTTTGGTACACACACCTGAGGACCTGAGTTCAATCCCTTAGTGCCCATGTGGCACCACAGGTTTGTAATCTGAGCATGGAGAGATAGAGGCAGGAAGACCAGTGAGACTTGCTGGCCAGCCAGTCTAGCTGAATCAGCCAATCATGTTCAATGGGAGATTGTGTTCCAAAACACATTTCATGGTGAAGCAACTGAGGACACCTGATGTTGCCCTCTGGCCTCCTTACTCACATGCACAAACACATGTGCACGTCTGCATGACTGTACACACATTAACACATACATAGTCCATCCTTGTAGATAGGTTTATAATGTTCTTAGTTCTGTGCTTTATGCAGTGGGCATGTGCACACACATGTTAATGTCAGGGTGCGAGAAAGCCCTTGAGGGCCACGTCATTCCTGGTCATGTCTGACTTTACTAAATGCTCTTTCATCTTTTGGAGGCGTGGATCAAATAGTTCTATAGACCACTGCCTTTATTGTATTCATGTTTAGATTTTTCTTATTTTAGGACTGTTCTGAAAATTGTTGCATGGACTTTTTGTGTATGTTGGTGTGTTGGTGTGTAGTACATACATGTGTTTTTTGTGGAGGCCAGAGAATGATGATGGATGTCCTTCTCAGTAAGTTTTGTTGTTTTGTTTTTGAGACAGGCTTTCTCTGTGTAGCCTTGGCCATCCTGGACTCACTTTGCAGACCAGGCTGGCCTTGAACTCAAATCAATCCCCTGCCTCTGCCTCCTGAGTGCTGGGATTAAAGGTGTGTGCCACCACACCCAGCCCCGCCCCCCCTTTTTTTTTTTGAGACAGGGTTTCTCTGTGTAGCCTTGGCTGTCCTGAACTCACTTTGTAGACCAGGCTGGTCAGCGATCCACCTACATCTGCCTCCCTGAGTGCTGGGGTTGCAGGTGTGCACTACTATACCCAGCAACTTTTTCATTTTTGGAGTCAGTTTATTTTAATTTTTTTTTTTTTTTTTTTTTTTTTTTTTGTAATGGAACATGGCATTTGCCATTTGGGCTAGGTTGTTGGTTGACCAGTAAGCCTCCAGGATCTAAGAGTCTCTGTTGACCAGAGCTAGGGTTACAGCATGAGATGTAACCACTAGGTACCCCTCAGCCCTACCAGGCACCCCTCAGCCCTACCTCATGAACTTTCACGGTTCTGTTTATACTTCTGTAGTTAAAACATGCCTATTCTAGTTGTCTCTTCCAGCACAAAAGTGTCCCATGCCCTCCTCCCCTGAAACTGGCAACAGAGGCACTGTGGGCAGATTCCATTCTCTCTCCCTCCAGAGTGGTGACCGAGCTGCCGCTCCCTGTTCCAGCTGCTGCAGAGAGCTCCCCATCTGGGTGTCTGGGTCAGGCATCCTAGCTCTCTGGGGGTGACTTGGGTTAGGCTCGCAGCCCACTGATGGGTGCATTATGTGAGATAAGACAGAAAGACCTGCGACAATCCAGTCGGGTGGCATCTGTGGCTTCTCTGTTATCGCCACGGCCTGTCACTCCATCACACAAGAAAATGATCACACCGTGACTGGTCTCCACACCCGGGGCTTTTCAGGGTGATTGCGAATTGATTGTCTTATGATTTACACACAATGGCCACAAATTTCCCCTTGAGACTTGGGAATCTTCTATAGATCTTTTATTTTAAGAAAGAAGATGAACTGTTTTTCTTTGTCCTGTAGAAATTTAAATATAGAGGAAATGTATTGGTCAGAGGGAAAAAAGAAGGCCAACACATCTCTCTTCATATTAATCTATACTTTTTAGCAGTTTTTTTGAGAGAGTGATTTATTTACACTGACAGCTTGTTACTTATGGTAGCTGCTGCCAGCTACTGAAATAATCTGATAACGTCACAACGTGAAGGCAGACTATACGCTTTACCTTGACGGCCTCGCTATAAATCATGTACATTGCTGGGGTCTATAGAAGGATGCCGGGCTTGATACTGATGGAAATACAAATCAAATACAACACATGGTAACCCAATTCGGAGCTGGATATTGGGGATTAAGCCTATTGGATTCGTATTTTTAAGTGAAAGAGAACAGACACACTGGTTGTGCTTTGAAACATCAGAACTTGCTTGCTATGGTAACCTCAAGGACACACTCTTCCTTTGAAATGGAAGTCCGAAGAGACAAGCTGTTTTTATGCTTCTGTTCCCTTGTTTATTTTACATGTTTATGGAGGCATGAGGAGGCTGATGCTTCTAGTTATTGTTTTCATTGATCATTGGCTCATTTGCATATGGTGCTGGAGATAGAGTCCGGGGCCTTGTGCGTGTTCCTGTGTGGTCCAGGGTCTCCTGTATAGTCCAGGCTGGCTTCATACTCACCATTATCCTTCATCGGCCTTCCAAGTGCTGGGATACCAAGCCTTGGCCATCCTGCTTAGAGCCAAGCTATTGTTTTCTCTTTGCATTCATAATCATTTTTGTATACATAAGTTCTCTGAGGCTAGGACTTTGTGCAGCAACGCACACCCAGTACTTCAAGTAGCACTTGGCTTATAGTGAATGTTCAGTAGCATCTGCCGATTGAGAATTTGAAACCCAAAGTTAAATATTTGTATTGATAGAACTCCAAAGTCAGTCCCCTATGGTCCTCTCCATGGCTTTATGATAAATTATCTTTTTATATTATCAGATAGTCACTGATAATTATGTTGCTGTCTCCAGGTATAGCAAACCTTCTAATACAAAAGAAGCCATGTCTACTAACCTTGGACTTCTTGGTATAGAAGAACTGCCTGTAGTCTTCACATGACAGGATTCTTGGAAAATTTACCACTTATGTCTATGGATTTTTACAAGTGCATAGTGACATTGAAAATGTTTCATAGTGTATACACTAAATTCCAGCAGGGATTATCTTATAACATGGTCTAGAAGATGGCATTTATGGCATTCTTTCTGTTTAGCTGCATTTTTATGTTTTTGTTTTTGTTTGTTTGTTTGTTTTTGGTACCATGACTAAGTACTGCCTGTGAAATAAAATGGTAGTAAAGGGAAAATAATTTACACTTTCTTCCCTACCACTTTTACCTCATACACAGAAAAAGATGGATTTGTAGGTTTTCTTTTTTTTTTAATTGAGTGGGCAATACATTTTTATCAGCAGGTCCAACCAAATGCATCAAGGGAGTTTGCCGAGTAATGGAATTACTTCAGGGAACAGAGCACTGTTCTTAAGCTTAGACATCCTTGGGATGTGTCTGAATTTCTAAACAGTGGGTGTGCTGAAAGAGTTTCTCACATATGCATGGGAAGGAAGCCTCAGTAGAATTGGGAACCTGAACCATAGTACCAGCCACGGAGCCAGAATCGGACCATGGTACCAGCCACGGAGCCAGGATCGGACCATAGTACCAGCCACGGAGCCAGGATCGGACCATGGTACCAGCTACGGAGCCAGGATCGGACCATAGTACCAGCCACGGAGCCAGGATCGGACCATGGTACCAGCCACGGAGCCAGGATCGGACCATGGTACCAGCCACGGAGCCAGGATCAGACCATGGTACCAGCCACGGAGCCAGGATCGGACCATAGTACCAGCCACGGAGCCAGGATTGGACCATGGTACCAGCTACGGAGCCAGGATCGGACCATGGTACCAGCCACGGAGCCAGGATTGGACTTCATCTAACTGTACAGATCAGGGGTTATGATAAAGAACAAAGCTACTATAGTAGAATCTGGACTGTCCCCATCAGCCTGCTTGTTAAAGACTTGGTTGCCAGCTGATGGTATGATTGGGAAGTGGTGGAACCTTCCAGAAATGGGGCCTAGCAGGATGAAATTTGGTTACTAGGCCAATGCCCCTAAGAGGTCAGTGGGACTCTGGCTTCTTCTTCTTGTCTTTCTTTTTGCTTCCTGGGTGCCATGAGATGACCAGGCCTCCTCTGCCACGTGCTTCTGCTGTGGTGTGCTGCGCTGCAACAGACTGAAGAGCACGGGATGGTGAGCTATGCCAGCCTTTTCTCTTCTTAGTTGGTTTGTCTCACGAATGTTGTCACCTTGATGGAAAGCCAGCACAGAAGCTCATAGACCGTATATCTAAATATTTGAAGTTATAAGCTAAACTAACATCATATAAATAAGATGCGCTCTGTTCTCATGTAACTACGAATACCCTTTCATTAATGAGTCAGACAGCCTTATTTTAGTCTGGAATTCTTCATGTCCTTGGGTAGCTGGGACACAGTGGCCTAGAGGTTGCACAAGTCCCTTGGTTATCCTCCGACTCTGTGGATCACAGATTGTTCTTATGATGCAAAGGGCTTTTTGTATATGCGTCTGGATGCACCTTGTTCTTAGTTCATCGCATAAGAGCCATCCTTGGGCATAGAGGTGCACAGTGGCTCATGTTTGTAGCTTGCACACCAGGAATGGAGTTCTGGATACCAGAAGTAGATACAGAATCAGTGTGCTCTGCCATGATTCTGAAGAATTCTCACCCGATGGGAAGGGCGTCTGTCCAGAGAAGATGAGAAGACTGGTCTTCTTTCCCTCTGGCCTGAGAGTCACAGTGCTTAGAGTAAAGCATTGGGAAATGGATGCTTCATGGTGTCCCGCAAAGAAGATGTAGACTCTTTTAGGTTTAGACTAATGGCCACAATAATTGAATGCTCTCAAAATTCACTGAGCATTAACTCTCCTGGGGTGGATTAAAATAAACACATGGGCTAGGGTTCTGTGAACTCCCTTTTCCCTTGAAGTCATGCTGACAACCACTGTCAGCCACTGCTACCACTGAATTCCTCCAAAAGGAACAAGCTTGGAAGGTGGTTAACAGAATGATAAACTCTGAATATATTGATCTCCGTGTCTTACCCCCTACGATGGGCCACGGCAGACATGTCATTTTGGGCTGTTGGAGTGTGAACTGGAGAAGTGTTGGTGTGATTCCCGTTTGTCACCATCTTGCTTTGTCACACTCACTTTTCAGCCACCCAGGACACTGTCCCTGCCCCATAAACTTGTTCCTTCTTCTTTCTCTTTGCCCTTTCTTCACAAGCATACTCTCCTACCTTTTTTCCCCCTTGTTTGCCACAGCTCACTTTTCTTTCCTGTACCGAGTGTGGCCCTCAGGCTGAGCAGAAAGTATGGAAACAGACAAAGCTCACTGAGGGGCTAGAGATGGGTAACGGTGCCTTGTTCTTTTTGTACGGTTGAACGGTCTAGGTCTGTGCTGTTCCACAGCCTTCTATTCTAACACTTGTTTCTTTGATTTGTCAGGTTGGCATGAATCTGGAGGAGTAATGAAAAAAAAAAAAAAAAAAAAAAAAAAAGAAGGGAACAGAATAGTACTGAGCCAAAAGGGAGACGTGTCCAGCCATTACTGAGAGAGCAAATGAGGCCATTCAGGAGGCAAGGATAACACCTGCACCTCAGAGGAGGGATGAAACTGAGTTGTCATCACTGAGTCCCCTGCTTTGTAGACTGCTCTCGGGAGAGGAGTAAATGGTCTTAGTGTGAATTCGGGGGGCTTGGAAACCCCCCACCTCGGGGTCACTGCCCTTTCTTATGGATAGCACAGGGGGTCACTCGTTCGTTCATTTCATCCCTTCAAAGGTGTTGCTCTTCAGGCCTTTGTTTTCCCAATACACTGTCAAAATGTTGGCTGAGCTTCCAGAGATGAGGAAATGGCCCCTCGTGGAGTCATGGATAGGTTCGCTTATGCGGTGAATTGTTGTTGAGTTCCTAGACTACGTGCAGTGCCAGTTGCTGGTGACATGCCAATGAACATACGTCACACGTGACTTCCCGTTCTACAGAGAGCTCTGTCCATTCAGTAAATGATACAAGCCCAGATGACCATAGTGTAGAAAAATAGCATGTCAGCTCTTTCTCTATTTCTATAGAAGAAAGTTAAGAATACTAGTAATACATTAAGGATTTCCCTGTATTTTCTAATGTCTCAATTCAGGCATCACATTTTTATAATAACTCGCTTGGATGGGCCACCATGTCCTTTCCTTCTGGACACTAAAGTCCTATCCTGAGGCGCTCTTCTCTCTTTCTCTAATTATGTGCCCTTGCCACCTGTAATCTACCCTTGGATGTAGTTTGCTTGTTTGTTGGGAAGGTGGTAGCCTGCCAACTTCATGCTGGTGTATATGCCCCACAAGAGCAGATTTCCATTCTTTGTTCACCATGGTATCCCAATTACACCCAATGAGTATCTGTGGAATGGATTCATTAGGCTACAAGAGATTGTTATAACAATATTGAAAAACTTGGTATCACCCAGCGAGTCTTCAGCCCTGAGATTCTGGTGGCATTCGTCTCTCAGAGTTATGAACTCACTTTGTTTAGAGGGATGTTAGTGGGTAAAAAATATTTCCACCGGGCAGGTGTGGTAGGCATCCTCTGCTCAGGAGACTCTCCAGTGTTCACTGGCTTAAGCAGACCAGCCACCACAAATTTGTTTTATCTTTGCCACAATAAAAAGCAAACAAACAAGAAGCATCAGCAATGCAGCGGCCCATCCACACTCCTGGAGCAGCACAATGCGCCTTCTCTCTGAGGATCGCATGCCAGGCTGTGTGTCATTTTCAGGTCAGCAGCACTGAAGCTCCTTCCGCCTGGTCCTGCTACCACCATGAGACACAGGACTCCATTTCTCCTCGGTCAAACACTTTTGTTCATAGCAGCTCAACGTGCACTTTTGAGATTGTTGACAGTGGTGGTCGTCTTCTGGCTTTGAGTGTGTGGGACTGGCACAGACCTGCCACTCATGACACTATATGACACTGTGGACATCCTCCTGAATGTAAGCCTCAGGAATCTTGAATCCAAACAGACTCAGCCTGTCCTAACTCTGTTTACCTGCAGCTCCTATCTCATCACTGGTAAAAATCTCTTTTATCTCTCCATATAAAATGTTTCCATGTTTTTAAACTCCGAACCCTTTCTTGATGGCAGCGGAGGGTGGGAAATGAGGCAAACCATGGAGGATGGCTGCACCAGCTCTCTCCCTAAACTCCCCCTTTTGTTTAGCAAATGGAGGCATGAAAGCCGAACATTTGGCGCTTTGCACCAATATTATGGTGTAAAATTATAGTTAGGAATATTGTGTAAAAGGCGTAATAGTTTGCAGTTATAGCTATGGTGAGAACAGCAGGCAAGACTATAAGCTTTAATTTATGTTGTGCTTTGGACATTTTTCAGAAACTATTTACCCATTACCTCTTAGGTCAGTGGCCTAATAATGCAACAAAGCACTTTTTGAAATTGCAGATAATTTTCAGTGCTCAGATCTCTGTGTAGTATTGATGGGGAGGGAGGTTGATTAGGACCTTGGGAATTGTGCTTGATGGGAACAATCTGGAAGGAGTGAAAAATTATTAAACACACACAGCGGGAGATGGAGGCTTTACCATCGCCGTGCGGTGCTATTAATTCTCATCGCTCGGCACAGTGGCTTGATTGCACACTGTGAATACTGTTTATTGGAGAATGGGTACAATTTTGTTGCAGTTGTTGTAATGTAATACTAAATGCTAATTAGGCTTCTAACAATAATTAGAACCTCTTGCCAGACTTAGAAATAGAAACACTCAATTGAATTTACAGAAACAAAGACCTTTAAGCTATGCCAATAGCAGCAGCAACTTCTAGAAGTTTTCTGTTTTTGTTTTTCTGTTTCAGTTATGGAATTGTGAACACATACACATACACGCATGTGCACATGCACACACACACATACATATAGCATGCAGAACGAGTTCCTTTATGCTCCCTATAGCATTATTTTCAAGTGAAATCAAACAAATGTCTTCCTCCCCATCCAATGAAGAAAAACTGCAAACACGAGTATGAACTGGTTGATTGCCTTGAAGCCGCTAGAGGAAAAGCCAGGCTGGGATGGGGCCTGATTGTGGCATTTGCCGCAGAACTGCTGCCAAACTGGGTGTTTGGGACTTTCTGAGGTCTTGAGGCTTTCCTGGGACACCATATCATTTCCTGATTTGTACACACACACACACACACACACACACACACACACACACACACACACACATCTGGCTGCAAGCCTAGGCACACACACACACATCTAGCTGTAAGCCCAGACACACACACACACGCACACACACACACATCTGGCTGCAAGCCTAGGCACACACACATCTAGCTGTAAGCCAAGACACACACACACACACACATCTGGCTGCCAGCCTAGGCACACACACAGACACACACACCTAGCTGCCAGGCTAGACACACACAGACACACACACACACAAACATATACATCTGGCTGCCAGCCTAGGCACACAGACACACACACAGACACACACACACACCTGGCTGCCAGCCTAGACACACACACACACATACACACACACACACACACACACACACACACACACACACACACACACACACACACCTGGCTGCCAGTCTAGGCTCACCAGCTCTGCTCCCAATATTTCCTCCCATAAACCTAGAGACCCATGGGGATCAATTCTTCTTTGTCACTGATTGTCAAACCCTTTGCACCCACTAGGACCACACTCAGCAGAAGAAGGAGTGTGTCAGCTGTGTTCAGCAATGACAAAACAATGAACGGAGAACGTGCCAGGCTTTCCCCCAAGCCTTGTGGTCTACCTCAGTTTCGCTGGGCAGGACTATTGGGCTGAAAGTGACTCTGGATATCCTAAGATGTTCAGGACATGTCATTTGGCTAGCAGGGTGTCACAGACATGAGGACCAGGCCGTGCTGAAGAACTTCTATCTGATATTGTTGTTTTTTCCTCCAGCAGTTAGGTAAGGTTTTGTTGTTGAGGGATCCGGGCAGTGTTTAATTTCCTCAACCTGTTGTTTTTGTTTTGTTTTGGAACTCAGAGGTACAAAGACTTGAGCAAACCTCATCAGCCCCCTCTTCACAAATGGAACACAAGGACGGTGGAGAAGCCCCACCCCCTTCTTCTGACTTTAATCTGGCCTAAGTCTACGAGCTAGTCTTCAGGCTCATAATTAGCTGCTCGACATGATGTGTCATGTTGTTCCTTTGTCTGGAGCCGTCCTGGCGATAGAAACGCACCCCCAAATCCCTCTGCTGGGCTGGGAGTCAAAGGGCCCGTGTCCCATGCTGCTGCACCATTGCCAAATTCCTGGGTGAAGTAAGTTTTTACAGGTTCTGCCTATTACCAGGAAAGAGTTTTATGATGGAAACCCTGGAAGTACAAGGTGCTCCAGCCTCCAGATGAGGTGTGGCCACTGAGCAGAGAAGCAAATTCGATTTTCCTCTTGTTTGGTTCAAGTGGCCGCTTGGACAAGCTTGTTAAGTAATGGCGTTCTCACAGATTTCCACTCTTGTCTCCTCATTAGTATTTTATCAGATTCATCAGGCGCAACCCCTCCCCACCACAGCCAGTATGTCTTCTGTTCTGGACAAAACTCTTTTTATTTTTTAATGTTTGATTTCCTTTTCCCCCCTACGTGTGTGTATGTATGTGTGTGTGTGTGTGTGTGTGTGTGTGTGTATGTGTGTGTGTGTGTGTTCGTGTGTGTCTATGTGTGTCTGTGTGTGTGTGTGTATGTGTGTTCGTGTGTGTCTATGTGTATGTTTGCATACATGAAGGAGCTTACATGTACATGTACACATGAACAAATAGATATATGGAGGCTGCAGGTTGACTGGGTGTCTTTTTCGATGGCTCTCTATTTCCTGAGGAAGGGTACTTGGCTTGGCCCTCCTGGCCTTTGTGTAGATGCTAGAGATCTGAGTTTCACCCTTCATGTAAGACAAGGACTTTAGGTACCGAGCCACCTCCCCTGCCCTCAGTTTGGTTTGGTTTAGATCTTTGCTGCTGTCATCTCCTTATTCACCCAAGGCCTCCTTGGGCCCGCGGGGCATTGCAGATGGAATGTCTTAGGTCATTTCTTTGGGCCATGAAGGCTAGCTTCTCCTCTCTGCCACTCACAGCTTGGGAAGAGACCTCATCTTGCTTTCTGGCAAGTGGGGCTGACTTACTAGGTGGGAAGGCGTCTTTGCACCAATGTGTTTTTCTGTCCAAGAACACGGTGTCTCAGATGTTCAGTAACCCAGTCAATTGCTGCTGTTTGTCTTATGTAATAGCTTCACTTTTTTTTAAACCCCATTTATTCCCAGATAGTTAATATTAGGGGAATGCTAGTATATGGCTAATTTCTTCTTTCTTTGGATTTTTATAAGAACTTGGTATACAGTAAATGTTTAAATATTTGTTTTAAAATTTAGGTGAGTTGATCAGAGTTTTCCTAACCCTGCGATGATGCTGTCGAGTTGTTTAGGGGAAAAAAATAAATCAGCTGTTTGTTGCTGTCCGCTGATTTCACACCAACATTTAATAATTAGGCAGAAGTCAACAGGGAGTCGCCAGCACCTCACACTCAGCTCTGGTCACAGACCCTCCATGCTTGTGAGTGTCCCAGGAGACGCGTTAGGTCTGGTCCTGAGGGGATTAAAACAAGCTCCGCAATTGAGGGGAATACCCTGCATCTGCCAGCTTACAGTTCATGTGAAATATGCTGACAGCATTTCTGAGGAGGTGTGATGGAGAGCCTGGCCGGACCCTACATTTTAGGGATCCTTCTTGGTTGCCAATGGCGCTCACAACATGGGGTTTCTTCCCTTCCTCAGAAGATAGTTTTCCTGGAGCCTGTCTGTGAAAGATGAGGCCCGAGTAAGCCCAGTATCTCCTTTACTGTTCCCTGGTTGTGTCCCTCTTATTCACACGTCAGTGGCACCTGCAAATGGAAGACTTGCTGAGGTAGCACCCGGCTGATTAGCGACCTCTGCTTGGTCCCCCTTACACACTGACCGTTAAATTACTTCCTATCATGCCTGTGCTGTGCAGCCACCACTGGGAGGCAGGGGAGGCCACTTCAATATGGCTGACATGTTCCATGTTTTCCCACTGCACGTCACATGTAACCACCAAGGCGACTTTGACAAAGCACCGAGGGGTAACCTGGTCGTCTCGGGTCAGAGTGAGAGGACTTGGTGTTGTGCTAAGATGCATGTCAATACATGTATTATTTATATGGGCATTAGCCAGTGCTGTTGTTACCTCAGAACAAACTCGAGGCCCGGAGATTGGCCTTGGGGTTTTCCCAAGCTTACTTTATCATGTTTCTCCCCGCCCCCTCCTCACTCATGAATAATTAAAAACTTAAATTACTTGCCATGTACAAAATTCATATGCTGGGGAAAATAGCTACATGAAAATTAATTTTCTGTTCTGTGAGACTGACGGGAAATCAATTAATCTTGATGTATTATTTTATGCAGAACAGGGTGCAGGAAGCTGCCGAGAGAATGGCTACAGCTGTTCTCGTTGGTCGGGCCATATATTATCGTTGGCGGGTTTGACAGCTTCTGAAGGCAACGGCTGAGGGGTATCAGGCAGGTGAATCAACTGTAAAAATTTATTGGAGGATACAAACTGTTTCCAGGGGACTGATATAAAACTCACACTTGAGAACTGAAGTATTGAATGTTTTTGTGACTGAAGCAGCTTGTTGTCAATATTTATAGCTTTTCTCTTTGTTACACGTCCTATTTGTTTGATTAACTAGTCAGATGTTAGTGTCTGTCGGTAATTTATCTGTTGTGCCTCTGTAGCATTTTTGATACATAAAGATTTACCACTAGATAAATAAGGCGGCTCACACAATGCAATATGCTAAATAAAGTGACAGAGCTGTTTACAGCATGTTACAAGTTTTATAACTCAGGAGGTAGGATCAGTAACTTTTGTTTACTGGTGTCACTGTTAGTTGAAACATGCCTCAATGTATTAAATACTAGGGGGCAAACAAAGCCTCTTAAATGAGCAGAGATTATAATCAACACATACCTCCTGCTAAATCATTTAAGAGCCTCTATAAAAATGTTTATGCACAACCATACATAATGCATACATTTCTGAAATAAAATAAAATAAATGCGTGCTTTTAGAACAGGCTGTAGCTACATTCCTTCCCAGTGCTATCCACATCCATTTCCCCAGAGACGATAGAGGATCAGACAAATGCTGACACTGATAAATGGAAGCCCGTGACTAAGGGGTGTGGCCTGGCAGGTGTGCTGGTCGGCTCGTGGGTGAGTGTGGAAGGCTGGTGATGCCGAGTGCTCAGGCCTCGCAAGCTCAGGTGGTTGACGTTTTCTAGAGAGGTCTATGTGGTTGGAGTTTAGGGGCGCTCCCGCAGAAGTCGTCACAGAGAATGTTTTTACCAAAGTTCTGGGACCCCATGCATCTTCTCCATCATCAGGAATGCAGGTGGCTGATGCCTATAATCTCACTACTACTTGGTGCTGAGGCAGGAAGATTAATTACTCTGAGTTGAGGGCCAGCCTGGGTTGCAGAGTGAAGTCCCAAAGGAAAAGGAAGAAGATAAAGAAGAAAGGGGGAAGGGGAGAGGAGGAGGCAGAGCATCACTGGTTTGATAAATTTGCATGAGCCCTCAGGTAAACTCATCCCAACCCACAGAAGGAGCTTTTCTTATGTGCCTGGTGTGTGCTTCGTATTACAGGCTCAGAATTTGTACTGTACAGCCAGCTTCTCCTGCTCAGTGACAGTCTTGAGAAACTGTAGTGCTCTGTAGGAAGCTCTTGAGACCAATGACTTAATTTGTTATTAGATTTCTAGATTTCTCTAAGTGACCTTCATATGGAGGCCACCATGGACCACCGAGAGGCCTTGGAAGAGTATGCTACTTTCCTTTTACCCCCTGTCCTTCAGAAGCCTGTCATTAGTGTATATATTGATGGAGATAAATGTATATTAAGATTATTTATTCATTCACAAGAGTGACTCTTTAGGGTAGCTTTAGGAGTGAGATGCGGTTGAGGATTGCTCTTTGACAAATACTGTGGTCTAAAACAATGTCTGGTGTGGGTAAGCTAATCTGGGTCCTCTGCTCAGGGTCTTATGAGATGAAGGCATACTCTCTTTTAGAAGCCTTGGAAAGACTCTGCCCCCTTACAAACTCTCCCTAGTGTCAACAGAACTTGTTTCCCATTGGCTGGAGGACTGAGGCTCCTGAGGCTGTTGCCTGGGATTTGCTCTAAGTTCCTAAGGGGAGTTTCTCAGGGTCTTCTAGTACCCCTTCTACCTTCTGGTCAGTGGATGGACATCTCTGTAACACCCCTTCTATGGCTCCAACTCTTTGGATTTTTCCTGTGCCAGGCAGAGAAAACCTCCACTTTTAAAATAAGACTCCTTTGATGAAGTAAGGTTCATAAGGTAAGCATCCCATCTGAAGGCCAAGTGACTAGAGACCTGGACTCTATTTGCGGGGTCCCTTTTGACATGTAATACTGAGGAGCAAAGGTCACGGGAGACATTTTGGAATTATGTCTAGTGCAGAGGCTTTTGGCTTATACTACAGATTTTTTCTTTTTTTTGAGAGTGACCACATTTCTAATCCTTATATTTCCTTTGATGTCCTTCAGTGTGGCCTCGAAAAGAAGAGAGCCAGCTCTGGGTAGCTTCTGCTAAGAAATCCATGCAGAAGACCGGTGGCATGTCCCACTGTGCTATAACAGTATGCATGCTAGTGTCACAGTCAGAGTGGAGTGTTGAGGTCTTGAGCCCTAGTGAGACGGTGTTAGGAGACAGTTCTTTGGGAGACGGATAGGTTAGGAGAATGGACTTTGTGTCCTGTCAAAGCAACCTTCCCCCAACAGTTATCTGCCTTTTTTTCCTGTCATTTCTGTAATAAAATGTCAGCCATCAGCAACCCTGAAGGCCTTTAGCTAAAGCCTTGCCATCCTGACCTCAGACTTCCACCTTCTAGACCCATAAGACAGAAATAGCCACCCTCTACGATTCCTTCTTATAGCAGCCTGAACTAAGATACAGTTTTGTGCCACATGACCATGTTCACTGAGAGTGGGCCCCATATACCATGGTGGCTGATCTCATGATCACATGATCATCATCTACTCTGTATAAATACACTCTGTGGCTTTCACACATGATGGACACACCAGATGTCACATTTCTCAGAGTATGACCCTGCGCTTAAGTGACCTGTGACAAGACTTGCCTGATCCTATCAGATGTGTGTCTAGTCTCCCCCACTCTCAAATGCTTCACAAACACACTCTTAGATCTTCAGCCAAGAGAAGATGCTAAGTTAGGTGGAAGTGGAGTGGGAAAGTAAGTTCTAGAAGGTTACGTAGGCAAGGAAAGGCTTCAAGAGTGGAAGTGGTCAGTGAGCCTTGAAAAATGTTCAGCCAGTTGACAAGAGAGGAGAAAGGTTGGACAAGTGTTGGAATTGGAGCTAAGGGATAGCAGCCATCATGTGTGACATTTGACAGGCATGGGGGTGAAAGGAAGGGCACTACAGAGAAACAAGAACTGGTGATCAACAGCTTGAGAAAAAAGTGGAGGAAGCCTGTGCAGTTCCCAGTTCTTATAGAGGCTTCTGGAAGGATTCAAGTCCTCCATCCATTTCTACAATAGGCATTTCTTGCAGGCCCTTCCTTCTTTGAGTCTAGGCCAGTCATTGTGAGTAGTGTCATAAGTTCTGTACAGAGTCCCCAGTAGAACAAGCTCAGGCTCCATATCTGAGAGATCAAAGCAGATCTTGGAAATACTGAGAACAAGGCAGGAAGGGCGGGCAGGACCAATGCAAAGCCTCAGTGGTAAATGATTTTTTTACAAGTCACAATCACATTCATTTCAAGGTTAATCCCAACAAACCCAGCTTCATCTGAGGAAGTGTAAATAACAGGCCAAGCAGTGCGCAGGTGGCATCCCGAACAATCTCCGGGGGTTGGTAAGACACGACTACATCAGTGTGCGCAAGGCATGATGGGAGTCACACCACTCAAGATGTCCACAAGTGAAACGGAGTCTTGAAAACTGAGAAGAGTTTTATGAACCTGTGGAGCACGGGGCACTTCAAGGGAAAGGGGACTAACCATAAGAGTCACAGGAATGAGGAACCAACAGTGCATGGATGAAATGAAGCAACTATGCCTGGGGGAGCTGGGAAAAGATCAACCTGGAAGGGCGGGCTGAAGTGACTCTTGAACACAACTGCACTTTGTGAAGAGAAACAAAAAGTTGCCGTGGAGGTTTGGTCCTGATTCAGCCTGGCCTTTCCCGCCTGGTTAGTCTGTGTTACTGAGGCTTGACTCCACGTACAATGTCTCTAAGATCTACTTTGATTTCCCTCAGAAGTGGAGCCCATGTTTATTCTCTTAGCGGTGCTGTGTACACAGTCTGCCCGTGGAACTGCCTGGGATGAGCGAGGCTCCTCTGAGAGCGGCTTCCTGTTTGGTCTGGTAGCTCCTAAGCCTCCTTTTCTTTCCCAAAAGCCTGCAGTTGTGGAGATATGGAGCATTTGAAGTCGGAAGGAGATCAATTTTTCATTCTTCCTTTAGTGGGATAAAGAATATTTTCAAACACCACCGGAGCACTGAGAAGGTTTAAAATAGCTTGGGGAAGAGGCCACAAGCTTCCCACTTCATTTTCTCCTCCCCCATTTCCATCGTTTCACTTAATTAAAACAGGACACTGCAAGGAGGATGGACCAGACAAATATTTAGAGGAAGGAAAAGAAGTGGTTCATTTTAACCCGGACTCTCAGCAAGCCTGGCTATCAAAGTTTGAGACCATTCCAAGCACCTAGTCAAGTAAACTTATGCTCTTCCTGCCTGGCAGGCGGTGAGGGAAAAATCGTGAGCTATGACATCTTAATGAAAATGGTGGCTAGCCCCCACCCTAACAAGTCCCTGACTGCCACCGCCCCCCCCCAAATAATTGGAATATTTTTGGGCCCAACTTTCACAGGTGTTACAAGTTTTGTGAGATTCCTTAGGGAGTTTCCTGAACTACATTGAAGGTAAGCCACCAGAGTGTTGGAACAGTTGGGCCTCATAATAAAACATACAGGACCAAGAAAAAAAAAAAAAGAAGAAGAAGACATTGTTAGGCATTGGCTTCTGTGTGCTTTTACAATTAGGTTACTGCTTTAAAGAAAAATACATATCCCAGGCACATCTATGGGAGCTTTTTCGGGAAATTTTGAGTAGAAGCAGAGTAAAGGCAATTGGTAATTTCTCTGGCTGCCTCTGGCAGGTGGACATAATTTAACAATACCCATCAGATCTGACAAATTGTTTCTGAGCTACATTAGGGCCTTAATAAGATCACATCTGTTCATAGATCCTCCTTAGCCACAGAGCCTGATTTAGAGAGTTTTCACGCGGCCGCGGTATTGTTGTTTAAATATTTAGAGGGGTCTAGACATGTATCATAAAAGAATAGGCTCTTGTGTATAAAAACACAGCCCTTTATTCTCACTGTCTTTGCTTTCATGGACCCTGCATCATTCTCCATGCCGGAGTGGGCCACATGTTGCTTCTGAGAGCCAGCAAGCATATTTCATTCCCTGTCAGAGTTAGTGCCTTCGAGCTGGAAGGCGGCTCAGAAAATGCCTCGACCAACCACCTCCTCTCAGGGGTAGACATCTGAGAGGCAGGGGAGTGAGAGACTTGCTGACTGGTTAGGGTTTCTCACTCCATTAGTGGTGGGGCCAGAATTAGGACTTAGATCTGCCAGTGTGCGTTCAGTGTGCTTTTCATTGTGCTAGAAGTTTCCCCCTGGGTTTGGCCATGTGGCCACTGAGGCCGTAGCTCACATGTGGTGCCCCTCAGTGGCAGTTGTCCCTTCCAAGGGGCAGTCTTGGCCACTGGGAAGATGGGGCCCTTGCTGCTGTGCCCACATCCCGAGTCCAGTCCCTGTTTGCCAAGAGTGTTTGTATGTTCAAAGCCCGTCCCTCGCCTGTCTTCTGTCCCTTCCTGACCCGGGACATGCACAAATGGTATCTCCTGTGTTCTTCCCTCTGTAGCTCTCCCCACCTCTGACCCTTTTCTCTTGGAATGTGTTCTTCCTGCTCCATTTCCATCTGTGAACAGCACTGGCCTGTTTCTTCAGGCCTCCCTGTGCACTGTGGTTTTTACATACCTTTCAACACATGGAGATATCATTTTAGAGGTCTAAAATATCAACTATGGACAGTTGCTTACTGTGTACTGTGTGTATCTTTTTAAAGTCCCTGTTCTCTTTTTGGATATTTTTCCCCCCTGAATGTTAGAAGAGTTTATCTTTAGTTGGCACATAATAAGTATACAACAAATCAATGGAAATTGGGTTACAGATACAAGTAAGTGCTAGTGCTGTATTATATATGAAGATGAATATAGTTATCTATAGAGTGTGTAGAGGACCTGAATTTGCTTCCCAAAATCTGCACCAAGCAGCTCACAGCTGACACTAGCGCCAGCAGCAGGAGACCTGACACTTTGACACCTTCTGGATTTTATGGGCACTGCACTCATATGCACATAGGCCCAGACAGACACAGAGATACACACTCAGACACACACAAACACACACACACACAATTTTAAAAAATAGAAATTAATCTTGTTTATAAAAATGTATAAAATATTACATGTTTAAAATTAAATGAAAGGGGGCTTTTTAATGTTCTCACCCAAAGTGGCAAGTGTGTGAGGTGATGGATATGCCACTTATTGACATCTTCGGTTCACTTCCTCTTATATGAAATTGGGGAAAGCTCATATTTTGTACTGTATAAGATACATTAGAATAAAACACACATAATCGTCTTCTTTTTAACTAAAATCTTAAATGTAATAGTCCTCACGTGGTATAATTCTGAATCCTTTGGCATCTCCCTTTGTGTTTTTTCTTAAGCTACAGCCTAAGGGCCTGAGATGCCGAGCACTGGTAGAATGTTTGTGCGGAGGGCGGAAAGGTTAGGGCTTCATCAACAGCATGGAAGAATGCAGGATTATATAAAAGTAAAAAGTTCAAGGCCGGCCTGACCTACAAAGCGAGTCCAGGACAGCCAAGCATACACAGAGAAACCCTGTCTCGAAAAACAAACAAAAAGTAAAATAAATTTCATTTTGGAAAAAAATATTCGGTTTATAAAGAAATGTGCAAGGCTGTACCGAGCCTTGCCGTATGTATGCCTCTACAGTGGTTTCATTTTTCTCCTCATGTTGTCACTTTATAGGACATCATTTATCAAATTTAAAAAACCCAATATTGTCACAGCATTATTATTAATGGAAACTCCAGGCGTGGTGTGGGCTCTGTCTGCTCTATCCACTGTAACCCCCCTTTCTGTGTCCATATCTGACCTCAGTATCTCAACTCTCCGACTTTACTCAACACCCCAACACAGGAGCCTTTTTGAAGGGTGACATGGCACCACAGTAGAATGTTCCACATCATCACACTGTTTAATGTCCTACATTATTAGCAGGCATCATAAAATTTACTTCAGGCTCTATGTATGAGGCGTATATGAAACATGCACTTTGCCTTAGGCTCATGGGCCATCCCCAGGATATCTCATTAGGTAGGTACAAATATTCTAAAATGCAAAGAAATCTAAACTTCGAAAATGCTTCTTGTCCTAAGTGATTTATATAATAAATTCTCAACCTGCCCTATGTGCAAGTATTTAGAAGGACTGGGTGTAGAATACCATCCTTTTAGATGAGAGAAAAAACAACCAGGGAGTACCCTGAGAAGAAATAGGAATTTTTATTCTACTAGAGGTTAAAACTAAATGCTTTAAAAGCGATAGAAAGAAGAAGAGGGCTTGTTATTTAGTAACTGTGTTACCCAGAACTCAGTAGGTCCTGAGGGCCGGCCCCTTCTCAGGGGGAGCAGGTTGAACTCCATATTGTGATAGGACTTGGCTTCTAAATCTATGTAAGGAGTTCAAATAGCCTGGTGTGTTATTCCACTTAAATGGTCTCCTTTTTTATTTAATTTTTTTTTTTTTTTTTTTTTTTTTTTTTTTTTTTAGCATGCAGAAAAACAACCTTTCAGCTACATAAATTTGTTCCTACCAGTTTTCCAACCTGAGAGTTTCATGATAGCTTCTCTGGCTTCATGCTTTATTATGTAATTTAATTTTTCATATCTTTCTTTTATTGGCTCTAAAATCAGTTTAGAAAAATATAATTAGATTATGAGGTTAAGCCACAGTTAAGATAAAAATGACAGTTCAATAAAGAAAGTTCAATATAATCCCTATCTTCTAAAATAAAATACAGCTGCTATGAGATTTAATTATGGTATTATTCAAATAAATTTCCCTGTACATTGAAAACACACAAGAGAGAAACTCTGAGAAAGGTACTTGGTTGACAAGAAAAGAAGTAATATAATACATAAATGTTGTACTTTATGAAATATGATAGAAGCCATATTGAGAAGAAATAATATGTTGTCAAAGCCTCCTGCGAAAAGTTCCACCAGGGTTACTTGAGTAGCTGTGATGGCCAGACCACCAAGCCTGGGCTGACATTGTATGTTCTAAATTGGCATTTTAACCATTTGGATGACCTTGGAATGCATAGCACTTCATTAAACCCTTCTGGAAATCAACGCCAGATATTTCATGGTCATAGGGCCCCTAATATAGAGGAAACTTCAACTTGGGAAGAAGTGAAGTCCCAGGAAATGACTTCCCCAGGACCACTGCATGCATAGACAGGAGGCCCCCAGAGCCTCATCAGCTATAGGCGCCACTGCTGTGAACTAAGACGGGCTCTCACAGGCCATGGTGGCATATACCTTACCTAGAACCCCAGCACTTGGGAGGCCGAAGCACGTAGAGCTTTTGTTGCAGGTCAGCCTGGACTATATAGTGACAGCCTGCCTCATACTCTGTCTCCCTCCAAAAGATTGTCTTTTAAATTAAACCATGTCTTAGTAAAGTAAAATGTAGGTGCCATTTAAAGACTCTGGTTGTGTTCTTGTGGATTAACTAAGGCTCGCCCTACAACAAAACAAATAGAAAGGCCTAACAGTGACATGCACGGCTCTTTACCCTGCGTCTTTTCTGCACAGCCACTCATCTTCAGTATTCTGAACTCATATTGTTTTCTCATATTTGCTTGTTTAAATGAGGTTTTTTTTTTTTTAAATGCTATTTAGTGGTTTAAAAACATTAGGCATGAAGCGCTTGAAGACGGCTCCCTTGATACAGTGCTAACTGCACAAGTGTGAAGAGCTGACTTTGACTCTCCAGCACCCGCGTAAGAGACTGTGTACAGCAGCACAGACCTATAACCTCAGCGTGGAGTGGGGGTAGGTAGGGGGTGGGTAGGGCTGTGGGGCTTGCTGGCTGGTTAGTCTAACCAAATTGGTGAACTCCAGGTTCAGTGAGAGACCCTGTCTCATAAGATAAGGTGGGGAGCTCATGGTGGCTTTGTCATCAGTTTCTCTGTGGGCAGCATTCCTTTAAGTAAGCATTTTCCAAGCAGGGAGTTGAAACCCATTAGTGAGTTCCAAAATCAATTTAGTGGCTTGTAACTAATATAAAAATAGAGTAGGATAGATAACATTGGAGTTTAGCTTTTTAGATGTTCAATGTAACTCCTGCCTTTCTAAAATAAAATACAGCCTCAAAGAGGCTTAATTGTGATGTGATTGGGATAGATATTGGTTTAGCCAACTTTCAGGTGGACACGTGTCTGTGTTTCTCTGCATCTAATGCATGCAAGTACATGCATTATATATAAATGTACATGTACAGGATGTGCGGAGGCCAAGGTCAATACTGGCTATCATGCTTAGTCACTCTCCTCCTTATTTTTTGAGAAAAGCTCTCTCTCAATGAGCCCACAGCTCTATGGGTGGCCAGTGAGCTTTGGGGAGCTTTCGTGTCCACCCTCCCAGAGATAGGGTTATAGACACATGCTACCAACTCCAGCTTTTTATGTGTGTGTTAGGGTTCTGAACTCAAGCATGTGTGTTTTTGTGGCAGGCATTTGACTGAACAAGCCATCTCCCTAGACCCAGTTTATACAACATTTAGCCATATGGTATATATAGATGTTATTGAACATGTGTAACTTAGGTATAAGTATTTGTACATATATGTAGCAATATGAAAATATGTGTATTTGAATGCATATTTACTTATTTGTCTTTTGTCCCAACATAAAATGTATTAAACTGTACATATGAAATTGATATTTTTTTGATAATAGCTAGTCAAGAAACTTCAATAAAGTCACACTGTTTAGCTTTCTGTGTCTGTGAGTCAGGAACAAAAATAAATTTGGGGGAAATGTAAGTGATTTAAGTGCTGGACTAACAAAGACCTGTCTTTCTGGCAAGGTTTCGGTTCCTTCACATGTAAAATAAGGGTAATCATTCCATCTGCCTCAAAGAATGAGGGTTAAAGCACTTAGCATGACCTCTCGCCCATACTAAGTACCAAATAAATGTTAGTTGCCGTTACCATGATCATTACAGACACAGTTATTGCGCGCTGCAGCCCGTTGTGGTCTTCCTTAGACATTCTGCTTTGGGCCTGTCAGCGTCGCTGAGCCCTTTGCTTCTGTCATTAAGTGGGTAACGCACTCCGGTCTTTGGTCCCAGAATTTGGGGGATGTTAGCAGAAGTCTGTTAGGAGTCCTGCCCAAGCCAGGGTTTCCCAAGGCGAGCTGGGGGGTCTAGATGTGTGTCTCAAACCATCTTGTGGAAAGGCAAGGCCTGGCAGGGCAGTGTGGAAATGTAGTTAAGACAGCCTAGTAATAGCCCATGTGTAAAGCTGGGTTCGGTGAAGCTGTGAGGGTGTACAGGAAAGACAGCACATCTGGCTTTTTTGTTAATGTGAGTTCTGGGGAGCAAACTCAGTTCCTCATGTTTGCACAGAAAGCTGTCTCGCCAGCCCTTAGACTGATTGTACAAAAGATCCAGAAACAGTGAGGACCAGAGTTCAGGACTCAGGGTGTTTTCTTTGTGCCCTTTTTTCTAGTGTCCATATCCAAGATCATATCAAGGGACAACTGCGTGAATACAGCAGTGTTCTCCTGGCGTGTGCTTTGCTTAAGGTCTTATCACTACTGGGTTTGGCTTTGATCCTCTTTGTCATACAATTCCCAGGACAGTTTCAGACTAACTTTGTCGTGGTGGCCACTTTCAGATGATGGGTGTCATTTACTCTCACCCCAGAGGTTCTCCTGGGTATAAAGATCTCTTCTTCCTCAAGTTCCGAGTTGTGTCTGCTTTTTGGAGTGGGCTAAGATTGTGTCTGGCTCACAGAGAAGAGCTCTGTCTTGTGCAGCCACTGACCAGGAAGACTTCCTCCCCACCCTGTTCCACCACTTGCCACACGGGCGTTGAGTGCTTGATAATGTCAAGGGACCTGTTCATCTCTGCAGTCCTGAAAACCTATGACATCCTGTGGCCAAGACTGCAACCATGCATTCTTCAGACAGCTACTGAACATACCCATGAGCCAGGCTCTTGCACAGTTTGAGAACATTACGCGGGAGAAGGCCAGTGGGGAGGGTCCATCCCCTAGATGAGGGTTACACTCAAGTTGCAGATAATAGACAATAAATTCAAATTTCAAAAAACCAAGATATTTTCCTATGAAAGTAAGCCAGGTGTGGTGGTGCATGCCTTTAATCCCAGCACTTGGGAAGCAGAGGCAGGCAGATCGCTGTGAGTTCGAGGCCAGCCTGGCCTACAGAGTGAGTCCAGGACAGTCAAGGCTACACAGAGAAACCCTGTCTCAAAAAACCAAAAAAAAAAAAAAAAAAAAAATTTTTTTTTTTTTGACCCTAGAAAGGAGTTTGGATTTTATACCAAGGGTGACAGGAAACCAGCAAACAATGAGTTTTAAGCATCGTGATGGTATAATTTGATTTGTATTTTCTCAAAGAATTCTGGCTGCTGGCTGGGAAGTTAAGCAAGTAACTAGAAATGATGAAGGTAAGTGTGTGAGGAGTATCTGGTTTGAAAGCTACTTGCTGCTGTCTGTAAGACAGATGTAGTGTGAAAACTAGGGGATAGGCAGTTAAAGTGTGAGGAAGGGTAGAGATACAGGTCATGTTGTGAGTGTGTGTGGGGGGTGGGAGGTCAGAGATTAACCTTAGGTATTCTTCTTTAGGTGGTAGCCACCTTTTAAAACAATTTTACTGTTTTTTTAATTTTTATTACAAAATCTATACAATTAAAAAATCGTTTTTTCCCTCCCAGCTCCTCCCAGACCATCCTCATCTTCTCACCCATCCAAGTCCATGGCTGCTCATTCCCTCCATCTCTCAAAGATGACCTCACAGAAACAGTGACAGCTTGCTCAAGATCTGCACAGGTTTAAGCCAGCTGAAAGTCCCAGCCCCTAAAAGGAGGAGTGGACACAAAGTCCCACCTCAATCTCTTTTATTTTTGAGACTAGGTTTCTCACTAACCTCCAATTCACCCCATCAGCTAGATGGCTGGCTGGCCAGCAAACCCCAGGGTTCAGCCTGTCTCCACCTTCCCAGTGCAGGGATTACTGGTGAGTGCTGCCATGCCTCTGTGTGTGTGTGTGTGTGTGTGTGTGTGTGTGTGTGTGCGCGCGTGTGCGCACACATGGGCATGTATGGGTGTGCGAGTGCATGTGTGTGTGCACGTGTGCATATGTATGTGTATGTATGTGTGCGTGCATGTGTAAGAATGTGAGTTTGTGTTGGGGCAAGGCACAGTTCTGGGGAATCACACTCAGGTCTTCAGGCTTGTGCAACAAGCAGTCTATCAACTGAGTTCTCTCCCCAGCCCCCAGGCTGTATTTTGAAGACAGCATTAGCCTTTGCTGGGGATTGCCTGCAGGAGTGAAGGAAAGAGAGGGATCTGGGATGAGACCTGAGACGGTGATTTATGACTGTGGGAAGGCGAGGCCTCTTTTGCCCTTGATGACATCCTTGTGCTGTCACTTTGGCTGATTTTATTCCTCTACATATACACAATTCTGTTTCTAGCTTCTCCTGGGGGAGGAGAGGTCCCTCATGTCTCCAGTTAGCCTGCAGGCTCTCCAGTTCTTTCTTTCATGGAACTGTGTCCCTCCTGCTGGTCTTCGGGCCTACGTGATGGTCTCTAGGGAGGCGGTTATATAGGGGTCCTATGGGCAGGGCAGATGGTGCCATTAATTCATGCCTCCGTTATGAGAATTGATGGCCTGTAGCCAGGATGCCATGTTGATATTTATGACTGGTTGCTATGAAGAATTCACACTCTCAAGGAAAAAAAAAGAAGCCTGTTTTCCAAGGAAAAGGTGAAGATGGCTGGGCAGTGGGTATTCGTTCCCATTTTCATTTTCCCAACGTATAAGCTGCATTACAATAAATTCAGTCAGCTCAAATGTTTTTCATCTGAAAAATTGAATACACTCCTCTTCTCGCACCCAACTGCAAGGGGTGATGGTTTATATTTGCGCAGTCTTTGTTGTTTTGACTGGTCACAGTGGCTGGTGTTAGTTCAGTCCTAAGTAATGACTTCTCTGTATTGAGGAAGACAGATGACTTATTAGGTGTCAGAGGCCATCTGAAACATTTTCAACTCAGCGTTTTTAATAGCTGTTCTTTCTTTGATTTGCTTTTCTTCCCAGCTCCCCTTCCTCCCATTTCCTTCCCCCATCGAGCATGCATTCCCCCTCCCTCCCGCCCTCCAGTCTCTTTCTCATCTCTGGTCACCACCTGTTCCCTGTCTCTTCTGCATGTTTTCTGCTACAACTTTCCATCCATCCAGGGTCCCCCGGAGTCATCTGTTGTTGCTGGACCCTACACTAGTGCTATGTGGGCTTCCTATGGGAAGTGTATATATCCGTGGTCATGTATCTATCTTTTAAGGACCCAATAGTAGTGGACTGTATCCAGGGCAAGCATCTGGGTAATTATGTTTTTCAGCCTGTGGCTGCTGTCTGTCTGCCATGGAGGACTTAGAATGTCCTAAAAGCAAGTGCTCCCCTTCCCTTCATCTCCCACGAACACAGGGGCACTCCTTCACTCCACTGGCCTCTGAGCACACTAACTACCACATCAGGCTCTTAGACAAGAGGTCTGGTTGGTAAACCAAGCGTGATTACATAGCGTTCTTGCAGGGATGGTTAGATGATACAGTAGCTTGCTTCAGTTGGGATACTGTCCTTCACTGTGTCACACCTAGTGCGTGGTAGGTAGGTAGGTGCTCAGACACTAGGTGCTCACTCATCCATCAGTCTACCAGCTGGATGAGTGTCCACCTAGATGACGATTCTGAGATCTAGTTGGTGCCGGGAACAGAGACACAACTATGATGAGAGGACCATCAGATAGAGTGGGGTGTCATACAGGCAGGTAAGGTTGTGGTTGTTCCAGGCATAACTGGGGGTCAGGAAGGACCTGAGGTATTAGTGTTTAAGTGATCTCCGAATGACAGGGAGGGGCCAAAGGAAGAGGATGGAGGGACAAAGACAAAGGGAGAGAAGACTTGGGTGTAGGAGACAAAGGCTGTTGGCGGCGGCTGTGATTGTGGAGTGTTTGTTGGGCACGTTAGGAGAAAGTCAGCAGTGCTGTGGGGAGGAGGCAGCTGTGGTGTGAGCTGAGGTTAGGGACGAGTGGGAGGTGGGGGTGGGGGTGGGGTGCAGACAAGCCAGGGCAGGTAAAACCCTTGCTTTTGACTAGAGTTTTCATGGAGAAGCCTGTGGAGGGTTTCAGATGAGGGCGTGGCTTTGAGTTCTAGTCTGTTATTGTTGCTGGTGTGTGGAGAGCGAATTGTAGAGCCACCAGAGCAGAAAGAGCAGTGAGACATCCTGGGTATGTTATTCAGCGGGATAGTCTTTTCCTTGAGTCTGCCAGTGCTTAGCTGAGGGGAGACAGCATGCATGCCAGCTTTAGCTGATTGTTGTTGGGGCACAGACTTCCAGTTGCTTCTCTGAATACTCCTCCCCTCCGCTCACTGGCAAAGTCCTTGTTTTTAACCCCTGCCTGTTGCCACCACCTCTTGCTTCGCAGGGACATCCACGAGGCTTAGTGAAAGTCTTACACAGGTTTTCCAGTAAGTCTTCTGAAAACAGAGAGGGTCTCTCTTTCCCTCTCAGTCCCCTCATGCTGCCACTAGCAAAGAGATGTGATGGCTGGGATGCAGCATTTATAACATTTCGTGAAGACTAGAAACACATGCCTTGTGGCAGAGCGTGGAGCCGGCAGGAACCCAAGTCCCAAGTAAATGACTGGAGCCCAGCATCAACCCTGGCCTGCCTGAGGCGGGGGCGGGGGCGGGGGTGAGGGTGGGAGGGGCGGGGGTGAGGGTGGGAGGGGTGGGGGAATCTCCTATTTTGTTCAGAGCAACAACAGGTTAGCGTTTGGGTGGATTTGCTTTTGTTCTGTGCAGCTAAGGCTGATCCTAACTGCTCACTTTTGAGAGTCATACTAATACTAAGGCTAATACTAATACTGACATATTAATACTAATAACATAGTTTGGCCTTTAAATGCATCATCTTTAATGAGTGAGACCATATATATGCATACATGCATGTTCTCTCTTAATCCTTATACCAAGTCTATGCAGTAGAATATAATTTCAGGGCTCCAAGGCACAGGAATAATTTAGTGACTTTCCCAGAGGCACCTGGCCAGTTGATGTGAAGATGTACTGATGCTGGTTCACAAATTGTGAAGTCTATTCTATTCTTCCTTTGTTAGACTTCTGTACTGAGAGAGAGCAGCGGGGAGGGGGACAGGGAGAGGGAAAGGGAGAAGGAGAGGGAGAGGAGGGGGGAGAGCATGTATCTACCGTAACTTCTAGTGTTGGGGCTTGCCTTTCATCACGTGGGAGATGGAGCCTGGCCACTGCACGTGCCAGGCTAGCTCACCTTAGGGATTCACCTGCCTCTTCCTTGCATCTTGCTGTAGCAGTACTGGGTTTACAGATGTGTGCCACTGAGTCTGGCTTTCAGTGGGTTCCAGAGATTGAAACTCAGGTCCTGTTGGCAAGTGCTTGGCCAACAGACCATCGCCCCAGCCTCATACTTTTTATTTTTATTTTTATAGTCACTGAAGTTGCTTTTTGATCCTTTAGGGAAAGAGACCAGAAAGGATGATTTTGGGGCAGATTTGTGTTACATGTTAGGATGATCTGACCGCTGTACTCACATTGCTTGAATTTTGCCCCATAAAGGTTTGAGGCTCTTTTTCTTCCTTCTGTCTTTCTGTCCACACCCCTCCCCTACCTCCCTGGTCCCAGCCACCAGAACTCTGTTTTCCCACCTCCCTGGTCCCAGCCACCAGAACTCTGTTTTCCCACCTCCCTGGCCCCAGCCACCAGATCTCTGTTTTTTGGTTCACCTCCATGTCTCATCTTCCTTGTGGTTCTGCTGGACGAGTGTCACTCGATCTCCTGATCATGCCCTATCCTACTAGCGCATTTGCTGGGATGGGAGGCACATGCTACTTGACAGCAAGTGCTAAGGTGGTCTTAACCCTACTTGTTCCACATCTCTCATGTGTGTGTGTGTGTGTGTGTGTGTGTGTGTGTGTGTGTGTGTGTGTGTGTGTATTGCTTTGTGAGGGGTAGGGATTTACATGGAATTGGGAGTAAACAAACAGCTATATGGTTTGGAACAAATACAAGTGGATTCTTTTTTATTTACACTTTAAAATCCATGAAAGGTATTTGGCCTTCTTTTAAATCTACAGTTGTAAAATTTTGCTTTAATTCCCGCGGTTATCATGTGCAGCATCCTTCGGTTATTATCTGGGTAGATGAGGCTGTATCCTACGACAGTGCTTGTTTAAGATTAAACAAATGGCCAGAGTAGAACTCAGATCCAGGGTTGCTTTGCTGTCTGTCATTTCTCTCTGCTGTGAAGCCCACCTGGTGATTGGAGCTGGTAAGTTTCCCTGGTGGATTCAGAAAGCCAGACATCCCCATCTCTCTGCGCTGGGTAGCGCGCAGGAAAGCACTCCCCTTTCTCTGCGAGTATTTGTACATACACACATCTATAAAAAATGAAATTACCTGCAAAATCACTGCAGATAGAGGTTCGCAAATTCCGTACGTGGATCCAATCAACGCCGCTGCAATATACAGTTAACTAGGAAATGGGGTTTGGTTATTAAGCGGTGGCAGATTGCTTGATATACGGAATATTTCTCAGAGTTCTATTATTTGTATTTTATTCCCAAATATTTTAAGAAGATAAGCTTCTAAATTCACCATGGAGCTCTGTGTCATCAAATCTCATCAGCAGTCACCGAGGTCCCTAATTAACTTATACTCTATAGACCCATTTCTTTGCTTCTATTTTTCTCCATTCTCTCTAATGGTGCTGCGAGTTACGCTGGAAAGAACAATAAGATTTAAGAGAAGAATTAATTTAGAAAGTTAGGAACGGAAGAGATAAGGGAAAATGAGAAAAAGCGTCTCACTATTTTGTCTTGTAAATGGCTTTCCTTTCCTAGGCTAGGAAAGCCATTTATCCAAGGAGAGGGGGGTGTTAATGAAATAGATCATGGGCTTAGCTATTACAGTAATGAATTTTAACACTCACTTTGTTATGTGATATTTTATTTATGAGTTCCTTGATCATTCAGATAAAGACAAGAAGTTTATGGCACTAGATTATGTCTTGTTTTCATAAACATATTCAGTAGTTTAATAAACATAATTTATTTTTTTCTCCTTAAAAATCAGCAAAATTTATGAGAGATTATCTTAGGGTTAATGAAGTCTAACATTAAGGAAATATTACCCCATAATATTGGAGCCTTCAGAGTCGGAGTTGTAATTGCTTAATGCTTTTTTCTACAGGCTATTTTTATAAAGTACATGCTTTGTGCCATTAATCCAGTTTTTACAAGTTATACTTAGACCAATTCATTGGGAATTATGTATCCATGTTTATATTTTTCATTCAGTGCTTTCATTAAAAGATATAGTAAAGAGTTGAGAATTTAATGCAGAGGAAGGGGGAAAGACAATTATGCGTTTGCTCACGGGGAGGTCCATGCGTGTGTCCCCACCATGCCCAGTCTTTGAAATCAATTCCCTCTGGTGGCTGTCTTCACTACAGGTGAGACGGTAATGATTTGCAGGCCCCGGGAGGACAGAGAGCAAATTCCTATTGAAAGCTGTCAATAGTTAAAATTTGGAGCCCCATTAATATAGTCCAAGTCATAACGCACTTACCTAATGAAAAGCCCAGCTGACAGGCTGGAGTTTCCCCTTCCTAAGTCAGGCCTGCCAATTAGTCGGGTAATGGATGTCTGGATCCCTAAGATGGGGTTGCAAGTGGCTGGAAAGGGCAGGCAGGGGGGCCACAATGGATTTTGGTCCTGTGCATTTGACTGTGTCAGCTCATACGTTTTTTTTGAAATTGAATTTAATGTGTTGAAAAATACTCTCTTGATGAATTAATGAACTAAAAGAGATATTGATATTCGAATAGTGGTGGAAGCTATGTCTTCCATCACCACCACCATCCTCCCTGCCCCTGCCCCATATTTTATAATAGAAGGCTCAGCAGGGCGAGGGTTATTAGGCATCTCGTTAGACTGTTCTCATGTCAGCCTGCAGGCAGGGTGGATAGAGAAAGATGAGGGTGGTGGGCCTCCGCTCGCTCCATCGGTGAAATGGCTGACTCTTCATTGCCTTCTTTCCCGTTCTCCTGACAGTTGCCTTCAGACTCCTTTGATGTTCCCTAGCCATGGAGGCAGACATATGTGCTGGTAGATATATTTGGAGGAGTGAAAAACCAAAAACTAGATGAGTCACATGGCCCGATTCAACTCGGGCCTGTGATGGCGACGTCTTCTCCTGCTGCCCTTTACGAGAAGGAAACTTGATTCAATCCATTGATGCATTTATAAAGGAAGCGCTAGCCAGAATCCACTGCATTTCCACTGTGGGAGGCTCAGAAGTTCAAGACGACATCAGGGCAAAGCTCTTGCTTGCATACAATGTACTATCAGGTTAGACACATTCAAATGATTTTCCACAAGTGAAAGCAAGAGAGCTAGAGAAACAGCTCAGTGGTCAAGAGCACTTGCTGGCCTGTAGAGGCCCTGGGTTCAGTGTCCAACACCTACTGCAGATCACACTCATCTATAACTCTAGTTCCAAGGGGTAAGATGCCCCTTAAGGCCTCCATGGGCACAACACACATGCAGTGCACACATATACATACAGGTGAGACACATACACACAGAAAAATAAATCTTTACAAAGAACCAAAGGAAAAGGTTGTCTGATCTAGAAATCTCACTTCTGGGTTTGTAGCCAAAGAGGTCCAAAGCAGGTCTTTAGCAGTTATCTGTTTAGCGTGTTTTGTTTTGTTTTTGGCATTATTCACAATGACTGAAAAGGAGATGCCTTTTCTGTTCATTTGGAGATGACTGGCCAAACAAGATATGCTGCACCTGTGTAATGTGTTACTATTTTGCTTAAAGAAAGTGGGAGCCGGGTGTGGGGCCACGTGCCTGCAACCCCAGCATTCAAGAGCTGGAGGCTGGAGAATTGGTAGTTCAAGGCCTAGCTATTCTCTCATATCCTGAGACCTTGTCTCACAAAACATATACACAAAGCAGGGAACATGGCCCCGTGGGTTCAGGTGCTTACCACCAAGCCTGACAACCTCTGTTCCGACCCTGGAACCCACACAGTGGAAAGAGAACTGATTCCTGCAAGTTGTCTCATGACCATCACACTTGTACTGTAGTATGCTGAAAACACAAGCGCATACGTACATGCATAATAAGTAAATAAATATTAAAAAACTGTATGAACAAACAAATGAATAATTTTGACATATGCCACGTGGGTGAACTTTGAACACAGAATGCTGTGAAATAAGTCACTAAAAGACAAATACGGTTTGCTTTCACTTACATGAAACACCCGGAAGAGGCAAGGTTATAGAGACAGAAAGCAGATTTAAGGTTATCAGGGACCAGGGAATTGGGGATAGGGAGTTATTATTTAATAAAAGCTGAGTTTTCATCTCAAGTGATATAAAAAGTCCTGGAACGGACAAGGTTATGTTTGCACATTATGAAAGGATGTCACGCTCAAAGGTGACTATATATTACCTTGATGACATGTACATACAAGCATACATGTGTCTCCCACCATTCTCAAGGAGAGCTTGATTTAATATATTGATATGAAGACTAGCCATTCATAATCTATTGAGAACTCTTACCATGCTAAGCTCCACGGCCTGAAAAGACATTAGGAGGGTGGTGCTGGAGAGGCAGCCCAGTGGGCGAAAAAATATGCTCTGCAAGCTTGAGGTCCTGAGTAGAAAACCCAGCATTTAACACTGAAATGCTTGGCACGTCCAGCCATGACTGTAACCACGGAACTATGAGGGTGGCCACAGGACAATCACTGCACTAGCTGGCCATCTGCCTAGCTCCATGAGAGACCCTGTGTCAGGGGAATAAAGTGAGGGGTGATAGAGCAGGATGTCCAACTCCTTTTCTGGCCTCTGTGCGTGCTCCTCGCTCACCTACGTGCACATATGCCACACACAAGAAGATTGAGAAAATTTAAAAATCGAAAGAACTGGAGATGTCTCTGAGATGGTATTTTAGGAGAACATAATCTCAAAAACATAAGTGAATGAGCTTTGGGAAGTTCTGTCTGTCCCTCAAAGAGAGGTGAGAATCAATGAACGACTACAGGGCAGAAGGCAGCATTCTTTTCTGACTCCAGGCTTGGTGTCAGGACTGTGTTCAGTCTTTCCTGGTTGTGAGCTTGTGCAGTACTCCGACACCTGGGCAGGATGCTGGCACTGAGACTGGGGCCACATTCACCTTGTAAACATCTGTGGGCTTAAGTTGTGGCTTTCTCATTTATAAGCTGGCCTGTTTGGGCAGTTGCTTCATCAGTTGGAAACACAGTTTTCCCGTCTATAAAATGGGTTAATGAGTGTATCCCCACGGTGGCACCATTGAGACCTTAAATGGTCCAATGCAGATGAAGCTTTCAGGATCTGTGGTCCTCAGTAAATGTTACTGTTATGCTGTTGACACCCAGTATTCCTCAGACGCGTCATGTTACCAGTTTACTTTCTTCCTTCCTCTCTGCCACTGATGCTTGTGAGCTTCTTTTGTCTCTACAAAAGAAGAAGCTGCTGTTGTGAACACTGAGGCTTATCTGAGTCTCTCAATTTTGCAGATAGGCATCCATTAGACCTTTCTCACTCCCACTTTCAAATTTATGCAGAATGTTCAGGGAGCTGGGTATCCTGGACAGCCTAATTTTCTGACTAGCTGATGCCTGAAAGACAGAACTTTCACTTTAAGTTTTATTTGTGTAAAGGTTTCCTAAAAGCTAGTTATGTGCTTCATCTCCTTAAGAAGTACAGCAAGGGTGCCAAAGAGATTGCCCAATGTTTAGGGGCACTTCTTGCTTCTATAGAGAGGGTCTGAGTTCAGATCCTGGCACCCACTGTGCGTCCAGCAGATTTAGGAGATCTGACATTCTCTTCTGCTCTCCATGAGCACCTGCACACCACACACACACACACACACACACACACACGTGGACGCACACACAAATGATAAATATAGAAGCTGAGGTCTCTATAACTCGAGACAAGCGGGGTGGAATATATGGGAGGATCTGAAGTAGAGATAGGCAGGAATGAAAGTGATGAAAATACTGTGTTCTCGTGTTTGAAATCCTCAAATATGTTTTCTTTTTTATCTGTCTGCCTCTGCCTCCCAAGTGCTGGAATTAAAGGTGTGCATCACTACTCCTAGCTCCCAAGGTTGCCTTTGATCAAAGCATTGTATCACAACAACAGAAAAAACAAACAAACAAACAAACAAACTAGGACAATACCCCCTCAAAAAATACTGTCTGAAAGCTGGCTTCTTTCCCCCTTGAAGTGTTAATATACTTGAGGCTGGCCTTAAAGTCTTAAATTTTGGAATTTTTGTTTCTTAAAAAAACACACACACATAAAATTTATAAGAAAATGTCTTATTTAAATCCTACATGTGAGGAGATGGGGCTGCTTCACCACAGCTGACTGTGACTTGCCTCATGCTCTAGCAGAGGTGTGATTTTCCCAGCTGCAGACAGTTTCTGTGATTGTGTGATGTGTGGGCTCAAATATGTATTTTAAAATGCAAAGTAAATCTTAGGTAAAAGTTCAGTGAGGCAGGTGAGATTGCTAAGCTGGCAACAGTGCCTGCTACCAAGCCTGCACCTCTGTTCAGTCCCTGGAAACACATGATGGAAGGAGAGACCCAATGCTCAGTAATCGTCCTCTGACCCTCACGTGTGTGTGGCATGCTCTCGCTCTCTCTCTCTCTCTCTCTCTCTCTCTCTCTCTCTCTCTCTCTCTCTGTGGCACACACACACACACACACACACACACACACACACACACACCTTAAAACTGTAAAAGTACAGTACAGTGAATTATAAAATTTAATCTTGCCTTGACAATAAAAGGTTTCAGAGCCTGGTCTGTTGGGCAGAAATATAAATATAGAAGGAAATGCAGAGTGAGACCCAGGATCATATACGAAGCAAGCCCAGGTCTAACCTAAGAGTGGCCTCGGTGTTGTTGTTTTGGTTTTGTTTTTGGCAATGTTATTAAAAACAGTCTTTGTAATGTTACCTCAAAAGTTTGGGCTCTTTGAATTTTCATTTCTTTTTGTCTTTCAAGAATAAATTGCAGAAAGATCTCCCTCATCAGAACCTTTCAGGGAGTCTCACACAGTAGACACGTGGCCTTGAAAAGAGTAACTGCTATGTTATCTGACGCCAGGATGATTCGGAGGAGGAACCCCACTTTCTCTTAACCAGAGCTAGAGCCTGGCTCTTTTCAGCTTAGACAGCACTGTTCTGGCATCCTGCCTGTAGCTGCAAATCAGAACATGGCGCTTTTATCTTTGGTGATGGACTGGAGGCAGGCTGGGAAGTGGATGGTTGAACTGGTCAGACCTGGCGCTGGCTGGTGGTGGGACTTCATTCCTGCTTTCCTTTGTGTCACTGAATGACCTTGGCTGTGTGGGGGACCCCTTGCTAGCTAAAGATGGTAGGGGAGCAAATTGATGCTTCCCAAGCTCTCTTCAGTGGGCACACTGGGAAAGAAGAACCCGTTCCTTTGAGGTATTGATCATTCAGTCTTTGTTTTTGTACCCTTTATCTGATGATTAGGAGACTCCAGGAACTACTTGTCACTGGGTACACACATCCCAGATTTGTGAGACTGTGTGGGGACCGACCAGGCAGGAAAGTCACTTCCTGCTTTCCGGTCCCTTCAGTCTCCTTCCTCGCTGTTTTTGCCTCTTTCCAGCCTGCTCATCCCCTCCTGCTCCAGGCTCCTCCCCAACCCATCTAGATTATCGATTGCAAGTCACCAAATAGTTTCTGTAACCATGTCATCAGTGGCTGCCAAGAGTCTTGTCATTATTTCAGCCACACAGAGGAAATGGCTGGGGGAAAATGGCACATTCTAGCTCAGGTGCAAAGCATTCCAAACTACGCCTGGGCTGGGCTATTGCGGTTTAAACCTCTCTGGAGGTCTTTATGCAAAAATAGAGGATTTTCTGGGAGTTATTTCTTAGAGCCCCCACTTTCAATTCCCTTAATTTTCCATTTTTCTTTTCCTTGCTTTGCTCCCCTCCTGCTGGCTACATGTTAGAGAGGAGGTGCACAAAGGAACTGTGCAAAGTTGGGAAGCAACTGGCAGGTGGGGTTGCATTTTCCCAGGTTAATTCACTTGATGAAAAGCTGCTGTGGGTGATGTGTCATATATCAAAGGCAGGGCATCAGTAATCTTTGCTCAAGGGCACGGCTAACAGACAGATAGACGGGAGAATGAGATGGAAAAAAGCAACTCATCCTTTTCTGCTAACACCACGAAGGAGATAAAGGAAGATTTATGAGTCCTCTCGGACCACATACCAGCAAGCCGCAAACCGTATTTTTCACATGTTCCCAAAATTGGTGGTGGAAGGCAATCTGGTTGTCACTGTGTCCATCCGGCCTTTAGCAAACAATGAGCTGCCAGAAGGCCCTAACTGTGGAGTCAGCTCTTTGCTCTCTCTGCAGAAGTGTGTGTGTGTGTGTGTGTTTGTGTGTGTGTGTTTAAAGCATCTTTACATTCCTTCAGCACATGATCTGAAGCTTAAAGTAGAATAAAAATACAAGCTCACCTGACATGGACACAACTCTAGAGTTCCAGGGCTCAGTGGTGGTGGCTCAGTGATTTAGTAAGTCTCTCATCTACTGAGATTAACTCCATAGCAGCCTATGGTTCCCTGTCTTCTCTCTTCATGTGTAAGGAAATCGGCAAAAGCGGGAATGTGCTAATTGCTTATCCTGTCTTTTCCTGCCTCTGAGGCAAGCCCACCCCTGGCAGGCTGTTCATGTGGGGTTAACTGGAAACCTGGTTCCTAGGACGGCTTGGACTTTTTTATTCAGGCAGCTCAGCAACCGCCTCTGGAAGCCTGTGCAATGGCGGATGGGAGTACGAAAAGGTCTCTGTCTGTTCCTCTCCCATGGCTTGAAAAAGGCACCTGGATCGCTCCTGTGTCGGTGATTATCGACTTTGCTTGGCGATTTAAAAAGTATTGTAAATTCCCTTCAAAAATTGGCTTTGAATTCTTTCTGAGGCCTCTGTGGCATGCTCCAGTTTTGTGCTTTTTTTTTTTGAGAAGTCCAATTAAGATTCTGCGCAGAAGGCGGTGATTGACTCTGCACAGTGGTGGCTGTATGTGCAAACCTCCTTTAGACAGCTGAGTGAGATCTACAGGGCAGAGGAATTTATGGTTCCCAGAGAAGCTCACGTGCAGAATGAAAAGGAGCACCATCTCCTCTTTTCTTCCACACCTGCCCCCCCACTTCTGACTCCCTCTGCCGGCGGCCACAGGGATGTCCCCTTTGAGCGGTGAGACTATGGAGCCTCTTTTCTTCTGCCGGAGAAGCTTCCTGTGGGAAGTATGGAGTATGTAATAAATTAGACAGGAAGCTCTCAGATTCCTCAAGCCAGAGGAGGTGGTGGTGGGATGGTGGCCCCAGTGGGCTGTACATGTCCTTAGAGGTGTCCCTGCAAAGGAATGTCTTGTCTGAGTGTTCCCAGCTTCTGTCTTGCCCTCAGTAGGCTCAATAGTTGGGAAGGTTCTGGGTCCAATGGAGAGGATTTCTAAGACTCCTTTCTTAGGACTATCATGGGTAATTTATTTTTTTGGCCGGGTGATCCTGTGGCAACAGTTGGTTTCGTCTTTGTAGCTGACGCATATAGTGCATACAATAAATTGCTGATGTCTGGAAGTGACTTAGTTATCAGTAGGGTACGGTAAGAAAGAGAACCTGTTGTCTGACTGGTTTACTGTGCGTTTGTTGGGGCCCTGGACAGAACACTCGGTCCTCTTGAATTTGCAGAACACAGCTTTATACTTAGAGATAGTATTTGCTCTCTGGGCTGCAGGTAAGAGTGTCTGCTGGCTAGGGTGAGAAATAAGAGGTCAGATTTCTTTCTCATCTTCAGCCTTTTCTGGGCCTTGCATGCCTTTCAAATGCTTTGTTTCGGACGCTTCCCGCCTACCTGACTTTGCTGACAAGCTCACCTGTCTGCTTCTCTCTGTTCAACTCAAGTTCATGTCTCCTTAATGATTGAGATACAGTGCTGTCAGGAAGACCAATTTCATTCATTCGTCTACCAATAGAAAGGTTTTTTTTTTTTTTTTGTAATTTCTAGTTGAAGGGCCACTTTAAACATTTTACAAAAGTTATCTGGTTAGAGGCTTTTCCTGATATAATTTTCTTTTCTGTCTCTGGATCCCAAGAAAGATGTCAACTCCTAATCCTTAGTACCCTTGCGGAGATGTCTGTATATATGGCTGTGGATCTCCAGATGAGATCGGTTTGGATTTAAAGAAAGGCCCCAAATGTAATTGTATGTATCCATGTGAGGGGAGTAGAGCCCCTCCCAGAGGAGACAGAACCCTGAAAAGAGAGCAGATGTAAAGATGCTGGCCTTGGAGCTTGGCATGCTGTGATCACATGCAGCTGGAGCTAAGGAAACAGAACATATTGTCCTTAAACCCTTGGGGAGAGCCCGTCTTGCTGATAATAATGTTAACTTTCTGACCACCAGAACTCTGGGAGAATAAGTTAGTGTTGATTTTAGCTGTCAGATTTTTGTTAATTTGTTACAGCAGCTATACAAATCTAATACAGAAGATTGCCCTGGTGTAGGCATCTCATGGCTCCCGGAAGTTGGATTGGCTTGCATATTAAACAGCCCAGGTTCCCTCATTGATGTATAGGAGGAGCTGGTTTAGGACAGACATGGAGGACATTACTGTACCAGCATCCTCAGGAATTCCACTGTGTTTCAGTATCTTGTGTACTTGTGTAAGGGCCTCAGTGGGTTAGGGAAGTGACTAGCAGGTTGTGACTTACCTGAGAGAAGAGACCCAGCTGGTGAAACGCTGAAGTTGGGTTTGAATATAACAGCCCCTACCCTAGTCCAGTGTTTTCTTTCTCCCATGCTATTGTTTTGTAGTTTTCTTCATGCTCCATATTCAGTCTTCAGCCAGAGGCAAGCATGCAGGGTTTTCTCTTTGTTCCTTCTCTCCGAATGTGGTCCCTCAGTCCCAGCCTCTGTTAAATTAGGCCGGCTCAATCTAGAAGAGATGACTGTATGTCATGTCACGATACTTGGCTCTGATAGTCAGGTGGCTCTGGGCAGCCCTTTAATATAAACAGCAACTGTGCAGTGGTAGAATGTGACTGGGGGAGAGAGAGAGAGAGAGAGAGAGAGAGAGAGAGAGAGAGAGAGAGAGAGAGAGAGAGAGAGAGAGAGAGAGAACACTGGAACAGATACGTGACACCATTAGAGGGGCAAAGTAAAAATGCTTTCAGGTTGTTGTTGGTGATGTGTGTGTGTGTGTGTGTGTGTGTGTGTGTGTGTGTGTGTGCGTGTGTGTGTGTGTGTGTGTGGAGGCCAGAGGATCATGTCAGAGATCTTTCTCTATTATTATTCATCATATTTTAAAATCACGTCTTTTTATATCTATGTGTATGTGGTGGGGGCACATGTGTGCCATGGTGTGTATATAGAGGTCAGAGGACAGCTTGCAGGAGTCAGCTCTCTTCCTCCACTGTGCTGGTCCTGGGGAATTAACTCATGCCGTTGGTCCTGGTGACAGGACCTCACTGGCCTTCTACCTTGATTTTCCTGACTGGCTGGCCACCAAACCCCAGGGCTGTTCCTGTCTCTGCTCCTGCTGTGCATCATTTATAAGTGTATATTGCTGTGCCTGGGTTTCTTTTTAAAATGGGTATTGGGGATTGAACTCAGGTCCTCGTGGTTGCCCGGCAAGGACCTTATTGACTGAACCATCTCCCCGGGCTTTTTGGAGTGACTAGTCATAGCATGCCCCACAGGCATCACCTTTTTTTTTAGACATGGAGTTTTTCTTATATCATCCAGTGCCTGTGACTCAGAACCAAGTGCTCAACTGTGCAGCAATTTTTAGTACAGGGAGAAGTGAGAAATCTTACGAGTTGGAATCTATGAACGTTGGACATGGTGGGTATATCATTTTAAACTTGTGAGATTTGAGGGTATATTTAGGTTTCACAATTTGTATTCAAAAGTTTGTTTCAGCCACAACTGCACACATTCACTGTCAACACATGTGGCCATCTTAGCTACTTCCGCAAGCAATAAGCTTACATAAAAGGAGCCAAGTATGATTCATTGCTGAGATTATTAATTACCAGAAAATGCTTCTAGATCAGAGAATCATTAAGAAGTGAGAAAATCCTTTAATTATGACATATTCTGGGCTACATGAATGGACCGTGTGCTGGAGGGGACCGGCCAAACACTGACACACAGATTGAGGAGCTGGGAACTCCCATCCAAGATATGTGTGTGCTCACAAAGATAATAGCCTTCCCCGCAGTGCTGTGGTCACCATGGTTCTGTTCAGTGAAGATGTCATTGTCTGCACTTGGTTGCAAACCAACATACTTATTATTGACTTGTTTCTACTTTAAGGATGGCCAAGGAGAGGGAGGAAGGCTGCCTTATTCTTATTTTGTATGTGGGCATCTACATGTGTCTGCAGGTTTGTACTTGCAGAGGTTGAAAGAAGATGTCAGGTGTCTCCCTCTGTTTCACTGAACCCCCGAGCTAGGCTAACAGCCAACAAGCCCTAGAAATCCTCCATGTCTACTACATAGCAAGTACCCTTCCCCACTGAGTGGTCTCCGTAGCCCTGTGCTTAAATGTAATTTTTTTCTTTATTCTTGAGGATTTTATACATCTATACAATTAAGTGTGATCATATACAGCTACCATTTCCCTGATTCAACTCTCCCATCTCCCAGATAGCCTCCGTGGGTACCCACAGACATGTGGCCCACAAAGCAAACATACACATGACTAAAAATAAACCTTTAAGAAAGAAAGTGGATCGGTAGGCAATGAGTGGGGGGGTGGGGGCTACAATCAGGATATAAAGTGAACAAATTAAAAAAAAATTTTTTTAAAGAAAGAAATTGGGCTATGGAGTAGACTGGCTATTCTTCCAGAATCTCCAGGTTTGATTTCCAGCACCCACATCATGGCTCAGAGGCATATGTAATTTGCATCTCAAAGAATCTCGTACTTTCTTCTGGACCCCGAGGGTACAAGGCATGTGGGTGGTGCACAGATGTATATGCAGGCAAAGGGCACACACATACACACACACAAATAATTCTTTTATTTAATTTTCTTTCTCCTTTACAAAATATCAAGTACGTTTCCCTGTATCCTTAACTTTTACCATATTATATCAAAGGAACTAAGTAAGCAACACTCTAAGGTTGTTCTCTGTTGCTCAGTTGTAATACCCTATTTCTGTCTGTCTTACATCACCACTTGTTTGAGAACAGTGGTTTTGAAACTATAATTAGACATTTTCAGCAGAGAGAGCTTTCTACGTGGTGGCAAAGGTTGTGTGGCATGCAAATGGATTGGCTACCTTTGAAGCCTGCATCTCCAATGGTTACTATGGTACATTTTCTTATAGGTTGCCCCCATTTTCAGTGCTGTGTGTATATAGTAAAATAGATCACGTTTTTGGCAAAACTCTTTTCCCAAAGTTTTTCCTTCCACAGAGGCCACCAATTGCTAACAGCTTTTTATGGTGCATATTGGAGCGCTATATTTTAAATATAGGGGTATATTTTGAATCGCTCAGTGGGAAATAGAACCCAGTTGACTTGGTTGGGGCTGGAGAAGTTGCAAAGGAGTGATGGAGGAATGACATGAACGGGGTAGCTGCAGGCCGGTGAAGACCAAGTTTCTGATTCAGAGCGTTTGTGTTGACTCTTCCATGAGATCTTCGTGCTGAGCCATGTTGTCAAGTAGAAGGAGCTGGAGAGGAAAGTTGTGGGAGTCCAGAGGAGCAGATGAGTTCCTTGGAGGTATCATTTGCTGTAGTCCAGAGGGAGAAAGCTGTGAATAATGGGGTAAAGTTAAGCAGAGAAGAATTGAGGCTGGGAAAGTCAGGACACATTTCATATTGGGAGGTGTGTAGACGTGTCTGTGGGGGAGGCAGTGCCACTAGGGGCTGGAAATAAGGCATGACAGAAAGCACAGGAAAATGGATGATAGAGAGCCCTCCCTGGGGGGGGGGGGCAGCACCATGGCCTTAATCAGGCTCTTCCCTGCCTACCTCTGGATTCACTGATTCATTCTCAAATGATCCAAAGGAGAAAAAATGATTGCTTGGAAAATGGCCGTGGGGGATGATAGCTATTGGCAGCAGATATTGGCCAACTTGCCTGTGGGCATTAGTGCCCTCCTGCCTTGTGCCTGTATGGCTTTTGGTCCATCTGTCAATCTGTCCCTCTCTCCTTTGGTCCAATAGTTTAATAGACTGTTTCAGAACTTTTAAGTCTACACGGAGTTCTAGGCTGCTAGAAAAAGTCATTCATGCTGAGACATGTGGATGAAGACTGAAGAATGGGCCAGACAGTGGGGCCACCTGGGAGCACCTGGGCCACCTGGGAGCACCTGTGCCAAGACTGTGACATTCAAAAAGACTCATCAGGCTTGAGGATCTGAAAGGAGCTGGATGTTGCTGGTTGAAGATGGAAAGAGAGGCCAAGAAGGAGATGTTCTGTGAGGCTGAAGAGGTGACAGTGCTCAGGTTGGGGTCTGGTGGCCTCTGGGTAAGTAAGGATTAGAATTTTGCTCTACGAGTAATGGGCTTTGGAAGGCCTTTTATTTCCGTGGTCATGTTTCCTTACACTTTCCGGTCCCCACTTCCTAGGGGTCATCTGTGTTTTCAGGCAGAGGTAAGAAGGAACAAGGCTTTGGTCACCAGAAAAGCGGTGACAGGTGATTCTGGGAAAAGGCCTTGGTGGTTCTGCCTTGGCCTCAAGAGGGCAGAATTTTAGGGGAAGTGCGTTGTGGTGTATATTAGAACCACCCAGGACAGGATCGTGTAAGGGCAGTCAACTCAAGTGCAAAGCAACATGTACTATCACATATGGGAAAACAAAAACTGCAACTTGGACCCGGAAGATAAAACTTACAATGTACATATATGTCTTCGTGCCTGTGTATATGGATCTACACGCACCAAAAATTTTCACATGATTTTCGAACTATGACCTAACTTTTAGAAAAGGTTAAACTATTTTTTGCCCTATAAGTGTTTTCACAAAATCACATATTGGAGCTATCTGTTTTATAATTCAGACCTGGTCTTATGGCTTGTACAGTCATAAAAGCTATTTATTTTTATAAAGTTAAGGCTTTATCAGTTTTATAAGATCCTTTTTAATCTGTCAATATTTCAATGTTTCATAACATTCGAATATCCTTAACCCAGTTGGGGTGGCTCATGTCTATAATCCTAACACTTGGGAGGCTGAAACAGGAAGACAGGGATAGCCTGGTATACATAATGAAGTCACCTCTCTCTCTCTCTCTCTCTCTCTCTCTCCCCCCTCCCTCCCTCCCTCTCTCTCTCTCTCACTCTCGCTCTCACTCCAAAATCCTTTGCTGAAATTTTTGATTTCATTTTGTACTTGCTTTGCACTGAGCTGTTGGCCTAACTTCTGGTTGTCAGTTGGGGTTACACCATTGCTACAGGTGCTAGGGCATTTGATGGGAAACAAGATGTCATTTGAAACTGCATAGATCCAAGTCATGATGACCGTAGTCTCCTTGATTAAACTCCAAACTGAAATCTCTTGAAGACCAAATAATTGTATACAGATTCCTCTCTATTAAAATGTAAACGACTTGACTGTGTCTACCCTTGGAGAGGCACAAAAGGTTAAAAGAAACCAGAGAAGCCCCCAAAAAGGTTAAAAGAAACCAGAGAAGCCCCCAAAAGGTTGAGCTATGAGGATTCAGTTCCAAGGAAGGAAGGTGCATTTAACAGGTCCCGCCCACGCCTCCTGTCCTTGTGGTCCTCCTCTCAGGGTGAGCTTTGCTTTTCCTTTTGTTGTTGTTGCAGGGTAGGGAAATTAATCGGGCTTGCATGGCTTGGCCAATTTTGTCTTGGGAAGCCCTTGGGATTTAGAGAAAGTAGATAGGTATGGGTTAAGTTAATAGAAAGAAAATGGAAACTTCTCATTTTGCTAAAATAAATTTGTTCCACAGATACTGCAAATGTTTGGATTCATTTCACTGAATGCTCAGGTCTGTTCACATTTTAGGCTAGAAAATCCCTGGCTGTGGAGGGGGCTTCCCCATGCACCAAAGGAAGTGCTGCAGAGTCTCCGGCCTCCGGTTTATAGACACTGTAGTGACGCGTGCTTTGTAACAATCATGGTGTGTCACCCTAAGTCCCTTAGGGATCAGCCACAGATCTCAGCGCTCTGGCAAGGCAAAGATTGTGATGGGCCAGGTGGGAGACGGTCATAATCACTTCTGGAGCTCATGATACTGGTGACTTCTGAAATGAACGCAGCCCTTGCACGCGGGGGAGGGAAGTTTCTGGGTCCAGATGGAGCAGGTCTTAATGAGAGGCTGACTGGAAGCTTTGGAACCCCGAGTCCTCTGGGACTCCCGTGAGACAGGCTGTGAGAACAAGGGAGAAAAAGGCATCAGAATACCCCCCATGCCTCTGAGTTGAGGGGACTTGGGGTTCATTGGAGCTCATCCTTCCCCCTTTGTGTTAGATTTGTTTCGGCCTGTAAGCCATTGTTAAGTTGCCTCTTCTACAGTAAATGCCCTCTAGCCTTCCCATCTCTTTCTAAGTCAGCCTCATTCTTTGGGTCCAGTGGAAACTCCAGCTTCTGCACGGGGCTCCCTCAGCTTAGCCAGGAGGGAGTTCTCCTTGATCTCCCTTCCATCTTGCTTACTTCAATTGTGTGGTAGGCATTTAAATCCAGTGTGGACATCTAATCAAAGATAACTTTGTGCCTCTATTTTAAAGTGGCAGAGCCTCCTTACCTCCTCAGTGTAGCATCCTCCAAGGCTCAGCCTGTCTCGCTCTCTCTCTTATCATCCAGTGGATTTTTTAGCACATGCTGAGTGTATTTCGAGTCAGTTGGCTTTGCTATCCCTCACCCTAGTTTAACCTCCCAGATCTCTCTGCACACTCCAGCCTGGTCTCTTTAAATAGTCAAGGAGATGGCCGGTTGTTTGACAGTTCCTCAGGCATAAAAAATAATTTAGCTCACACTTAATTTTTATCAGGAGGCAAGCTTAATATTGTCAAGGATTAAAATTTTATTTTTTAAGTTTTTACATCCTGTTTCTCTTAATGTCATTTTGGCTTCAAAGAGTATAATTCTGAAATTATGAGTACCGT